>NC_092719.1:21298148-21610311 GCF_047496885.1 Scyliorhinus torazame | reverse complement strand
AATACGATTAGAGTGATCCCTTCCTGATCACATTCCTCAACAAACCTCACCAAAGACCACCACCCTACGATGACGACCCCGACTCAGTCCCCACAGAATTAGACACCACTATTTGGCACCGTGACAATTCGTACAGGCTCGTCCGAAACGACGAGATGGACCCTAAGTCACACCATGCAGCTTTAGCAATCCTCATTGACTCAAGAGTATGGCATCTGTGAGAAGATGATGACTTTGAGTCTGACTCCCAAAACGAGAACCCCTTTGCGACCCTGTTCACAACTGATAACTGAGGTGTCCAGATGATGTTTTAAAAAGGAACCGCTTGGGAGAAACGGTGTCCTTTCTGATGGAACCTGCAGCATGGTGTTCAATGTTTTTTCGTTAATGTTATCGTTAAGTGTTGTTTGTAAACTCGGAAGTTTCACGGCCCCACGCCACCACTCCGTTGACGCCCGGCTGTTAATGGAACAAGTCTGTCCCAGACAATAGTTCAGAGGAACTAGTCTGTCGACAGAAAATGGTTAGAGGATCTAGTTTGTCCCAGACAACAGTTCAGAGGAACTAGTCTGTCGACTGAAAATTGTAAGAGGATCTAGTTTATCCCAGACAACAGTTCAGAGGAACTAGTCTGTCGGCAGACAACAATCATAACTACTCTCCTGATTCGAAGGTAATCATGAGAGGCAGCCCCCACGACGACCACATTCTTACCCGTTCTTGCCGGTTGCTCAGGCAGTGGAGAAACGGCATTGGTCTCCGCCCTGCCTGAGGAGCCCCCCTCTGGTCAGCTACGCTTGGGTAGAGCACATACGGCATTGATCACTGTCCTACCCGGGGATTCCATCCAAATCTTACCCGCGGCCCATACGCACTCCATTTTGGCTCGATTACTTTCAAAATTCTGTTGTTTGGTTTAGCAACCCTTAGGATTGCTTCCTTGTGCTATTTACATCCTCAAACACTAGGATGGTAAATCACACAGGCTGCAAGACGGCTCGCAATACGGCAGTATTCTCTTAGATGTCTAGTCCAAATATTCGGTTAAAAAAAATTTTTTTTTAAATGAGGGAGTCACACATGGTGACCAATTATAAAGGGAAATTGGCACTAAAAGACAGACATGCTAACGTACAAGAAATTAAACAAGACAGTAACAGAAACTATGCTTGATTTACAAAACTCCAGAAAGAGAGAAGAGACGAAAAGGAAGAGAAGAAAGAAGAGAACAATGAAGACATCATACGTGTTTTTCGTTATTGTAATTTGTATTCGGTTACGCACGGACGCGAACCCCCTGACCCCAAACCCCCCGGCCGTCAATGATTCACTTCCCCATAGCACCCAGAGCCCAGTGACAAGTAACAACGCACCATCATGGTGTGATAGGTTTATAACATGGTACTCCCTTTCATTATGTAATTGAATCCCTTGTAGTATTGGCGATATTCTGCAGCATCGTGCAGACTATCCGCATGAGAAAATGGCGAAGGAGAGCCTACCACTCTCGCACCCCGGTATACAGGATGAGAGCCCTTATTTTCGGTTTTCACCAGGCCCCCGAACCCCTTGATCTACAATAAAGGACATTCGTTCGGCGTCATTTTGTGAATAAAGACAACTGAGAGATTGTACAACTCTGAGCTTGACCGCCAAGCCAGAGGGAAATGTGAATGATGCTCTTATTTTTGTATTGTATGAAAGTTAGTATGATTGGATGTTTAAGTGAGTGTAGTTTATCGAAGATAGTTAGAGGTACTGTTTTTTTTTTCATATATTGCACTGCATGTCCCTGTTGTGACATAGCGCCACTTAGAATTGTCAGTTAAAAATTTATTGCATAGTTATGGTCAGTGTAGAGGCCATGGAAGAGTGCTCGCTGGGTCAGAAAGTGAAGACAACGCAGTTATGTGATCCTTCACGCGTTAGGGATCACAAGGAGGGTGTGTAGCCACCTGGGTTGGCCACTTCCCGACTTAAAATGGAGATCTGCAAAGAATGCAGGGAAATTCAGTCAAGCCAGGAAAAACTAGCAGGTGCAAAGTTTCCTGTGTATTACAACTTGCAGAAACCCAGACAGCACTGAAACTAGCAACCATCCGCATATTAATGAGCGATCCCCGGGAACAATTGAAACATTTAAGGTAAATAAGGCCAAGCCAGACTCCTCAGCGCCAGCAGGAGCCAAGACAAAGGAAGGCCAACGGATACTCAGGAACAGCCCAGCGATCAGGGAACGGCTCCAGTATTGGAGAAATCGATCCAAGTGATCAGAACCTAGTCCAATCACTTGGAACCAGATATGGGGTCCGCTCCGAACGGCGCGAAGCCCCTGGGGACTATAAAGTAGAGTCCCCAAGTTCAATTTGTTCTTCTTGGCAGTCACTCAGCAGCTCGAAACAACCCTTGACAGTGACCTGCCTAGTAGCTGCACCAACCAAGTAAGTCTCCAGTCAACACACGCTACGAGATAGGCGCTCCTAGCTACCAGTCCATACCAGCTTTTGAATCCTGCAGACTCAGAATCGAATGAAAGGCCAGTTATTCCCCTGACTTGGTGGGCCGGTTCCGAAGCTAAGTATAGGCCTTTTAGTGATAGAGATAGTCTAGTAAGTAGAGTTTTATGCATGAGTAGTGATTGACTGTGTGTAATAAATGTGTTTTGATTTGAAACTTACTAACTGGTGTAGTGAGTTATTGATCAGCACTTGAACTTGAACCTCGTGGTGGTATCATAAAGATACCTGTCGACTCTAGACAAAGGTTATGGAAACAGAGCAAATTAAATAAAGACACAACGGGCAACATTTAAGAGCCAACCAAAGTTAGCAACATTTACTGGCGACATTCTGGCTGGACCCTAACCACTCCGGGAGAACCCAAAATTTGAATTGAGAATTCAATTGGGAACAGAAAAACCACAAGTGTTCAAGCAGATCTGATCAATCCTCACAATTCGGAAGCGTGTTAATGTATGCGTAACTAACAGGGCTATAAGGTAAAACTGATAGATTCTGGTTGCGAAAAACTTTGGTCGGGAGTTTGTATTCCGGAAAATAGCGAATGCCATACCCGTGTTTACAGCACCGCCTTTGTACCCCTCGTTCCAAATTTTAAAAGAGCATTCAGATAGGAAAAATGGCAATGAAGGCTCGGAACGCCTTATGGACCCCCAGGAATTCGAGGTCGCAGCGACCAGCAGCAGAGTAGGACAGTGTCCCATTTGGGAAGAAGAGATCAGAAAATATATCAAAGGGAAAGGATGGCCCCTTTGGAGTGAATTCTGTGATAATGAGGAAACAGGACCCGGGAGTATAGGACATACTTGGTGGGAAAACCTGTCAGAGATCCATATGAAAAGCTTAGGGAAAGCTCGCAAGCCGATGGCAATCGTGTCCTGTCTGGCACAATTGCGAGGCACAGAGGAGGTTCGGACGCTCCGCAAAGAGATAGAAGAGAGACATCAAATGAGCAAGGTCGATGTTAGTGAGATCGAGAGAGAGAATATAGAATTAAGAAGGAAGTTGGCAGCAAAGGACGGAGAGGTGGATGATGCCAAGCGGGCACACCAGTCTTGTCTAGCACATCTGAGCAGCTTCCAAACCCAATACGATAAGGCCTATCAGGACACGCAACGTGCAGTCCTGTTAGAGAAGAGACAGAGAAACAGGTAGAGGCATTGCAAAGGCAGTGCAGTGATCTAAAAGCAGCGTTAAGAGCACTCCATGCTGCTACCACGGAGCACAGACAAAGCTCAGTGGAACATGCGAAATGCAGGAAGCAGATTGCGGAACTGCAGTCTTTGCTTTCAGTGCAAAATGGGTTTCAAAGCACCTTTGGATCCCAATTAGATGAAGAAGACGGCCCTGATTGGCAAGAACTAAACAAAACCGCGCATAGATATGTACAGGGAACATGTGCGCAAGGAAAGCCCCAAAGGAGAAAAGCACCCCAACCCCACACAGAGCAGATAGATCAGGCACCCATGAATCCAGTAACCACCCACTGCACAGTCACATCGGAAGGAGACGCGGAATTCCTTTACACCACCCCCTTAACCGTGACCCAATTACGGGACGCGTGCGAAAAGATCACACCGTTCCTCCCCACCTCAGACCCCCACCACTTCTTTGCTAGAGTGAAGCAGCAGGCGACCATGTACTGCCTGGATGAGCATGAGCAAGTGAAGCTCACAGTTTTAAGCTTAGACCCTTCGATTGTAGCAACCCTTCCCGACCAACAGAATGTAGGAGGAGGCACCCTTGCTGAGATGCACACGGCGATCCTAGACGCGATCGGCTATAACAGAGGTGACCCAGTAGAAGGCCTGAATAAGTGCAGGCAGAAGAAAACAGAACACCCCACAGCGTGTGCTGGACGCCTGTGGATCCATTTCACAGCAGTTTTCAGAGAGTTAGCCCACGCCCATTTGTCCCCAGACAACATGGCCAAATGGACCCGCACCCTTATCTCCCATGCCACAGAGACAGGACAAAAAGCTTGCACCAATTATGACCCCTTGGAAGAAGCGCACAACGATAAATTGGTTTCTTAAATGGTTGTCCCGCTCCTGGGAGCAATCTGTCCACAACAAACCCGGGATTAGGAAACCTGAAGAACAGCAGGCAGAGGCAGATATCCAAGCAGTTAAAACGCACCAGAACCCCGCATTGGTGAACGAAGGCACGAACAGCCCCCCACAGAAACCACAGGAGTGTCACAACTGTGGACATTTAGGTCACTTTGCACGAGAATGCAATGCCCCACGAAAGCCACAGAGAGCCCAGCTGGCAGGCACTCTGAATAACTGGACAAAGCCCACACATAGTGTAAGCACCCGTTCAAACCAGACAGACATGACCGGAACTGACTGACGGTGTTCGGATTTCCCCACTTGGGTCTGCGACACCCTTTAAGATAGGTCCGGCCGACCAGTCGTTGCAGCGAAAATACGGGGACAGCCATCGAATTTCTCTGAGACACAGGAGGGTCAAGCACCACAATTAATTCCACCACCATGTTCCAAAAAGACACGTGGCCCACTACAGCCACAATCACCCTCAGCGGCTTCACAGGACACTCAGAACAGGGACACATCCTGTACCCATTCAAATTGGATACATTACGACAAAACACCCCATAGTTTTGGTGATCTGGACCACACAGCAGAACATATTTTGGGCATTGATTTCATGCACCCACACAACCTTTCATTTGACCCAGTAAATCGATGTGTCTGGAAAATGACAAAGTCAACAAGAGTCCCCGCAACGCTCACAGTAGGTGAGTATGCTAATAAGATTAGCGCAGTCGCCGATTTTTGGTTTGACCCGACCACGATTAGTGCAGACAAACAGGTTAGGGCAGTTCTATAGAAAAACAGGACCGCATTTGCAAGTCATAAACATGACTGCGGCAGGATGATTGGTTCGGTTCAAATCAGAGGACCTGACCCTAGACCCCAGAAGCAATATGGTTTTCCCCAAGAGGCAGAGGGAGAAATCTCAAAGGTTATTGATAGCTTATTAGAACAAGGCGTACTTAGATCAGTAGCCTCTACTAATAATGCCCCGATTTGGCCAGTGAGAAAGCAACTGACCATCGATTACCGGGAACTCAACAAAGTCACCCCCGCATCAGCCCCCACAGTAGCCACAAGTCCCGAGACCATGCTCAAACAGGGACTCAACTCACGATATTTTACGGTTTTGGACATCAGTAACGGATTCTGGTCCATTCCATTGGCAAAAGCGTGCCAGTACAAATTTGCCTTCACTTTTAAAGGTCAGCAGTATACATGAACATGCCTTCCACAACTCCCCCTCCATTTTCCATCGACAACTGGCTAATGGTCTCTCAAAATTTCCTGGCCCCGAATGTCTGGTCCAGTATTTAGACGACCTATTACTGCAGACAGACACCAAGGCAGAGCACATCGCACTTCTGGCCGAACTCCTGGAACTCCTACAGCAAATTGGATGCAAAGTGAACCCCAAGAAAGCCCAAATTTTGGAAAACAAAGTGGTATATTTGGGAGCGATTATCACGCATGGTAAACTCGAGATCGAGCATAAAAGAATTGACTCGATTGTCAAATTGCCCCTTCCCCAGAATGTTTCAGCCCTCCGGTCGTTTTTAGGACTGGTTGGCCACTGCCGAAACCATATTGACGGTTTCGCCACCAAAGCAGCGCCCCTCTCGGAACTCCTAAAGAAAGGAGCCCCTTGGGAATGGCTTCCGCAGCACACGGATGCTGTAGATGATTTCAAGCGCGTACTCATTGCAGCCCCCGCACTACAGGTTCCAGACCCGCTTTCCCCCTGTGCTATAGAGATAGCTAGCACAGAGCGTACCATTTCGGCCATGCTCCTCCAGGAATGGCACGAACAGTTAAGACCCGTGGCTTACGCCTCCAGAGTTTTAGATCCTGTGGAGCAGGGATTTTCGGCCTGTGAAAGGCACCTGCTCGCAGTTTTCTGGGCAGTTCAATACTTTTCATACATCACCGGACTAAACCCCATCACAATCCTCACGGAACACACCCCCACCCAACGTTTACTAGACGGACGACTTAAGGACTGTACAGTAAGCCAGATCAGAGCAGCCAGATGGACCCTTCTTTTGCAGGGACAGGACATCACTGTTAAAAGGACCAAAACCCACACTTTCCTAGCCGACAACCTTCAGTACCCAGGCACCCCCCACGAATGTGAAATCATCTCACCGCACCACAACACAGGCCCCTTTATCGCGAAAACACCCCCCAGAAAGATAGGTAGTTCACCCCAGAGCCCCCAGCACACAGACACGTGCGCAACTTTGAGAATGTATGTGGATGGTTCTTCCACTGTATTAGACGGGAAGCGCATTACAGGATGCAGCATCTATGTTGAGGACGCGCAGGGACGCGCCCTAGAAGAAATCTCCTTAAAACTGCCAGGCCACTTAGGCGCGCAGGCGGCAGAACTAGCAGCCATTGCGTATATTATAGATCACCCAGATTCCTTCCCCAGCCCAGCAGACATATACTCGGACAGCCTCTATGTCTGTAACAGCCTCACAGAATTCCTACCCCTGTAGAAAGCAAGAGGATTTGTTTCCGCGGATGGAAAACCCCTCCCTTCAGCCCCATTACTCCGGCACATTTTGGACAAAGCACAGGACAGGATTTTTGGCATTATTAAAGTCCGAAGTCACCACCGTTCCTCCCCACCTGGAAATGTAAAGGCCGACGCACTGGCTAAAGCAGGTTCCAGACATGGACATTTTTGGAACCCCCTGAAAGTGCCCCAGTTAACGCAGTTCAGGTCTCACAGACAAATGTCGAAGATTTAGTGCAGGCCCAGAAGCAAGATAGTAATCTCAGGGAGATTTTAAAAGGAAACTTTCCAGCCCCATACGATAGGTTTAAAAATGCACTGACCACACATGGCGGTGTGGTCCTAAAATACACCCTTTATGTGGTTCTTGAACAGGCCAGGAATCAGCTTATTTATTTGTTCCATGGTAGTCATGGGTATCAGGGAATTGACCCCACTACAGTCCACCTCAGGGAGCTCGGTTGGTGGCCGAATTTAAAAGAAGACGTCACAAGTGACAAGTGACCATAATTCCATTAGTTTTAAGATGGCTATGGAGAATGATAGGTCTGGCCCAAGAGTTAAAATTCTTAATTGGGGCAAGGCCAATTTTGATGGTATCAGACAGGAACTTGCAGAGGTAGATTGGGGGAGACTATTGGCAGGCAAAGGGACGGCTGGTAAATGGGAGGCTTTTAAAAATGTGTTAACCAGGGTGCAGGGTAAGCACATTCCCTTTAGAGTGAAGGGCAAGGCTGGTAGAAGTAGGGAACCCTGGATGACTCGAGATATTGAGACTCTGGTCAAAAAGAAGAAGGAGGCATATGACGTACATAAGCAACTGGGATCAAGTGGATCCCTTGAAGAGTATAGAGATTGTCGAAATAGAGTTAAGAGGGAAATCAGGAGGGCAAAAAGGGGACATGAAATTGCTTTGGCAAATAATGCAAGGAAGAATCCAAAGAGATTCTACAGATACATAAAGGGGAAAAGAGTAACTCGGGACAGAGTTGGGCCTCTTAAGGATCAACAAGGACATCTATGTGCAGAGCCACAAGAGTTGGGTGAGATCCTGAATGAATATTTCTCATCGGTATTCACGGTGGAGAAAGGCATGGATGTTAGGAAACTAAGGGAAATAAATAGTGATGTCTTGAGAAGTGTGCATATTACAGAGGAGGAGGTGCTGGAAGTCTTAAAGCGCATCAAGGTAGATAAATCCCCGGAACCTGATGAAATGTATCCCAGGATGTTGTGGGAGGCTAGGGAGGAAATTGCGGGTCCCCTAACAGAGATATTTGAATCATCGGCAGCCACAGGTGAGGTGCCTGAAGATTGGAGAGTGGCGAATGTTGTGCCCTTGTTTAAGAAGGGCAGCAGGGAAAAGCCTGGGAACTACAGACCGGTGAGCCTAACGTCTGTAGTAGGTAAGTTGCTAGAAGGTATTCTGAGAGACAGGATCTACAAGCATTTAGAGAGGCAAGGACTGATTTGGGGCAGTCAGCATGGCTTTGTGCGTGGAAAATCATGTCTCACAAATTTGATTGAGTTTTTTGAGGGAGTGACCAAGAAGGTAGATGAGGGCAGTGCAGTAGACGTTGTCTACATGGACTTTAGCAAAGCCTTTGACAAGGTACCGCATGGTAGGTTGTTGCAGAAGGTTAAAGCTCACGGGATCCAGGGTGAGGTTGCCAATTGGATTCAAAATTGGCTGGACGACAGAAGGCAGAGGGTGGTTGTAGAGGGTTGTTTTTCAAACTGGAGGCCTGTGACCAGTGGTGTGCCTCAGGGATCGGTGCTGGGTCCACTGTTATTTGTGATTTATATTAATGATTTAGATGAGAATTTAGGAGGCATGGTTAGTAAGTTTGCAGATGACACCAAGATTGGTGGCACAGTGGATAGTGAAGAAGGTTATCTAGGATTGCAACGGGATCTTGATCAATTAGGCCAGTGGGCCGACGAATGGCAGATGGAGTTTAATTTAGATAAATGTGAGGTGATGCATTTTGGCAGATCGAATCAGGCCAGGACCTACTCAGTTAATGGTATGGCGTTGGGGAGAGTTATAGAACAAAGAGATCTAGGAGTACAGGTTCATAGCTCCTTGAAGGTGGAGTCGCAGGTGGACAGGGTGGTGAAGAAGGCATTCGGCATGCTTGGTTTCATTGGTCAGAACATTGAATACAGGAGTTGGGACGTCTTGTTGAAGTTGTACAAGACATTGGTACGGCCACACTTGGAATACTGTGTGCAGTTCTGGTCACCCTATTATAGAAAGGATATTATTAAACTAGAAAGAGTGCAGAAAAGATTTACTAGGATGTTGCCAGGACTTGATGGTTTGAGTTATAAGGAGAGGCTGGATAGACTGGGACTTTTTTCCCTGGAGCGTAGGAGGCTTAGGGGTGATCTTATAGAGGTCTATAAAATAATGAGGGGCATAGATAAGGTAGATAGTCAACATCTTTTCCCAAAGGTAGGGGAGTCTAAAACTAGAGGGCATAGGTTTAAGGTGAGAGGGGAGAGATTCAGAAGGGCCCAGAGGGGCAATTTCTTCACTCAGAGGGTAGTGAGTGTCTGGAATGGGCTGCCAGAGGTAGTAGTAGAGGCGGGTACAATTGTGTCTTTTAAAAAGCATTTAGATAGTTACATGGGTAAGATGGGTATAGAGGGTTATGGGCCAAGTGCGGGCAACTGGGACTAGCTTAATGGTAAAAACTGGGCGGCATGGACTGGTTGGGCCGAAGGGCCTGTTTCCATGCTGTAAACTTCTATGATTCTATGATTCTCTATGATTCACACACTATGTTGAAAACTGCCTTATCTGTGCCCAAAACAATCCGGACAGATATGCGAAGAAAGCTCAGCTTAGCCACACCCACCACGTTAATGGCCCCTGGACTAACCTCCAGATTGATTTTATAGGACCATTGCCCCCTAGCAGGAATGGTCACAAGAACGTGTTAGTTATCATAGACACGTTTACAAAATGGGTAGATGAATTCCCACCTAGGTCAAACACGGCAAAGACTACCGCTAAGATTTTAACCCACCACATCTTTACGAGATGGCGACTCCCCCGCAGCATTGAATCCGACCAAGGTTCCCATTTTACGGGACGTGTCATGAACAACGTCCTCACGATATTTGGCATTACCCAAAAATTCCACATCGCATACCACCCCCAGTCAAGTGGTATCGTGGAGCAAATGAATCGGACCCTAAAGGCAACCCTCAGGAAAATGGTCCAACAAAACAGCACCACTTGGGATTCAGTCCTCCCTTTTGCACCCATGTTTTTGCGTAACACTGTTTCGTCATCCACAGGATACACCCCACACACTCATGACCGGACGCCCCATGAAAGGCACAGAATTTTTATTAGGACTTGACTTGACCAGCCCCGAAGTGACGGCCCTCACACACGAGAATGCAGTAAAACAATTAGTTGAGAATGTAAAAACGGTTCAGCTGGCAGCCGCAGTAAAATTAGGCACCAGGAAGAAACAGAGCAAGACCTGTTTCGACAAGACAGTGCATGCGACTGAGTTTGATGTAGGACAGGTCATGCTCTCCATCTACAACCCCAGCACGTTCCTGTCACCTAAGTATTCGGGTCCGTACTCCGTTGCGGACAAAGTAAGTCCCTCCGTTTATAAGATTAGGTACCCCAACGGGAAGACCGCGTGGTTCCATATTAACCAGCTCAAGGCATATGGCTCGCAGTCAAACCACACACACCATGTCATGCTCGACGCAGCAGACCACGCCCCGCCCACAGCCAACGTATCCCTACACTCCCCCAACACGTCCACCCCATCCACGGACTCACCCTCGACTCCACCCCCGAACTCTAGACTCCGCCCAGGAACGCCCACAGACAGCAGCAGCGACAGCGACTGTGACATAGGCAATAGCCACAGCACGCCTCCCTACTATCCCCATGCAACTGGACCCACACCCAGCGAATCTGAATACGATTAGAGTGATCCCTTCCTGATCACATTCCTCAACAAACCTCACCAAAGACCACCACCCTACGATGACGACCCCGACTCAGTCCCCACAGAATTAGACACCACTATTTGGCACCGTGACAATTCGTACAGGCTCGTCCGAAACGACGAGATGGACCCTAAGTCACACCATGCAGCTTTAGCAATCCTCATTGACTCAAGAGTATGGCATCTGTGAGAAGATGATGACTTTGAGTCTGACTCCCAAAACGAGAACCCCTTTGCGACCCTGTTCACAACTGATAACTGAGGTGTCCAGATGATGTTTTAAAAAGGAACCGCTTGGGAGAAACGGTGTCCTTTCTGATGGAACCTGCAGCATGGTGTTCAATGTTTTTTCGTTAATGTTATCGTTAAGTGTTGTTTGTAAACTCGGAAGTTTCACGGCCCCACGCCACCACTCCGTTGACGCCCGGCTGTTAATGGAACAAGTCTGTCCCAGACAATAGTTCAGAGGAACTAGTCTGTCGACAGAAAATGGTTAGAGGATCTAGTTTGTCCCAGACAACAGTTCAGAGGAACTAGTCTGTCGACTGAAAATTGTAAGAGGATCTAGTTTATCCCAGACAACAGTTCAGAGGAACTAGTCTGTCGGCAGACAACAATCATAACTACTCTCCTGATTCGAAGGTAATCATGAGAGGCAGCCCCCACGACGACCACATTCTTACCCGTTCTTGCCGGTTGCTCAGGCAGTGGAGAAACGGCATTGGTCTCCGCCCTGCCTGAGGAGCCCCCCTCTGGTCAGCTACGCTTGGGTAGAGCACATACGGCATTGATCACTGTCCTACCCGGGGATTCCATCCAAATCTTACCCGCGGCCCATACGCACTCCATTTTGGCTCGATTACTTTCAAAATTCTGTTGTTTGGTTTAGCAACCCTTAGGATTGCTTCCTTGTGCTATTTACATCCTCAAACACTAGGATGGTAAATCACACAGGCTGCAAGACGGCTCGCAATACGGCAGTATTCTCTTAGATGTCTAGTCCAAATATTCGGTTAAAAAAAATTTTTTTTTAAATGAGGGAGTCACACATGGTGACCAATTATAAAGGGAAATTGGCACTAAAAGACAGACATGCTAACGTACAAGAAATTAAACAAGACAGTAACAGAAACTATGCTTGATTTACAAAACTCCAGAAAGAGAGAAGAGACGAAAAGGAAGAGAAGAAAGAAGAGAACAATGAAGACATCATACGTGTTTTTCGTTATTGTAATTTGTATTCGGTTACGCACGGACGCGAACCCCCTGACCCCAAACCCCCCGGCCGTCAATGATTCACTTCCCCATAGCACCCAGAGCCCAGTGACAAGTAACAACGCACCATCATGGTGTGATAGGTTTATAACATGGTACTCCCTTTCATTATGTAATTGAATCCCTTGTAGTATTGGCGATATTCTGCAGCATCGTGCAGACTATCCGCATGAGAAAATGGCGAAGGAGAGCCTACCACTCTCGCACCCCGGTATACAGGATGAGAGCCCTTATTTTCGGTTTTCACCAGGCCCCCGAACCCCTTGATCTACAATAAAGGACATTCGTTCGGCGTCATTTTGTGAATAAAGACAACTGAGAGATTGTACAACTCTGAGCTTGACCGCCAAGCCAGAGGGAAATGTGAATGATGCTCTTATTTTTGTATTGTATGAAAGTTAGTATGATTGGATGTTTAAGTGAGTGTAGTTTATCGAAGATAGTTAGAGGTACTGTTTTTTTTTTCATATATTGCACTGCATGTCCCTGTTGTGACATAGCGCCACTTAGAATTGTCAGTTAAAAATTTATTGCATAGTTATGGTCAGTGTAGAGGCCATGGAAGAGTGCTCGCTGGGTCAGAAAGTGAAGACAACGCAGTTATGTGATCCTTCACGCGTTAGGGATCACAAGGAGGGTGTGTAGCCACCTGGGTTGGCCACTTCCCGACTTAAAATGGAGATCTGCAAAGAATGCAGGGAAATTCAGTCAAGCCAGGAAAAACTAGCAGGTGCAAAGTTTCCTGTGTATTACAACTTGCAGAAACCCAGACAGCACTGAAACTAGCAACCATCCGCATATTAATGAGCGATCCCCGGGAACAATTGAAACATTTAAGGTAAATAAGGCCAAGCCAGACTCCTCAGCGCCAGCAGGAGCCAAGACAAAGGAAGGCCAACGGATACTCAGGAACAGCCCAGCGATCAGGGAACGGCTCCAGTATTGGAGAAATCGATCCAAGTGATCAGAACCTAGTCCAATCACTTGGAACCAGATATGGGGTCCGCTCCGAACGGCGCGAAGCCCCTGGGGACTATAAAGTAGAGTCCCCAAGTTCAATTTGTTCTTCTTGGCAGTCACTCAGCAGCTCGAAACAACCCTTGACAGTGACCTGCCTAGTAGCTGCACCAACCAAGTAAGTCTCCAGTCAACACACGCTACGAGATAGGCGCTCCTAGCTACCAGTCCATACCAGCTTTTGAATCCTGCAGACTCAGAATCGAATGAAAGGCCAGTTATTCCCCTGACTTGGTGGGCCGGTTCCGAAGCTAAGTATAGGCCTTTTAGTGATAGAGATAGTCTAGTAAGTAGAGTTTTATGCATGAGTAGTGATTGACTGTGTGTAATAAATGTGTTTTGATTTGAAACTTACTAACTGGTGTATTGAGTTATTGATCAGCACTTGAACTTGAACCTCGTGGCGGTATCATAATGATACCTGGCGACTTTATTAGAGCAAAGGTTATAGAAACAGAGCAAATTAAGTAAAGACACAATGGGCAACATTTAAGAGCCAACCAAAGTTAGCAACAAACCGTGGAGAATAACCGTTACTGGGCGATTTGGTTAACCATTTCTGCTATGCGGGGAAGCGGGTACGCATCGAGTTGCGTAGAACGGTTTACGGTCTGACTATAGTCCACCACCATTCATTGCTTTTCCCCAGACCGGACTACCAATACTTGTGCTCTCCAGGGGCTCTTGCTAGCCTCTATGGCCCCTTCGTTTAGTAACCGCTGAACCTCTGACTTGATGAAAGCCATATCTTGGGCACTGTGCCGCCGACTCCTGGTGGCGACGGGCTTACAGTCGGGAGTGAGGTTCGCGAAGAGGGGGGTTGGTGCAACATTAAGTGTCGTCAGGCTAGTGGGGGCAGGGGTCCGCCGATCTTCAGTGTCAGGCTTCGGTGGCTACACTGAAAGTCCAGACCGAGCAGCAGGGGGGCGCAGAGGCGAGGGAGGATATAAAGTTTGAAACGGGCGTATTCGGCGCCCTCGATTGCGAGGTTTGCGACACAATACCCCGTGATTTGGACCGAGTGGGACCCGGACGCGAGGGCGATAGTTTGGGAGGCGGTATAGGTGCGCAAGGAGCAGCATCTTACCGTTTCTGGGTGAATAAAGCTCTCCGTGCTCCCGGAGTCGAAAAGGCAGGGGGTGTCGCGCCCGTTGATTTGGACCTGCATCATGGAGTTCCACAAGCGATTTGGCCATGATTGATCAAGAGTGATCGCTCCCCCCCAGTGGCGAGTGTGGTCACGAATGGACGGGGATCGGCATATTTTCGGCTCCATAGAGGGACAAGGCAGGGATGTCCTCTGTCCCCATTACTGTTTGCACTGGCGATTGAGCCCCTGGCGATAGCGCTGAGAGGTTCCAAGAGATGGAGGGGAATACTTAGGGGAGGAGAAGAACACCGGGTATCTTTATATGCGGATGATCTGCTACTGTATGTGGCGGATCCAGCGGAGGGGATGCCAGAAATAATGCGGATACTTGGGGAGTTTGGGGATTTTTCAGGGTATAAATTGAACATGGGGAAGAGTGAGCTGTTTGTGGTGCATCCAGGGGAGCAGAGTAGAGAAATAGAAGACCTACCGTTGAGGAAGGTAACAAGAGACTTTCGTTACCTGGGGATCCAGATAGCTAAGAATTGGGGCACATTGCACAGGCTAAATTTGACGCGGTTGGTGGAACAGATGGAGGAAGATTTCAAGAGATGGGATATGGTAGCATTGTCAATGGCAGGGAGGGTGCAGGCGGTTAAGATGGTGGTCCTCCCGAGATTCCTCTTTGTGTTTCAGTGTCTCCCGGTGGTGATCACGAAGGCTTTTTTCAAAAGGATAGAAAAGAGTATCATGGGTTTTGTTTGGGCCGGGAAGACTCCGAGAGTGAGGAAGGGATTCTTACAGCGTAGTAGGGATAGGGGGGGGCTGGCACTACCGAGCCTAAGTGAGTATTATTGGGCCGCTAGTATTTCAATGGTGAGTAAGTGGATGGGAGAGGAGGAAGGAGCGGCGTGGAAGAGATTAGAGAGGGCGTCCTGTAGGGGGACCAGCCTGCAGGCTATGGTGACAGCCCCATTGCCATTCTCACCAAGGAACTATACCACGAGTCCGGTGGTGGTAGCTACACTGAAGATTTGGGGACAGTGGAGACGACATAGGGGAAAGACCGGAGCACTGGGGGGGTCCCCGATAAGAAACAACCATAGGTTTGCCCCGGGGGGAATGGATGGAGGATATGGAATGTGGCAAAGAGCAGGTATAACGCAATTGAAAGATCTATTTGTGGATGGGAAGTTTGCGAGTCTGGGAGCGCTGACCGAGAAATATGGGTTGCCCCAAGGGAATGCATTCAGGTACATGCAATTGAGGGCTTTTGCGAGGCAACAGGTGAGGGAATTCCCGCAGCTCCCGACACAAGAGGTGCAGGACAGAGTCATCTCAAAGAAATGGGTGGGGGACGGTAAGGTGTCGGATATATATAGGGAAATGAGAGACGAAGGGGAGACTATGATGGACGAACTAAAAGGGAAATGGGAAGAAGAGCTAGGGGAGGAGATTGAGGAGGGGATGTGGGCAGATGCCCTAAACAGGGTAAACTCGTCGTCCTCGTGCGCCAGGCTAAGCCTGATTCAGTTTAAGGTATTACACAGGGCACATATGACTGGAACACGGCTCAGTAAATTTTTTGGGGTGGAGGATAGGTGTGCGAGGTGCTCGAGAAGCCCAGCGAATCGTACCCATATGTTTTGGTCATGCCCGGCACTACAGGGGTTTTGGATGGGGGTGACAAAGGTGCTTTCGAAAGTAGTAGGAGTCCGGGTCGAACCAAGCTGGGGGTTGGCTATATTTGGGGTTGCACAAGAGCCGGGAGTGCAGGAGGCGAAAGAGGCCGATGTTTTGGCCTTTGCGTCCCTAGTAGCCCGGCGCAGAATATTGCTAATGTGGAAAGAAGCCAAGCCCCCGGGGTGGAGACCTGGATAAATGATATGGCGGGGTTCATAAAGTTAGAGCGGATTAAGTTCGTCCTAAGGGGGTCGGCTCAAGGGTTTACTAGGCGGTGGCAACCGTTCGTCGAATATCTTGCGGAAAGATAGATAGGGGAGAACAAAGAAGGCAGCAGCAGCGGCCCAGGACTTTGGGGGGGGGGGGGGGGGGGGGGGGGGAGGTGTGGCCTGAGACAAGGCAGTTGCCAATTAGGGCTAGTTTTTATTTTTTGTTATTTAATATTTATTTATTTGTTGTTTTTGTTTAAATTTAAAAAGGTCATTATTATCTGTATTGTTACAATGTTGTGTAACGGATGCACAATGTACTGTGTTGGTTGACCAAAGATTTTCAATAAAATATTATTTAAAAAAAAAAGAGTGATCGCTCCCAGTTGCGGGTAGTCAGAGTCCTCAGTTGAGTCGAACTCACAAAATGGCCACTCGGAGTCACAAAATGACCGCCGCCGTCGGTTGCACGTGTCGGATTTTGAAGATGGCCACTGCCAAGATGGCCATCCCCATGACTCGCACGAGGCCGATGACGCGTCAGAAGGGGGCGTGTCAGGCAGGCGCGCAGCCGCAGTGCAGGGCCTGTGGGCCCGGGAGCTGGAATTTTGGGCCCGATGAGACTTTTGTTTCTGGACTTTGTGCCCAGCTAGGCAGACCTTTGCGAAATGTCTCTTCTTTCCGCAGTCATTGCAGATAGCGGAGCGGGCTGGGCAACGCTGACGTGGATGCTGGCCTTGCCCACAGAAATAGCAGTGTGCCCTCGGTGTGAGCGGGTTGCCACACGGCGCAGGCCTGTAGCGTGGCCAAGTCTGGAGGGGATCGCGAGGGGTTTGCAAGGTCCGCAGACTACGTGCGGAGATTATGGTGGGCCACTTCCAGAGACGAGGCGAGCGTTACCGTGTCTTGGAGGTCCTTTGCTCCGTCTTCGAGGAGTCGCTGCCTGATGTATGTGGTTCGTATACCGGACACGAAAACATCTCGAATGAGCAAGTTCATATGGACTTCTGCCGTCACCTCCTTGTGGTCGCAGTTCCTAGCGAGCGCGCTGAGTCTCTCCACGTACTCGTCCAACGTTTCCCCGGAGCGCTGCCGGCAGGTCGAGACCAAATGCCGGGCGTGTACCTCGTTTATTGGCTTAACAAAGCGCTTCTGCAGGATTTCAACCGCTGTTTCGTACGTGGTGTCCTTTTCGATCACGGAGGAGAGTCTGTGGCCCACCCGGGCATGTAGCAAGCTCAGCTTGCGAGGTCCGTCGACTGGAGCGTCTGAGGAGTTCAGGTAGGCCTCAAAACACCGGAGCCAGTATTTTAAAATTTCAGCGGCCTCCGGCGACTGAGCATCCAAATTGAGCTTCTTCGGCTTTAGACCGCTGCCCACCTTGAAGTAATCTGCTAATTAAATTGAGATACCCTCAATTACAACTCGAGAGAGATGATTGATAATACAAAGGCTTTAATTAGCAGAGAACCACACAGCTACCGAGAAGTGTGCTCACTGCACACTGAACATTACCTTATATATGGCTCCCTGGGTGGCGGAGTCCCCCAGGTTCCAAACCCGGTCTTAAAGGGGTCATGACATTAAAAGGTACAGTTATTCATCACACGAATGCAACTAAAGGCGCTGCACAAAATGCACCGACCTGAACCCAAATGAACAGGTTCTTCCCGAAGGTGGAGGACAAATGTGAACGGGTGAATTGCCCCGCTGCCCCCTCCCCGGCCAACGTGCGAAAATGACCCCGGGAAAAAGATGGTGCTGGCAAAACAGCATGTCAGCTGGCGGCACAGATGTTCACACCCACCCACCCGCCCGGCCGTCTCTACCCTCCACCCCAATGAAACCTGCCCACGGTTTCAGTCGGTTTTCTCAATGTCTATCACTTGTATTTACTGATCAGACATAATCCCGCAGTCCAAAAGCCAGTGGCTGGCGCGCATTTGTCTATTATTTTATCTACTGAGGAGAAATACTTTGACCATGAAGTTAGCCCTCTGGGAAACAGCGAGTCTGCATGTTTACATTGGCCGCCTCCTTGGGGGGGGGGGGGGGGGGGGGTTGATCTTTATTTTTGATTGTCAATCTAAAATGTTGGAAGTGAAAATGAAAGCAGATTTCTTTATCAGGGTGAAACCTGAAGAGGATATCCGCAGAGAAATAAACCGTTGTTGTTCACTCTGCCCCTCCCCCCCACACTCCGGCTGGTGGAAAAGGTACGTTAACGAAATTAAACTCTCCGAATAACGAGGGGGGGGGGGGGGGGGGGGGGGGGTCAGGTTTTGTTTCGCGGGGGTCTATTTTGCTTCAAGGTGAATATTTAACGCGAACCATCGGCTCTTCGACGTCTCACAAGTTGGCTTCACTTCTGCAATTCCCGCCCCGACAGCAAGGAGCGGAGGCCAAAATGGCCCCGAGCCGCCCTGCTCCTTCCGAGCCTCCCCGCCCCTTCCCGGGACCCCCGAGCCTCCCAGGGTCGGGATTCACTCCGCGTTCCCCCGCCTCACACCGATTTAATGCCGGGGGCCGCGAGCCGTCGGACAGAAAGCCCGCCCTTTCCCCCAGTTGAAGGGAATTAACGGCCACTTCCGCACCCCCCCCCCCCCCCCCCCCCGCGCCCCCCGGCCAAACAGCCAAAATCAGAGAGAAACATTTAAATACGGGACAGTTGGCCATCTTTCAAGATACTTTCCTAATTCAATTTCTTTTTAAAAAAATATATTTTATTAAATATATTTTATTAAAGTTTTCAAACAATTTTTTTCCTTTACAAATCAAAAAAAAAAGGTAACATGATAACTGCAATATAACATTGTTTAACTAACATGGTAAGCTAACCAAATAACACGAAGTAATACTCCCCCCCTCCCCCTCCCCCTCCAAAAACCCAAACAATTTACCCCCCCCTCCCTCCCCCTGAGTTGCTTCTGCTGGCCATCTATCTTCCCTCTAACGTTCCGCTAGGTAGTCGAGGAACGGTTGCCACCATCTGGTGAACCCTTGAGCCGATTCTCTCAGCGCAAACTTCATCTGCTCTAGTTTTATGAACCCCGCCATATTGTTTATCCAGGCCTCCAGTCCGGGGGGTTTCGCTTCCTTCCACATGAGTAAAATCCTACGCCGGGCTACTAGGGACGCAAAGGCCACGACATCGGCCTCTTTTGCCTCCTGCACTCCCGGCTCATCCGCTACTCCAAATATAGCTAACCCCCAGCCTGGCTTGACCCGGACCTTCACCACCTTCGAGATCACTCCCGTCACTCCCCTCCAATACCCCTCCAGTGCCGGACACAACCAAAACATATGTGTGTGGTTCGCCGGGCTTCCCCCACACCTCCCACACTTGTCCTCCACTCCGAAGAACCTGCTCAATCTTGCTCCCGTTATGTGTGCTCTATGCAGCACCTTAAATTGGATCAGGCTAAGCCTGGCACACGAGGAAGAGGAATTTACCCTGCTTAGGGCATCAGCCCACAAACCCTCCTCAATCTCCTCCCCGAGCTCTTCTTCCCATTTTCCTTTCAGTTCGCCCACCAACTCCTCCCCCTCTTCTCTCATCTCCCGGTATATCTCTGACACTTTGCCCTCCCCGACCCACACCCCCGAAAGCACCCTGTCCTGGATCCCTTGTGTCGGGAGCAGCGGAAATTCCCTCACCAGTTGTTTCGTGAACGCTCTCACCTGCATATATCTAAAGAAATTTCCCCGGGGCAGCTCATACTTTTCCTCAAGCGCTCCCAAGCTCGCAAACGTCCCGTCTATAAATAAATCTCCCACTCTCCTGATTCCTACCCGGTGCCAGCTCTGGAATCCTCCGTCCAGCCTCCCTGGGGCAAACCTATGGTTGTTCCTGATCAGGGACCACACCGAGGCTCCCAGCACACCCCTCTGTCGCCTCCATTGCCCCCAGATACTTCATGTTGCCGCCACCACTGGGTTTGTGGTAAATTTTTTGGGGGAGAGCGGTAGTGGCGCCGTCACCAGCGCTTTTAAACTCGTCCCTTTGCAGGACTTCATCTCCAACCTTTTCCACGCCGCTCCCTCTCCCTCTATCATCCATTTACGAATCATCGCCACATTGGCGGCCCAGTAGTAGTCGCCCAAATTCGGCAACGCCAGTCCCCCTCTGTCTCTGCTACGTTGTAGGAAC
The DNA here is from genome assembly GCF_047496885.1 of Scyliorhinus torazame. NCBI lineage: Eukaryota > Metazoa > Chordata > Chondrichthyes > Carcharhiniformes > Scyliorhinidae > Scyliorhinus > Scyliorhinus torazame. The sequence continues at coordinate 21,589,801 of NC_092719.1, read as the reverse complement.
CCCCTCCTTACCCTCGGGGCCTTCCCTGCCCACACGAAGCTCGTGATGCTCCTATCTATTTTTTTAAAGAAGGCCTTAGTGATCAGTATAGGGAGACATTGGAACACAAATAGGAACCTCGGGAGGACCATCCACTTAATTGCCTGCAATCTGCCCGCCAGTGACAGCGGCTGCATGTCCCACCTTTTGAAATCCTCTTCCATTTGTTCCACCAGCCGTGTCAGATTGAGTCTGTGTAAGGTTCCCCAGCTCCTGGCTATCTGAATCCCCAGGTATCGGAAGTTTCTTTCCACTCTCCTTAGCGGTAGGCCATCTATCCCTCTACTCTGGTCCCCAGGGTGTATCATAAAAAGCTCACTCTTTCCCATGTTAAGCCTATATCCCGAGAAATCTCCAAACTCCCTCAATATCTGCATGACCTCTGTCATCCCCCCCACTGGGTCTGTCACAGACAGCAGTAGGTCATCCGCATAGAGCGACACTCGGTGTTCCTCTCCCCCTCTAATCACCCCTCTCCATTTTCTGGAGTCTCTCAGCGCTATGGCCAGTGGTTCAATTGCCAGCGCGAACAGTAATGGGGACAACGGGTATCCCTGTCTTGTTCTCCTGTGTAGTCGAAAATACTCCGACCTTTGCCGACCTGTGACCACACTTGCCGTTGGGGCCCCATAGAGGAGTTTAACCCAGCTGACAAACCCGTCCCCGAACCCGAACCTCCTCAGCACCTCCCATAGATACTCCCACTCCACCCTATCAAATGCCTTCTCTGCATCCATTGCCGCCACTATCTCTGCCTCCCCCTCTGCTGGGGGCATCATTATCACCCCTAATAGCCGTCGCACGTTGACATTTAGTTGTCTCCCCTTTACGAACCCTGTCTGGTCTTCGTGCACCACCCCCGGGACACAATCCTCTATCCTCGAAGCCAGCACCTTTGCTAGCAACTTGGCGTCCACATTTAGCAGTGAGATAGGCCTATAGGACCCGCACTGCAGCGGATCTTTATCCCGCTTCAGGATTAGCGATATCGTCGCCTCCGACATTGTCGGGGGTAGGGTCCCCCCTTCTCTGGCCTCGTTAAAGTTCCTTACCAGCAGCGGGGCCAACAAGTCCACATATTTTCTATAGAATTCCACCGGGAACCCATCTGGTCCCGGGGCCTTCCCTGCCTGCATGTTCCCCAGCCCCTTGGTAACCTCATCCACCCCAATCGGCGCCCCCAGGCCTTCCACCTCCTGCTCCTCCACCCTCGGGAACCTTAATTGGTCCAAAAACTGCCGCATCTCCTCTTTTCCCTCTGGGGGTTGGGACCTATATAGTCTCTCGTAAAAGGTCTTAAACACCTCGTTTATCTTCCCTGCTCTCCGCACCGTAGCTCCCATTTCATCCCTAATTCCCCCTATCTCACTTGCCGCTGTCCTCTTTCGCAACTGATGGGCCAACAGGCGACTCGCCTTTTCCCCATATTCATATCTCATCCCCTGTGCCTTCCTCCACTGTGCCTCCGCCCTCCTTGTGGTCAACAGGTCGAACTCCGTCTGGAGTCGTCGCCTCTCCCTGTATAGTCCTTCATCCGGGGCCTCCGCATATTCTTTATCTACTCTCAAAATCTCCCCCAGTAGTCTTTCCCTTTCCTTGGCCTCTATTTTCCCCTTGTGGGCCCTGATGGAGATCAGCTCTCCTCTGACCACCGCCTTTAGTGCTTCCCATACTACTCCCACTCGGACCTACCCGTCGTCATTGGCCTCCAGGTACCTTTCGATACATCCCCGCACCCTTACGCAGACTCCCTCATCCGCCAGTAATCCCACATCCAGTCGCCAGAGTGAACGCTGCTCCCTCTCCTCTCCTAGTTCCAGTTCCACCCAGTGTGGGGCGTGATCTGAAACAGCTACGGCTGAGTACTCAGTTCCTTCCACCCTCGAGATCAGTGACCTTCCCAAAACAAAGAAATCTATCCGGGAGTATACCTTGTGAACATGGGAGAAGAAGGAGAACTCTTTGGCCATCGGCCTAACAAATCGCCATGGATCCACTTGATCCATAAACCCCCTAAGCACCTTGGCCGCTGCCGGCCTTCTTCTGGTCGTAGATCTAGATCTTTCTAACCCTGGGTCCAGCATGGTGTTGAAGTCCCCCCCCATTATCAGGCTTCCTACCTCCAGGTCCGGGATAAGTCCCAGCATCCTCTTCATAAATCCCGCATCATCCCAATTCGGGGCATATACGTTAACCAACACGACCTCCATTCCCTGCAGCCTGCCACTCACCATCACATATCTGCCTCCGCTGTCTGCTACAATGTTCCTAGCTTCGAATGACACCCGTTTCCCCACCAGTATGGCCACCCCTCTGTTCTTTGCATCCAGCCCTGAGTGGAACACCTGTCCCACCCATCCTTTCCTGAACCTAACTTGGTCCGCCACCTTCAGGTGCGTCTCCTGAAGCATGGCCACGTCTGCCCTTAGTCCTTTCAAGTGCGCGAACACCCGGGCCCTTTTAATCGGCCCATTTAGGCCTCTCACGTTCCACGTGATCAGCCGAACTGGGGGGCTGCCTGCCCCCCTGTCGACTAGCCATCACCCTGTCTAGGCCAGTCCCACGTCCCGGTTCCGCGCACCCACCCGTTCCCCAGGCGGCGCATTCCCGCCCCGCCCACCTTTTCTTTTACCAGTTCCTCTTCGATCTCTGCAGCAGCAACCCAGTTACCCCCCCCTGCTAGATCCCCATCTAGCTTGATTACTCCCCCCATATTGCTTCCGAAAGTCAGCTGACTTCAACTGACCCCGGCTTCTCCCGCTCTCTCCTTGACCCCCCCGTGTGGGGAACTCCAATCTACCTTGCGCCTATCTTCCCGCCATCATCTTTCTGGCGTGGGAACAAGAACAATAAGCCCCGTGTTGTCTAGAGCCGTCCCGCCCCTCGTGGCGCAGCTCCCTCTGCCGCCCCACTCCCATTCCCCATCCCCCGCCTATGTCTCTTCTTCCCCCCCCCACCAGCGCCCACATTTCTCAGTGTCCCCCCCCCCTCCCCAATTTACATCTCGATATACATCAGCATTGTCGTTTCCCCTCCAACATCAGTCCCTCAGTTCTGATCCAGTTTCTCGTTTTTAATGAAGGTCCATGCTTCTTCCGCCATTTCGAAGTAGTGATGCCTCTCCTGGTGCGTGACCCACAGTCGCGCCGGCTGCAACATCCCGAACTTCACCTTGTGTAGCACCTCCTTGGCTCGATTAAAACTCGCCCTCCTTCTCGCCACCTCCGCACTCCAATCCTGGTACACCCGTACCACCGCATTCTCCCATCTACTACTTCGTACCTTTTTGGCCCATCTCAGAACCACCTCTCTGTCCTTGAAGCGATGAAATCGCACGATCGTCATCCTAGGTGGTTCTCCCGCCTTTGGTCTCCTCGCAGGGACCCGATGGGCCCCTTCCACTTCCAAGGGGCCCGAGGGGGCCTCAGCTCCCATTAGCGAGCGTAGCATCGTGCTCACGTAAGCCCCGCCGTCCGCTCCTTCCACTCCCTCAGGGAGACCCAGGATCCGAAGGTTCTTTCTCCGTGATCTGTTTTCTAGGACTTCAATCCTTTCAATGCACTTTTTGTGGAGCGCCTCGTGCGTCTGCATTTTGACGGCCAGGCCCAGGATCTCGTCCTCGTTGTCCGTCACCTTCTGCTCCACCATGCGGAGCTCCATCTCCTGGGTCATTTGTGTCTCCTTAAGCCCCTCAATTGCTTGTAGCATCGGGGCCAGTACCTCCTTCTTAAGCAGCTCCACACACCGTCTCAAAAATTCATCTTGGTCCGGCCCCCATGTCGCCTGGGCTCCCTCCGCCGCCATCTTGCTCCTTTTTCCTTCTGCCCCTGTCCTCGAGGATTCTTCGCGATCTGGCCGCCGCCGCCGATATTTTTCTTTTTCGTTGGGGGGGACTGTGGTAGTATGTATTGGGGGTCATGTGGGACTGGAAGCCCTAATGTCATTGGCTGACAGATCCCGGGTCCTGGTTGGCCGTTGACCTCTAGCTCCGCCCTGAAGGCGGAGTATAAGAAGCCGGAGTCTTGCCCCGCAGGCCTGTTTACTATCGAGCTGCGGGGGAACAGACACGCTGAATAAAGCCTCATCGACTTCACTCTATTCGTCTCACGGAGTCTTTGTGCGCTACAATTTATTAAGCGTGCCTAAAAAGGACTATGGAACTCAGGATCATTCCGGAATGCCTGAGGATCAGCCCCCACGCAGTGAACGCGGCAGCAGCCTTCAAGCACTGGCAGACTTGCTTCGAGGCCTACCTCAGAACGGCCACCGGCCGGGTCACAGAAGACCAAAAACTGCAGGTCCTGCACTCGAGGGTGAGCACAGAGATTTTCTCCCTCATCGAAGACGCGGAGGATTTCCAGACGGCGTTCGCAGCACTGAAAAGTCTTTATGTCCGCCCAGTTAACCAAATCTACGCTCGCTACCAGCTCGCGACGAGACGGCAAGCTCCCGGAGAATCGATGGACGAATTCTACGCCGCGCTGCTGATTTTGGGACGAGCCTGCAGCTGCCCGTCGGTGAACGCAAACAAACACACGGACATGTTAATGCGCGATGCTTTTGTGGCAGGTATGCAATCCTCCCAAATCCGCCAAAGACTTCTAGAAAAAGAGTCACTAGGACTCTCAGAGGCACGGGCCCTAGCAGCCTCCCTAGACGTGGCCGCGCGTAATACCCGCGCCTACGGCCCCGACCGCGCGGCAGCCCATTGGGCCCCGTACGTACCCGTCGCGGCAAACCCCCTACCCCCCCCCCCCCCCCGGACACCCCACAGGCTTGCGCAGTCCAAACGCCGAGTCGCACCGGGGGCGCCCGCTGTTATTTCTGCGGCCAGGCGAACCACCCCCGACAGCGCTGCCCGGCCCGCGCAGCTATCTGCAAAAGCTGCGGGAAAAAGGGCCACTATGCGGTTGTGTGCCGGTCCCGCGAGGTCGCCGCTGTCCCGGGAGAACAGGGAGCCCTGCAAGCCGTTTACGCACCCCAACCCCCCCAGCACGCCATGTACGACCCGCAGGCGCAGACCCTCTGGGTCCCGACCACCGGGAGAACAGGGAGCCCTGCACGCCGCTTACGCTCCCCAACCCCCCTCCCCGCAGCCCATGTATGACCCGCCGCCGGCGCTACCGCTCTGGGTCCCGGCCAACACTCTCCACGGAGAGGAGGGAGTTTTGCGCGTCCCTAACGTTCCCCTAACCCCCACCCCGCGCCCCACGCCTGACCCGCCGGCGCCACCTACTTGGGCCCCGACCACCGCTGTCCCCGGTGAGGGAGCTCCGCGCGGTCCTAGCGCTCACGGTCCTAGCGCTCGCGGTCCTAGCGCTCCCCAGCGCACCATGTGCGACCCACAGACGCCGCCATTTTGGGTCCCGGCCACCACGAGGGGAGGAGGGGCGCCGCCATCTTGTGACCCCCCAGCCACGTGCGATGTATGGGGGCGGCCATTTTCTCCATCCCCGACGCCATCTTGGACGGCAACAACGGACCCCACTCCACTACTACAACCACGTCTCGCTTCAATTACGCTCGATCAAGCTCGGCCCCGGACACTCCAGACGACGACGACAACGGTGCTAATAAACGGCCACGAGACGCCATGCCTAGTCGACTCCGGGAGCACGGAGAGCTTTATACACCCCAACACGGTAAGACGCTGTTCCTTGACCACCTATCCCAGCGCACAAAAGATTTCCCTAGCTGCAGGATCCCACTCCGTACAGATCCAGGGATTCTGCATAGTTACCCTAACGGTGCAGGGGTAGGGAGTTCAAAAACTACAAACTAAACGTCCTTCCCCAACTCTGTGCCCCCACTTTGCTGGGATTAGATTTCCAATGCAATCTACAGAGCCTTACGTTCAAATTCGGCGGCCCAATACCCCCACTCACTATCTGCGGCCTCGCAACCCTCAAGGTGCAACCCCCGTCCTTGTTTGCGAACCTCACCCCGGATTGCAAACCCGTCGCCACTAGGAGCAGATGGTACAGCGCCCAGGACCGGACCTTCATTCGGTCCGAAGTCCAGCGGCTACTAAAGGAGGGCATAATCCAGGCCAGCAATAGTCCCTGGAGAGCGCAGGTGGTAGTAGTGAAGACAGGGGAGAAACAAAGGATGGTCATTGACTATAGCCAGACCATCAACAGGTACACACAACTAGACGTGTACCCTCTCCCCCGCATATCCGACATGGTCAACCGGATTGCCCAATATAAAGTCTTCTCCACCGTGGACCTCAAGTCCGCCTACCATCAGCTCCCCATCCGCCCAAGTGACCGCAAGTACACAGCCTTCGAGGCAGACGAGCGATTATACCATTTCCTACGGGTCCCTTTTGGCGTCACAAACGGGGTCTCGGTCTTCCAACGGGAGATGGACCGAATGGTTGATCAACATGGGTTGCGGGTCACGTTCCCATATCTCGACAATGTAACCATCTGCGGCCACGATCAGCAGGACCACGACGCCAACCTCCAAAAATTCCTCCAGACCGCCAAAGCCTTGAACCTCACGTACAACGAGGACAAGTGCGTTTTTAGCACCGATCGGCTAGCCATTCTGGGCTACGTAGTGCGCAATGGGATAATAGGCCCCGACCCCGAACGTATGCGCGCACTCATGGAATTTCCCCTCCCGCACTGCCCAAAAGCCCTGAAACGCTGCCTGGGGTTCTTTTCATACTACGCCCAGGGGGTCCCCCAGTACGCAGACAAGGCCCGCCCCCTAATACAGACCACGACCTTCCCTCTGTCGACAGAGGCTTGCCAGGCCTTCAGCCGCATCAAAGCGGATATCGCAAAGGCCACGATGCGCGCCATCGACGAGTCCCTCCCCTTCCAGGTCGAGAGCGACGCCTCCGACGTAGCTCTAGCGGCCACCCTTAACCAAGCGGGCAGACCCGTGGCCTTTTTCTCCCGGACCCTCCACGCCTCAGAAATCCGCCACTCTTCAGTAGAAAAGGAAGCCCAAGCCATAGTGGAAGCTGTGCGACATTGGAGGCATTACCTGGCCGGCAGGAGATTCACTCTCCTCACTGACCAACGCTCGGTAGCCTTCATGTTCGATAATGCACAGCGGGGCAAAATCAAAAACGACAAGATCTTAAGGTGGAGGATTGAGCTCTCCACCTTCAACTATGAGATTTTGTATCGTCCTGGAAAGCTGAACGAGCCGTCCGATGCCCTATCCCGCGGCACATGTGCCAACGCACAAATTAACCGCCTCCAAACCCTCCACGAGGACCTCTGCCACCCGGGGGTCACTCGGTTTTACCACTTCATCAAGTCCCGCAATCTCCCATACTCTTTAGAGGAGGTCCGTACAGTCACAAGGGACTGCCTCATCTGCGCGGAATGCAAGCCGCATTTTTTCAGGCCGGATGGAGCGCACCTGATTCCCGCCCCTTTGAACGCCTCAGTCTCGATTTCAAAGGGCCCCTCCCCTCCACCGACCGCAATGCATATTTTCTTAATGTGGTGGACGAATACTCCCGCTTCCCTTTTGCCATTCCCTGTTCTGACATGACCGCGGCCACAGTCATTAAAGCCCTGAACAGCATCTTCACACTGTTCGGTTACCCCGCATACATCCACAGCGACAGGGGGTCCTCTTTCATGAGTGACGAGCTGCGCCAGTTCCTGCTCAGCAAGGGCATAGCCTCAAGCAGGACGACCAGCTACAACCCCCGGGGGAACGGGCAAGTAGAGAGGGAGAACGGCACGGTCTGGAAGGCCGTCCTACTGGCCCTACGGTCCAGGGACCTCCCAGTTTCACGGTGGCAGGAGGTCCTCCCGGACGCTCTCCACTCCATCCGGTCGTTATTATGTACGAGCACTAATCAAACGCCTCATGAGCGTCTCCTTGTTTTCCCTAGGAGGTCCTCCTCTGGAACGTCGCTGCCGACCTGGCTGGCGGCCCCAGGACCCATCCTGCTCCGAAAGCATGTGCGGGCACATAAGGCGGACCCGTTGGTCGAAAGGGTTCACCTCCTCCACGCGAACCCCCAGTACGCCTACGTGGAGTACCCCGACGGCCGACAGGACACGGTCTCCCTGCGGGATCTGGCGCCCGCCGGCAACACGCACACACCCCCGACGCCATCAACCCAACCCCCTCCCTTCCTGCCACCGCCGCACCCCGCGACCGCCCCCTTCCCAGGAGGATCGGTTCCCCTCCCCTCAGCACCGACCAAGAATAAAGCCCAAGCTGAAACCGTAAGGCTCCTGGAGGCGACAACACCGGTACAAGCACCACCACCACCGGGGCTGAGGCGATCGACACGGACGACCAGACCACCCGACCGACTCGTGGCGTCGATCTAAAACTAAATATGGACTTTCACAAGAACATTTTGCTTTCTTCCTATACCCTCTGTAAATAGTTGCAACAGGACAAAATTGTACAATACTGTATTGCCATGTGAATGTTTTTTTTCCTCCCAGGACCAGCCCTGTAAACCCTTACCACCATACGAAGCATCACCCCACCGGGTTCATTTTTGACAAGGGGTAAATGTGGTAGTATGTATTGGGGGTCATGTGGGACTGGAAGCCCTAATGTCATTGGCTGACAGATCCCGGGTCCTGGTTGGCCGTTGACCTCTAGCTCCGCCCTGAAGGCGGAGTATAAGAAGCCGGAGTCTTGCCCCGCAGGCCAGTTTACTAGCGAGCTGCGGGGGAACAGACACGCTTAATAAAGCCTCATCGACTTCACTCTATTCGTCTCACGGAGTCTTTGTGCGCTACAGGGACTCCCTGTTGTCTCACCCCACACCGGGTTTCGTCCCGAAAAAATTCCCCGTTGGGGCTCTTAAAAGAGCCCGAAGGTCCTTTCGAGCTGGAGCCGCCGAAACGTGCGGCTTAGCTGGTCATCGCCGCAACCGGAAGTCTCCCAATTCAATTTCAACTATCATTGGGCACCACTGCTAGGGAGCACCACAGAGGCTAGAAGGAAGTGATGATGTGGAGATGCTGGCGTTGGACTGGGGTGGGCACAGTAAGAATTCTTACAACACCAGGTTAAAGTCCAACAGGTTTGTTTTGAATCACTAGCTTTCGGAGTGTCAAATCCCAAATTTCTTTACCCGTCAGTCTGGCCTCAATAAAAGTCGAGATGGATTTGCAGGTACAGCATTAGTTATTTTATTTAGCTTGCAAGCTTTCCTCAATTCTCAGGAGCACAAAGCACATCCTGCTTCGTACACTTCTGGAATCAAGTGAGGCTGTAGAACAAAGGAGTCTGTACTGATACATTCAAATGGCATCAAGTTTCACATACACGATTCCCATAGGTCATCCTAATTCCCTCCTGACCTGTTGATATATTCTGATTGGCTCACTTCCAATCCCTTCCTCTGGCCCCTATTACCCAGCATACTTTTCTCCTCCTTTGGTGGACACACCTCTTCCTTGCTTTGCCATGCGGTCTGAAATCCTTTGTCTGTGAACTCACCAGAATGAGACTGGCCTATCTCTACATTACAGTAACTAATATCTCTCAAGTAACTATTTTATATCACATTCGTCAGGAGCACTGCTCCTTTCCCATGTTAGTGACGAGGAGGGTTCCACAAAGTCAAAGATGCAAGACGATACTTTGAATGCGAGGCTTTGCAGGTAATTAAGTCTTTACAGGTCCATACGGTGCAACTGGAGAGAGGGATAATCACAGGTTAAAGAGGTGTGAATTGTCTCAAACCAGGACAGTTGGTGGGATTTCACAAGCCCAGGCCAGGTGGTGGGGGGGTGACTGTAATGAGACAATAATCCTGGTTGAGGCCGCCCTCATGCATGTGGAACTTGGCTATCAGTTTCTGTTCAGCGATTCTGCATTGTCGCGCGTCCTGAAGGCCGCCTTGGAGAACACTTACCCAAACATCAGAGCCTGAATGCTCTTGACTGCTAAAGTGTTCCCTGACTGGAAGAGAACATTCCTGCCTGACGATTGTCGTGCGATGTCCGTTCATCTGTTGTCGCAATGTCTGTATGTACCACGCCTCGTGACATCCTTTCCTGCAGCGCATGAGGTAGACAACGCTGGCCGAGTGGCACGAGTATGTACCGCGTACCTGGTGGGTGGTGGTCTCACGTTATTATGGGTCAGAGTTTAGAGAACCCCAAAGTGTATCATGGACTTCACGTGACCCACAACATTTAATAGATTTTGGTTATGGGGAGCAGAAGGGCCCACTCTACAGGTGTGATGCAACAGAGATCTAAAGTACTTTTAAGACAAAACAATGTTTATTATATGAATCCAGTTAACATTTCATAAACACAGAGTAAACATCTTAGCAACTAGCAACTCTAATACTCCCCCCAAAGAATACAGTACTCTATAAGTAACCCTTAATCTTTCCTAGCAACATTCGTAAGACAAATACCCTCTTTAACAAAAGCAGCAGGTTTAAATTGTCTACTGAGAGCAGTGATCACTTTTAAATTAGCAAGTGATCTGAAGACATTCCTTTTCATGCAGAGAGATCAAAATTACACCTTGTTTAGCTGGATGCAGCTCCAACTCTGAAAACGTTTACGAAACACACACTGTCGCTACCAGCTCAAAAACGAAAGTAAAAGCAGACAGACCGCCCCGCTCCACCCACACCCTGACATCACTGCAGCTATTTGACAAACACCCATTTCTTAAAGTTACAGCCCCTACAGCTATTTGATAAACACCCATTTCTTAAAGGTACTCTCACATGACACCTCCCCACAAGAAAAAAAATATGGTTTCATTTTTCACCTTTTAATTTTCCTTCAAGAAATATTTTCAGTGAATATACGTTTTTTTTAACAAAACAAGCAAACATTTATAATAACATAGTCCATTTTAGTTCTTCTTCCTCCAGCTGGAATCTCTTTTGATTGACAGTCACTTTGGACAAGAAGGTCTCTGCACGATCCATCCATTTCTCTCCGCCTCAGCATTTCTCTTTAAAGTCAGATACTTTAGTTCAATCTGATCACAGAGCCCCTTGTAATTCTCCAACACAGGAACATTGATTAACACAGCCTTCAGGCAGTCAAATGCCTGTTGACACTCCGCTGTCCACTTAAATGTACTATGCTTCTTTAGCAAGTCTGTCAGTGGAGCAACCACGCTGCTAGAATTTGGCACAAATTTGGGTAGAATCCACTCATGCCAAGAAATTGCATTATTTCCCTTCGTGTCGACGGTATTGGAAACTCCCCAATAACTTTTGTTTTCACACCTCGTGGGACCATTCGACCCTGTCCGATTGTATGGCCAAGGAAAGTGACTTGGGCTTTCCAAATTCGTTTTTGGCTAGGTTTACCACCAAACCCGCCTCCTGAAGACAATCGAATAACTCCATCAGATGCTGAAAATGTTCCTTCCATGTCTGACTGAAAATTACCAGATCGTCAATGTATACCGCAGAATTGGGTAATCCTGAAACAACTTTGTTCGTTAACTGTTGAAATATGGCTGGGGCGTTTTTCATGCTAAATGGCATAACTTTGAATTGATATATACCATCTGGAGTCACAAAAGCTGAAATCTCCTTCGCCCTTTCGGATAAAGGCACCTGCCTGTAACCTTTAAGTAAATCCAGTTTGGAAATAAAAGCTGATTGTCCCACCTTCTCGATGCAATCCTCCAAACGTGGGATAGGATGAGTACGTTCTTGTAACTGCATTAACCTTTCTATAGTCTACACACAAGCATTGGGTACCATCCGGTTTTGGTACCATCACTATGGGTGAGCTCCATTTGCTGCAACCCACTTCAATTATGCCATTTTTAAGCATACTTTCAATCTCTTTGTTAACCTGTGCCAATTTTAAAGGGTTAAGTCTATATGGATGTTGTTTAATTGAAACAGCATTTCCCACATCTACATCATGTATAGCCATTTTAGTGCTTCCCAACTTATCTCCAGAAACTTGCCCATGTGATATCAATAACTCTTTGAGGTGAGTTTGTTTTTCCTCTGGAATGTAACTCAACAATTTATCCCAATTTTTAAGAACATCCTCGTTTTCCAATTTAATTTGAGGGATGTCAAATTCAAAGTCATCTGCATTTGGTTCTTCACTTTGAGTTAGAATCATTAAAACCTCCTCCTTTTGCTCTCCTTCTCTTTCAAAGTACCTTTTAAGCATATTCACATGATACACTCAGTGAGTTTTTCTTCTATCTGGCGTTCTTACCCATAATTCACCTCACTTAATTTACTTTCAATCTGATAAGGGCCATAAAACCTTGCTTTTAAAGGTTCACCTATGACTGGTAACAATACTAAAACTTTATCTCCACTGGCAAAACTACAAACTTTTGCTTTCTTGTCCGCTACCCGTTTCATCACATTTTGTGCAACTTTTAAATGGTGTCTAGTCAATTCACCTGCTCTATTTAATAGTTCCGTAAGATTTGACACGTAATCCAATAATGTAAGTTCCGACGAGACAACACCAGCACCAGACCCACTCGCGTATTGCCCCTGTAATTGTTTCTCCGGCACCCAAATGTATATCTACCTCCCCAGTCCTGTCCCCCCACCCCCCACACCCACAAACAGATGGCTACTTGTGTGTCAAAAATAATATTGCCGTGTCGAGGGTGGTAGGATCCAGGGTCAGACCGGCCTGGGGGCTCGCAATATTTGGGGTGGCAGAGGAGCCGGGAGTGCAGGAGGCGAAAGAGGCCGGAATTCTGGCCTTTGCGTCCCTGGTAGCCCGGCGAAGGATTCTCCTTCAGTGGAAAGATGTGAAGCCCCCAAGCGTGGAATCCTGGATCAGCGATATGGCAGGGTTCATTAAATTGGAGAGGGTGAAATTCGCCTTGAGAGGGTCGGTACAAGGGTTCTTTAGGCGGTGGCAACCGTTCTTAGACTTTCTGGCAGACGATAGACATTGGTCAGTGGCAGCAGAAGCTCGGGGGGGGGGGGGGGGGTTACTTTATTTTTGTTTATGTTATTTACACTGGAGGGTTTGAGGGGGTGTATACACCTGTTGTGTTAAGTCGGGGTGTTAATGTTAATTTATTACTTATGTACGGGGGGGAGGGGTTTGGGGGGTTGCTTTTTTAGATTGTGTTTTGTACTTAACCCTGTTGGGTTCTTTTTTCTTTCTCATTTTGTTATTGATATTTTATGAAAACTTTAATAAAAATTATTTTTAAAAAAAAAAATAATATTGCCAATTGTACAGAATTGCTGCTGTTGAGCTGGTGCATAATATCCAACCAGTTATTTTATTTTATGTTCTTTTTGTGGTATGTTTGTGTGTGCTCTTCTCTTCTATATATATATATATATATATTATTCTGTGTACATAACGGTAAATATACTTTGTTAAAAAATCAATTAAAAACATTTATAACAAAAGTTCCGACTACTCACTCACCAATTTTTCCTTAATCAATTTAAGTGATCTTCTTACCTCATGACCAAAAATTAGTTCAAAAGGACTGAATTTGGTTGACTCATTAGGTGCGTCTCTAAGTGCAAACAGTACGAATGGAATTCCTTTGTCCCAATCCTCTGGATAATCGTGACAATAAGCCCTCAGCATTGTCTTTAAAGTCTGATGCCACCTTTCTGATGCTCCGTGCGATTCTGGATGGTACACAGTTGATTTAAATTGTTTTATTCCCAAGCTATCCATAATTTCTTTGAATAACCTTGAGGTAAAATTTGATCCTTGATCTGATTGTATTTCTGTGGGTAGTCCATATCTAGTAAAGAATTTAAGTAACTCCTCCACAATCATTTTAGCTATAATATTATGTACTGAAATGGCCTCTGGAAACCTAGTAGACACATCCATTGTAGTCAAAAGATATCAATTCCCACTTTTCGTTTGAGGAAGCGGTCCTACGCAATCAATTAAGGCCCGTGTAAAAGGTTCCTCAAATGCTGGAATGGGTATTGAGGGCGCTGATTTTATCACTGCTTGAGGTTTCCCTATCACTTGACATGTGTGACATGATCGACAAAATTTAACTACATTTTTATGTAGTCCAGGCCAATAAAATTGTTTTTAATAGAATTTACAGTGCAGAAGAAGGCTATTTGGCCCATCGAGTCTGCACAGGCTCTTGGAAAGAGCACCCCACCCAAGGTCCACACCTCCACCCAGTAACCCCACCCAACACATAAGGGCAATTTTGGACACTAAGGGCAATTTAGCATGGCCATTCCACCTAACCTGCACATCTTTGGACTGTGGGAGGAAACCGGAGCACCCGGAGGAAACCCACGCACACACAGGGAGAATGTGCAGACACCGCACAGACAGTGACCCAAGCCGGGAATCGAACCTGGGACCCTGGAGCTGTGAAGCAATTGTGCTGTCCACAATGCTACCGTGCTGCCCACGGATTTTAGCTTGAGTTTTCCTTACTCCCAAATGACCTCCCATTGGAACCTCATGTGCTACTCGCAACACCTCCTTTCTATTCCCTACCGGCAATACCACTTAATGAACTTCTGCCCACGTTCCATCCGCCTGCATATGTAAAGGTCTCCATTTTCTCATCAAGACATCATTTTTACGGTAATAACATTCTGGTATGCACGCAGATTCCTCTTCCGTGTATGCTTTCTGATGCATCTGTTTTATTTCTATATCTTTCTGTTGTAATTCCGCCAATTTTCCTAAACTAAAAATATCTGCCTCATCCAACCACCTGATCAAAAATCGTTTTGGATAATTGAACTTCAACTTTATCTTCACTCTTTGATTTCTCTTGTCTTAACCTGTGACTTTGCGACCTTGTTACTACACAATCCGGAAATATCCCAGGATATTCGTCCTGCAACACTTAAGTTCTCTGATTTTCCACTGGCTTATCAACCATAGTAGGCATCACGCCCATCTGCGATCCAGCTATATCATTACCCAAGATAAACTGTATTCCTCGACAAGATAATTTCTCTATTAGTCCTCCTACCACTTCACCACTCTTCACTGGACTTTCCAACCGTACCTTATATAATGGAACACTACTCTTATCACCCTGAATTCCACATATTACCACCTTTTCTGGCAATATTCTTCCCAAACCACATAACTCCTCATCTCTTACCATTAAAGATTGACGAGCTCCCGTGTCCCTTAAAATTGTGACTTCTTTACCTGTTCCTTCTGGTACACATGAGTAAACTTTACCCACACAAATAAATTCTTTAAAAGAGATCTGGCATCTTCTTATCAATCACCTCTTGATCAGGCTGTACAATCTTTTGCACCTTCTTCCCTTCACTTGGGATTTCCTTTACCACTTTAACAAACCCCACTGTCTTATCCTGTTTTACCATATCAGCCTTTCCCGGGCTTGTCTTCAACCACCAACATTGTGACTTCACATGGCCTAGTTTATTGCAGTGAAAACATTTGAAACTTTTCATTTCTCCTCCACCCTCCTGGATTTCTTTTTTAATCTGAGGTATACTCTCCTTATTATCCCCCATCAGATCTCCTTTACCTCTATCACTTGAGTATTTCTCTTTTCCCCAGTTTCTATCCCTCACAGGCTGAAACTGATGTCGGAAACCAAGCTTTAATTTATGAACTAATCTATAATAATCTGCCATTTTGTTGCTAACCTCACAGTTTTAACCCTCTGCTCTTCCTCATGAGTTCTCACTACATCAGGAATTGGATTTTTAAACTCCTCCAAAAGCATAATTTCTCTGAGAGCTTCATACGTTTGGTCTATTTTCAAAGCCCTTATCCACCTATCAAAATTACTCTGTTTGATCCTTTCAAACTCCATGTATGTTTGACCAAATTCTTTCCTTAAATTCCTAAACCTTTGTAGGCTTCAGGCACTAGTTCATATGCACCCAAGATGGATTTTTTTCACCTCCTCATACATCACAAATACCTCCTCTGGTAGTGATGCAAACATTTCACTAGCTCTACCTTCCAGCTTTGTTTGAATCAGTAATACCCACGTGTCCGGTGGCCATTTCATTTGTTTAGCCACCTTCTGAAATGAAATGAAAAAGGCTTCTACCTCCTTCTCATCAAACCTTAGCAATGCTTGGACATATTTGAATAGATCCCCACCAAGGCTTTGACTATGACGCTCTTTCTCTTTATCCTCATCACTATCCTCCAACTGTACGTTTCCCTTTACATCCGCCAATTTTAACTGACTGTCATGTTTCATGGCCATCTTCTGAAGTTCAAACTCTCTTTTTCCCTTTCCTCGCTCTCTTTTTCTTTTTGTTCTCTAGCGCTATTCTTTCTTTGTTTCTTTCTTCTCTCTCCTTTTCTTTTTCCCTGATCTGTATCTCCCGTTCTCTCTCTTTTTCTCTCCTTTTGTGTTCAAGCTGTTTTAATTCTTTTTCATGTTCAAGTTGCATGATCTGTAACTGAATTTTTGCCATTTCTAATGAGTCAGACTGTATCTCAGGCAATTTTAAATACTCAGCTAGCACCATAAGTACCTCTTTTCGTGTGCTCTCAGATAACGCCAAATCTAAAAGCTTCTTCTTAGTCTCTGCTCGTAAGGTACTGCGTGTGACCTTCTTCACCCCACAACACACTCCCTACTTAAACTGATATACCACACCTGAAAAGCAACCACAAATATGCTCACCCCTCACTGTCTTTAAGTTCACTAAGCCAATCCAATCATGAAAGATAGACTTTTAATCCTCAAGCCCCCAAGTTATTACGGGCCAGGATTTAGAGAACCCCAAAGTGTATCATGGATCTCACCTGACCCACAACCTTTAATAGATTTTGGTTAAGGGGAACACAAGGGCACACTCTACAGGTGTGATGCAACAGAGATCTAAAGTACTTTTAAGACAAAACAATGTTCATTATATGAATCCAGTTAACATTTTACAAAACACAGTAAACATCTTAGCAACTATCAACTCAAATACTCCCCCCCCCCCCAAAGAATACATACTCTATAAGTAGCCCTTAATCTTTCCTAGCAACATCCATAAGACAAATACCCTCTTTAACAAAGACAACAGATTTAAATTTTCTACTGAGAGCAGTTATCACTTTTAAATTAGCAAGTGATCTGAAGACATTCCTTTTCATGCAGAGAGAGATCAAAATTACACCTTGTTTGGCTGGATGCAGCTCCAACTCTGAAAACGAAACTAAACACACACTGTAGCTGCCAGCTCAAAAACGAAAGGGAAAGCAGGTAGACAGCCCAGCTCCACCCACACTCTGACATCACTGCAGCTATTTGATAAACACCCATTTCTTAAAGGTACATCCACTACAGCTATTTGATAAACACCTATTCCTTAAAGGTACTCTCACATGACAACATGTAATGATGGTATCAATGTCGATGATCTTTAATGTGTTTAGGGTGGAAGCTGGAGAAGTGGAGCATCGTGGGGTTATCCGTGGGCTTGCGGTAAAGCAAAGTGCTGAGGTGACGCCCTTGATGGAGGTGCGTGTGTCCAAGAATGTCACCGGTTCTGGAGAGTAGTCCATGGTGAATCTGATGGTGGGATGGAACTTCTTAATGTTATTGTGTAGTCGTTTCAGTGATTCTTTGCCGTGGGTCCAAAGGAATAAAAAGTCATTGATGTATCTGGTGTAGAGCGTCGGTTAAAGGTCCTGTGCAGTGAAGAGGTCTTGTTCAAACTTGTACATGAAGATGTTGGCGTATTGAGGTGTGAATTTGGTCCCCATGGCTGTTCCGTGTGGTTGTTCCGTGTGAAGAACGTTTTGTCGAAGGTGAAGACGTTGTGGCCCAGGATGAAATGGATGAGTTGCAGAATTGCGTCTGGAAATTGGCAGTTGTCGGTGTTGAGTACTAAGGCTGTTGCAGCAATGCCGTTGTCATGGGGGATGCTGGTGTAAAGTACCGAGCCGTCCATTGTGACGAGGAATGTTCCTGGTTCAACTGATCCATGGGTGCTGAGTTTCTGTAAGAAGTCCGTTGTGTCGCTCAGAAGCTGGGAGTTCCTTGTATGATGGGTTTCAAGATGCCTTCGATGTAGCCGTTTCTCGGTTAACAGTTTGCCTCTGCTATACATCACCTCGGCTATCTCTCGTGGCTGCCTGCTTTCTCAGTTGGTGAGTCAGTAGGCGGCCAGCCTTTTCCCTGCGTTCATAAAAGGTGCTCCGTGTCTGGCGGAGTTGGTGCATTGCTTTCCTGGTAGATAGCAGGTTAAAGTCCATTTGCAGCATTTTCCTCTCCGCCAGAAGCTCTACGGTTGGGGCCTTGGAATACTTTCTGTCGACCTCAAGAATGGAGGCGATCAGCTGTTGCCTCCCTCAGGTGTGTCTCCTATAGGAAAACTATGTTGGCTTTCAAACTTCTTTGAGCAAAGTCTTTACAGGTCCGTACGGTGCGAAGACTCTGGATCTTTTCACTGGGCCATTAAGACCCCAGACATTGCAGGTCATAATGCTGGTGGGGGGGTTTTGTTCCCCCACTCCTGCGGGATCAACCATACTTGCCTGGTTTCTCTTTGTTAGGGGCCGTCCAAAATGGCCGTGTCACCGTTCTCACCATGAAATTGAGCCCCTGCGCCTTTGTCTAGGGGACACCCAACATGGCTGTCAACTCTGGTTACGCCACGTGGGTGCGCCCCTGCACTCCGAGGATTCCCTTTTGTTGAGGGACCCTCCAAAGTGGCCAATTGCGGCGCCATCTTGTCTCCTCAGCCTGCACCTTACCTGCCAAAGCCAATCCAAAACCAACTATTTTCTTCCCATCCTGTCCCTCCGACCAGCTGCTCCTTCCCTGCCAAGAGGTGTGCTGCGGCCCCCCTTGCTAACTGTCTTCCCGTGCTAGCTATCCCTGCTAGTGTGTAGCCGTTTAGTTATGCCCGCTTTCTCTGCCTAAATCCACACCTGCATTCCCCTGTCCTCGCTCTTTTCTGTGACCCGGTCTTTTCGATCAGAGCGAGACAGCGCAGTCCCGCGCAAACATGTTCACTGTCCAATGAGTCTTTGATTTTTCGCAATCCACCTCTGATCAGTCTTCATCGTTGCCTCGCCTGTCCCTTGTCCAGGCCGCTGGTTCGCACAAATTTGTTTGCATCCGCCGGAGTGTTGAAATAGTGCTCTTTGTTCTGGTACATGACCCAGAGCCTGGCTGGGAACAACATACCAATTTGCGCCCAATTCTTGTACAGAGCCAACTTCGCCTGGTTAAACTCAGCCCTGCGCTTTGCCAGATCTGCCCCAATGTCATGGCAAATTCGAATTTTGTGTCTTTCCCAGTTGCTCGCTTTCGTCTGACGTGCCCACCGCAGGATCCTCTCATGATCCTGATATTGGTGCAGCTTTGCAATGATCGCCCTCGGCTGCTCCCCCGACTTGGGTTTCGGCCTGAGCGACCTGTGTGCCCTTTCGAGCTCTGGGGTGTTGGGGAAGCTGTCTCTCTCACCTAGGTTGCCCAGCATTTGGGCAACATAGCCCGTCAGATCTCTACCCTCTATGCCTCATACCTAGCAGGCCCACAATCCAAATATTCTGTCCTCGGGACCTGTTTTCTTGGTCCTCAACTTTCCCCTTTAAGTTCCCGTGGGCCGCCACCAACGTTTTAACTTCTGCTTCCAGGGCGCCAATCCTGTTGCTCTGGTCCGTCTAGGCTTTCCCAGGTTGTGGATTGTCGTCTCTTGTGTCTCCACTTTCTTCCCCAACCCATTGATTGTCTTTTGTATCATGGCCATCGCCTCTCTCACCGCCACCTGGATTTTGATCCTGATCACCTCTTTTATAGCGGTCAGCTCCTTCATGAGGAGGTTCTTCCATCCGTCTCAAGATAGTGGAGGGGGAGGCTGATGCTCGGGTCGATGGTCTCCATCCTGGGTGGCCGGGGTCCCTTCACCTTGTGGATCCGCCGGCTCGTCTACCTGCTGCTCGTAGCCCTTTCGCCCCCGTAACCCAAACATGTATTGGCCACACTAAATTGCCCTTTAATTGGAAGAAATGAATTGGGTACTCAAAATTTTTTAAAAACAACTTTAAACTAATGAAGGTTGGGGTCGGAGGATCCACAAAAGGATACATTGAAAGCAACAAGGGAAATGCCAAGGTTCTGAGGCAGAACAGTGTTTTGGGTCAAATTAAGCAGCTGGGTCAGGAAGGGACAATGACAGTCAAGCAATTTATACAGTATAAGCAGCTAAGATGATGTCAGGCAAAATTAGAAGAAAGTTAAAGACACTGCATCTGAATGTGTAAAGGCTTTGCAACGAATTGGATGAATTAGGGTGGCACGGTAGCACAGTGGGTAGAACGCAGCGCCAGTGTCCCGGGTTCAATTCTCAGCTTGGGTGACTGTCTGTGCGGAGTCTGCACGTTCTCCCCATGTTTGCGTGGGTTTCCTCCGGATGCTCCGGTTTCCTCCCACAGTCCAAAGATGTGCAGGTTAGGTAGATTGGCTATGCTAAATTGCCCTCATGTCCAATAAAGTGGGGTGAGGTTACTGGGTTACAGGGATAAGGTGTGGGCTTAAGTAGTGTGCTCTTTCCAAGGGCCGGTGCAGACTCAATGGGCTGAATGGCCTCCTTCTGCACTGTAAATTCAATGAAATCTATTGAGAGAGAGAGAGAAATTAATAGGTTTGATCTAATAGCCATTGTGCAGACATTTTTTTAAAATTCATTTACAGAATGTGGGTGTTGCTGGTTAGACCAGCATTTATTATCCATCCTTTGGTGCCCTTCAGAATGTGGTGGTGAGCTGCCTTCTTGAACCGCCGCAGTCCCTAAGCTGCTGCACGGGAGGGAGTTCCAGCATTTTTCCCCAGTGACAGTGAAGGAACAGCGTTGGAACAGCGATATATTTCCAAGTCCGGATGGTGAGTGACTTGGGGGAACTTTCAGATGGTGGGGATCCCAGGTATCTGCTGCCCTTGTCCTTCTGGATGGTAGCAGCCATGGGTTTGGAAGGTGCTGTTTAAGGAACCTTAACGAGTTGCTGCAGTGCATCTTGTAGATGGTACGCGCGGCTGCCACTTTTCGTCGGTGGTGGAGGGTTTGAATGTTTGTGAAAGGGGGAGCATCAAACGGACTGCTTTGTACTGGATGGTGTTGAGCGTCTTGAATGTTGTTGGAGCTGCACTTATACAGGCACGTGGAGAGTATTCCATCACACTCATGGTGGACAGGCTTTGGAGGGGTTAGGAAGTGAGTTACTCGCCGTAGGATTCCTAGCCTATGATCTGCCCTGGTAGCCACAGTATTAATGTGGCTAGTCCAGTTCAGTTTCTGATCAATGGTAACCCCCAGGAATTTGATTGTGGGAGATTCAGCGATGGTAATGCCATCGAATATCATGAGATGATGGTTAGATCCTCTCTTATAGGAGATGGTCATTGCCTGGCACTTGTGTGGCGCGAAGCCTGGATATTGTCCAGGTCTTGCTGCATTTGGACACAGACTGCTTCATTATCTGAGGAGTCGCGAATGGTGCTGATCATTGTGCAGTCATCCGCAAACATCCCCACTTCTGACATGATTGCAAAGAGATCGAGACTGGGAAGTAAGTATTTAGGACTTCATTTCTGGAAGATAAAATGAAAAGGGAGGTGTGGTTTTCATGATATTAAAGATTGGGATAAAGATGGTCGGGAGAAAGGAACTGAGCTCAGTTAATAAAGAAATAGGATCGGTTTGGATGGAGCAAGAAACAGAAATGGGGAGTGACTCCTTCAACTTAAGGTACCAGTGAAACCTGGTGATGTGAAACTCCTATCACCTGCTCTGCTTAATATCAGTCCCTCTGGATATGTATTTGCCACAAATATTGAACAGATGCTTGGAAAAATAAACCAGTTACTCATTTTATGGGTTTTATTTTTCAGACAATGGAGAATCTACTGTGCATCACATTTCTGTTCTTCCAACGGCTTATTTTCAGTAAGTGCTTTTGTCTTCATTCAGGAGCTTTCTGTTAGTATATAATCCACTGTGTGGTTGGTCTCAAAATATGTAGCTGCCCTTAAGCCAATAGTTTTATCTTTAATGGTTATTCATTGATTTCATCACAAATGTTCTTTTACCAGTAACTTGGTGCCCAACAATATCACAAAGGATAACTGTCTGCGGGTGTGTCTCTTCCATTGTCCTCCCTACTTGCCTGTTCAGTCTTCATTTATTCCTTTTTTATTACTTTGGCTATTTTTACTTTGGACGGGATTTGCCAGCAGTTCGTGCTGACGTTGAATTCTCCACTGTGGATTCCCCGGTGGAGGAGGGTGGGAACAACGGGAAGCCCCATTGACAGTGGCGGGGCGAGAAGATCCCGCCCCTAGCCAATGGCAGGCCGTCTCTGCCTTTTATATCTAAATAATTGGACCAGTTCCAATAATCCTTTCATTCTGTTTCTGCGTTAAACATTATCTAATGAAGACTGTGAATAGGAATCTAAGAAAAATAGTTAGTAAGAACGTAGTGTAAATGCAACTTGAACGGTGGAACTATAGGTTAAAAGGTTAAACACAAGTTTGGAAGGAACTTGCATTTATATAGCAATGTACCACTTATTTTCAGAAATCCCAAATCCTGAAAGCCAAAGAGTTTTAAAGTGCAATCACTGCTCTCATGTGGACAAATGTGGCAGTCAATTTGTGCATGGCAAGATCCCACAAACTGTCTATGATGTGAATGATCAGTTAATGATACTCACAATGGTGTCGTTTGAAAGAGGAACATTGATTAAGCGAGCAGTGAACTCCCTGGGCTGAATTTCATACTCTCCCTCTGGGGGTTTATAGGCAGGGGTGAGCAAGAAATAGCACAGATAGGCTTCCCGCTGGGTTTATACCTGCCCTGACCTCGCAGCAATTTTACGCTAAGGCAGGCAAAAGCTCAGATGGGCTGCCCATCTATGTCCTAATTAAGGCTGTTAAATGACCAATTATTATTTTTTAAAGTTCAGATTACCCACTATTTTTTTTACAATTAAGGGGTAATTTGGCATGGCCAATTCACCTAGACTGCAGGCGGGGGAGGGGGGGGGGGCGCTCCAACAGAGACTCTTGTTTAACTTTGGGTGTCCCACCCCCACTCCTGTTTTAAGGTCCAATGTCCTCCCTCCCCACCCCGCCCCCTCCATCGATATCTCTGTCCCCCATTACCCAGTCACCTTTTACCCAGCTCCCAACCCGTCATGCTTCCTGTGTCTTCTAGAATCAAGCAGAATCTCTATGGTTCCTCCATGTTTGCCATTAAAATTATGTATTTTTTATGTCCTGTATTTTCATTAGGTGAGGGATCTTTCTCTCAGGTTAATGGAGTCTTGGGTACAGACATATCACTGCCCTGCACCTTTCCTGTTGCAGTCAATTTCAATCTGCAGGATCTTGTCATTACCTGGCAGCGAACAGCCGGTTCAATTGTGGTTCACAGCTTCTACAGTGAGGAAAATCATCCAGAGTATCAAGACTCAGCATTCAAGGGACGGACCAAGCTATTTCCCCAAGAATTCCCCATAGGGAATGCTGCTGTCAGACTGAAAGGAGCAACTATGTCAGATCAGGGGAACTACACCTGCTACGTGATTCAAGAGGATGGAAAAGGCTACATTGAGCATTCGGTGGAACTAGAATTGTATGGTGAGCGCATCAATATCTCCCAGCAGTAGATAGATCAAAGAATAATCAACATTTTATTGTGGGAATTGTGCTTAGTTAGAGACTCCTGATCATCATCTGGAAAGTGCTGCAAAATGTTGATATATTTAAAAGTTACTGTGAATGAGGAAGATTCAAGTGAATAGAGCTTGTGAGGTGTGTAGGATGAATATATTGAGCCACTTTTATGCTTTGCAGATGGTGAATGTCATAACCCACACAGGACCTAGGAAGTGGCAATAATTAAACACTCCGTGAACCTCGCCGAATACGATCTCCCTCGTTGAAGTGGACAGGGAACCTAAACCATGTATAGTTATCTTCTGTGTAAAGTTGGGTCGTTTGGGTACCAGCAGGAGAGACCCAATTGGGATCTTTCGTGCTGTGTAAATAATAGCGTAATAAACCTTTATTTCCTTTTAACAACTCGGTATGGACTCCTTCATGGTCTAAAAAACTGATGACAAGGACTCAACTAGTTTGCTGTTGACGCTGCTACTCTGTCGGTTAAGCTGCCTCTGCCTGATCATCAACTGTGAGGTGTTCACCAGAATGTGCCCCAGAAGTCTGACCACTATCGTTGCCACCGAAGTGTTGTGTCTGTGCGCTGGTAGAAGGTGGGGATGACAGCTGTGCAGCAAAAATGGTGGCATTCTTGGAGCTTTTCTCTGAGGTGTTCTCTTGGGAGGCAAGGTGGGGGGGGACCATAACAGATGGGCCGACACCGTTGACTGCTGGTCCTGCGGGAGAATGGACATGTGGTCAGTGTATGGTATTAACTCGCGTTTGACCAGCCATCTGGGTGGGGGCCGGTGGATCCTCACCTCTGCGCCGTACGTCAACTTCTACATCAAGACAGATCTATCCTCGGCCACACCCGCAGCCTCCAGGGCCCATTCCTCATCGGAGGTGAGGACTCTGATTCCAGCATGCTGCTGCCCGTCTGGACCCTCTCCCATTGGTTGTGGGGCAATGTCTCCAGCAGGGACACAGAGGCACATGGGTGGCACTGCTGGACATGGGTGTGCTGCGGCACGCAGTGGTGTTGGGCGGGGGTGGGGCTAGGCACATTCTCTTGGCAGGGGTGGTGATTCCAGTGCCAACTCACCCGAGCTGCATGGTGGAGATTGTTGACCTTCTTGTGGCACTGGTGCCGGTCCTCTGGGTCACACTTCCCAAGCTGACGGCCGCTGCCACTGCCTCACAAGCGGCACCGATTGCCCTGTGGCTGACCCTCCGAGACCCTCCGGTGGGCAGGGCATCCCATCTGACCTCAACTGCTTCAAGTAATCTGCCCAGATCTGCAAACCTGAATTGTAGGGCTGGTTGTCTCTGTGGCATGGCTGTGAGCTGTGTGGGGTCGGCTTGCAGGATCAGTAAGTACTGCTCACCCTTGTTAGCAGGGGGCTGGTGAGCACGGTCCCGGCGAATCAGCTGGTGGGACCATCATTTGCGGCGTGAAGCTCATGGGGCCTAGTTAAGTGGACCAATTAACGTTTTACAGTGATGACGGCTGAGCGTTGGAAAGCTGACAGCAGTTCCTGCTCGCTACCACACTGAGAAACCTTTTTGTAAAATTGGGTCCTATATCTCAATATCAGACCTATAAACCTAGGAGATTGATTAGCAGAGCACATAGCTTTTTGGGTGAAGTCCTCAGAGCTTTTTTTGAATAGATGTTGCTCGAGTGTTAGTAAAGGCTGAACGATAACCAAGAAAGTCTTGCCTCCTTAATGAGTTCTGCAGACATTTGAAGTGGCAAACAATTCTTTTGTGAGGTTCCAGGGGTACGAGGCAGGGCTGCCCAATGTCGCCGTTGCTGTTTGTGCTGGCCATGGAGCAATTGGCGATGGCTCTTCAGGGCTTGGCGGAGTGGCAGGGGGATAATGAGGGTACAGAGGGAGCACGGGTGTCATTCTATGCCGATGGCCTCTTGCAGTATGTTTCGGATCCGTTGGAGAGTATGGGATGGATTATGGGCCTTTGGGAGGTTTGGAGGGTTCTCTGGGTACAAGCTGAATGTAGGGAAAAACGAGGTATTCCCAGTGAATGAGCTGGCACAACGGGCTAATGTAGGGGAAATGCCATTTACGGTAGCGAGGGATAGGTTTAGGTATTTAAGGATTCAGGTAGCGAGGGAATGGACGGGACTCCATAAGTGGAACTTAACGAAGCTGGTGGAGGAGACCAGGGACGATCTTAGGAGGTGGGATACACTGCACTCAACGTTGGCAGGGGGGGTCCAAGTGGTGAAAATGAATATTCTGCTGAGGTTCTTGTTTATCTTTCAGGCTCTCCCGATCTTTATACCAAAGGTCTTTTTTCAGAAAGTGGACACTATCATCTCGGACTTTGTATGGGTGGGGAAGGTGCCGAGGGTGGGGAGGACCCTGCTACAGAGGCAGAGGCAGCAGGGGGGTTGGTGTTGCCGAACTTATTATTGGGTGGCAAATGTGGACAAGGTTCGGCGGTTTGGGAAGGAGAAGGGGTAGAGTGGGTTAGGATGGAGGAGGAATCTTGTAAGGGATCTAGTTTGAGGGCTATGGTGACGGCAGCATTGCCAATGGCTCCAAGTAGGTATTCAGGGAGCCCAGTAGTGCAGTCCATGGTGAAGATATAAAATCAGCTGAGGAGGCATTTTCGGATGGAAGGGGTGTTGGCGCTAACGCCGCTGTGCGAGAATCATGGGTTTGAGCCAGGGGGGGGCTGGATAGTGTATATAGGAGGTGGAGGGAAGTGGGGCTGGTCAAGGTGAGGGATCTACATTTGGAGGAATGGTTCGCCAGTCTGGAGGGGCTAAGGGAGAGGGTAGAGTTGCCGAGGGGTAGTGAGTTCAGGTATCTGCAGGTTAGAGACTTTGCACGAAAGGTCTGGAGGCGGTTGCCGGGATTCACCCTGCTGGAGCAACTGCTGCTTCCGGATGTGGAAGGGGGGGAGACATATTGGGGATATATACAAGTGGCTGGGGGAGCAGGGAGGCGAGCGAGTGGTGAAGATCAAGGAGAAATGGGAAGCGGAGTTGGGAGGGGAGATCAATTGGGGAGTATGGAATGAGGCACTGGGAAGGGTAAACGGGACTTCATGTGCAAGGATGAGTCTGATACAGTTTAAGGTGGTGCACAGGGTGCATATGACTCGGGCAAGAATGAGTGGGTTCTTTCAGGGGGTAGCAGATGAGTGTGAGAGGTGTGGGCAGGGGCCAACGAATCACATGCACATGTTTTGGGGATGCGAAAAATTGGGAAGATTCTGGGCGGGAGTGTTCGCGGTCTTAGCCAGGATAGTGGAGGAGGAGGTGGACCCGGACCCTTTGGTGGCGATATTTGGGGTTTCAGAAAACCCGGAGTTCAAGGAGAGGAGGAAGGCCAATGTCATAGCCTTCGCCTCTCTGATTGCACGGCAGCAAAGTTTGCGGGAGTGACGGTCGGCATTGCCACCGGGTGTAGCGGCATGGTTGGGTGACCAGTACGACTTCTTGCGGTTAGAGAAGATAAAGTATGAGTTAAGGGGCTCAGCCGGGGAGTTTGAGAAAAGGTGGGGAAGTTTGTGACCGTGTTTGAGGAGCTATTTGTCGCAGGGGGGTGGGTGATGGGGAGGGGGGGTGAAAAAGGGGAAAAATCTGTACAGACTATATAGTTGATTGTTGGGAAGTATGTTTCCTGGGGTGTTTATTTGCTGTAACCTGCTTTGATACATGTTTGTAATAAAGGGGCTGGTTTAGCACACTGGGCTAAATCGCTGGCTTTGAAAGCAGACCAAGGCAGGCCAGCAGCACGGTTCAATTCCCGGACCAGCCTCCCCGAACAGGTGCCGGAATGTGGTGACTAGGCCACTTCATTGAAGCCTACTCATGACAAGAAGCGATTTTCATTTCATTTCATTTCAAATACATTTTTTTAAAAGCCTCACGGCGCCGCGGTCCCAGGTTCTATCCCAGCTCTGGGTCACTGTCTATTTGGAGTTTGCGCATTCTCCCCGTGTTTGTGTGGATTTCGCCCCCTCAACCCAAAAAAAAGATGTGCAGGGTAGGTGGATTGGTCATGCTAAAATTGACCCATCATTGGAAAAAAATGAATTGGTTACTCTAAATTTATATAAAAGAAAACAAGGTGACATCTTGCTCGAAACACCAACTAATTTGGTATTTCAGCTTCACGGCAGCCGTTATTTTGATATGTATTCTCCAAAATGAACATATTACGAAATCAAACCGTCACCATGGTCACATCAGGGGACAGTTAATGCCTGGACACGCTGCTAAAAATAGTTCATTTCACAGATAGACTGAGTGATCTTTGTATGTCAATTCTTAATGGAGTCATTTAACCTTAATGTCCTGCTTTTCCATATATCCTAGAAAAACCACTGGTTCCTGGAACTGATGATAAAAATCCAGCTCTGGAAAAGATAATGCCAGAATTTTCAATAGGAATCTCAGTTGGAACTCTGATCGCTTTAATTGTAGTCGGAGTTGGACTTTACAGAAAGCAAAAGAAGTCACAATATCATGACGAGGGTGAGTAAAGTGTTTAGAAATGTTAGGCATTTACCATGTGACTTGGATAAACATAAATACAAATTTGATACAAATTTTCTGCAACAACTGAATTACAAAATTCAGTGGAAATTTTCTTGAATATTTACGGTTACGGTTTCTTCACATGGAAGTGAATTTGCTGCTTTTTATCTCACTTCTATTCTGGTTACACCTAAAAACTACAGATGAGATCCTCAGGGACTACACGCTTGTGGGATCTTCTGGTCCCGCCGCCGACGCAGCCCCGCTGAGGGTTTCCCAGCAACGTGGGGTGGATTCAGTGGGAAATCCCATTAATAACTGTGGGACCAGAAGATCCAGCCCACAGCGGGCCACCTCCCGCTGCCGAGAAACACACCACGTGGGAGATCAGAGAAACTCATCCTATGTTGTTGTGTAGATATTAAAATGAGTGTTGGGGCAAGATGTGTGATGTGATTAAGTTCTGTAAATGTATGATCTGTGATGTGATTGTTAACTTATACTAAGTCTAACTTAACTTGCATTTATACTACCAGCATAGCTTTAACAAGAAGTAGTCTTGCTTTGGACCAGCATTAATAGATTGTGAGTTAAAAGCTTCCAAATTTCCACTTATGGCATTGACCCCATGGCACTGGAATTGCACATTTAAAGAAATATCCCCCGAGTGTTAAGTCAAGAGTCAGGGGTTGAATTACTGATTTTTGAGAGGCCCTTCTCCAGGGCAAGCTTCACTGTGGGCTCGATTCAGCTCCTAACACCAGAACTGTGATACGTCTTAATATCAGTAAGAATGACACTGATGCTCAGTTTGTGTATGAATAGAGCTTGAAACGGCTTCGGACTCACTGAGCAACAAACTGTTACACAATAAAGGTCACAGAACCACTGAGCAACAAGCGGTTACACAATAAAGATCACAACTACTGCTTCACAACGTCCTTGTATTCTCAATCATTGACTGCGACTTGTGGGAAATCTTGTCAGATTTGTTGTAATTTAATCTAATAATATTCTGTACAGGATTAAGTTTTATATACAGTGGCTTGAAATTTTAGTCCCCAGTGGGGGTTAGCACTGAGGTATGTGGGAGTGAGCACTGAGGTAGGTGGGAGTGAGCACTGGCCAGCATGCCAGTCTTCCAGCACCATCCCACAACCCAACAGCAGCCGGGCAGGTCAGCCTCCATAGAGGCCTTCCCCGCCTGCCTCGCTTAGAGGCTTTCTCCGCCTGCCTAGCTTCAGATGCAGCCAGGGGTTGTCCTTTAGTGATTTCTCCTCACACCCCACAATGGTGACCTGACTGCTACGGGTTTTTTATAAATGAACTACTAGACGTTGGAGAGAGAGGGCACATCCATCTTTGGACCCCTAACCTTCAGTTACTAGAAAGGTCAGACTGCTGTTTCCGGCATGGTAGAGGGCTTCCTATTGACTTTCCAGCTCTTGGGGCCTACCATGCATCCTTAATTGGATGGTGACCATATCCTCTGGCCTTTCATTGGCCAATTCAGGGAAAATCACACCTGATTGACTGTTCCCGGACATTGCCGACCTCTGACTGTGTTTGACCCTGACTGCCAGATCCCTAATATGGTGAATTTGGGTTTTCAGAAGACTTTTGAAAAGGTCCCACGGGCAGCACGGTGGCGCAGTGGGTTAGCCCTGCAGCCTCACGGCGCTGAGGTCCCAGTTTAGATCCCGGCTCTGTGTCACTGTCTGTGTGGAGTTTGCACATTCTCCCCGTGTTTGCGTGGGTTTCGCCCCCAGAATCCAAAGATGTGCAGGGTAGGTGGATTGGCCATGCTAAGTTGCCCCTTAATTGGAAAAAATGAATTGGGTTCACTAAATTTATATATAAAAAAAAGAAAAGGTCCCACATAGGAGATTAGGACACAAAATTAGAACCCATGGGTTTTGGAGTATTATACTGGCATGGATTGAGAACTGGCTAATGCACAGAAAACAGAGAGTAGGAATAAATGGGTTATTCTCAGGATTGCAGGTTGTGACTAGTGAGCTACCTCAAAGGATCAGTGTTTGGGCCCTGTTTTTCGCAATCTACATTTGGATATGTGGACCAAATGCAGTATTTCAAAGTTTGCTGATGACATAAAACTAGATGGGAATATGAATCTTGAGGATGATTTAAAGAGGCTTCAAAGGAAATTTAGACAGACAAAGTGGCCCAAAACATGGCAGAAAGAATATAATGTGAAAAAATGTGAAGTTATCCACTTTCATATGGAAAACAGAAATGCAGAGTATTTCTTAAATGCTGAGGGATTGGGAAGTGTTCAAAGCACCTGGGTGTCCTTGTTCCTAAGTCACTGAAAACTAACATGCCGTGCAGCAAGCAAGTAAGAAAGCAAATGATATGTTGACCTCTGTTGTAACATGATTTGAGTACAGGAGTAAATAAGTTTTCCTGTAATTCCCCGTGATGAGACCATACCTGATGCATAATAATAATTGCTTATTGTCACAAGTAGGCTTCAGTGAAGTTACTGTGAAAAGCCCCTAGTCACCACATTCCGGCGCCTGTTCGGGGAGGCTGGTACGGGAATTGAACCCGCGCTGCTGCCTTGTTCTGCATTACGAGCCAGTTGTTTAGCCCACTGAGCTAAACCAGCATTGTATACAGTTTGGTCTCCTTATCTCAGAAAAGATATGCTTGCTATAGAGATAGTGCATAAAGGTTCACCAGACTGCATGTGGAGTGGCAGGATTGTCCTGTGAGGACAAACTGAGTTCACTGGGCCTATGTCCTCTGGAATTTCGAAGAATAAGAGGTGGTCTCATTGAAGTAGTCTCATTGAAGCATACATAGCTCAATAGTCTAGTTGCAGGAAGGGTGATTCTCCTGGTTGGGAGTGTTCTAGATGCAGGGGACACAATCTCAAAATGAGTGTTAGGCCATTTATGACTGGTGAGGAGGATTTTCACTCAAACGGTGTTGAATCTGTGGAATTCTCTACTCCAGAGGCCCACAGAAGCTCTGTCATTGAATATATTCAGGACAGAGATTGCTAGATATCTAGATATTAGATAAATCAAGAGATATGGGGATAGTGCAGGATAGTAGCATTGAGGTAGAAGCTCAGTCATGATCTAGTTGAATGGTGGCACAGGCTCAAGTGATTTCCTATTATACCAGCAGTAAGGAGAGTACCTGTAAAGAAGCAGACACTAACTCCAGGTTATTTTGTTTTTCAGAAGCGCCTTTACTGGGAGACGGTGTAGAAGGTAATGAGCTGAGTTCTGTTTTGTGTCCTTCTTAGATTCTCAGATATATAATGCTACTACATCTGACTACAATGATAAAACCTGTTTGAATCCATTTTTATAAAAACGAAACCCGACCTGATCCTCTGAGAACAGTGATGACATGTTTGATTTTGTAATTTAACCAGGCAAAAATGTAATTCTTTTCATTAAATAATTTGGAACTTGATTTCCATATATTAAAGGAGATTATAAACTATAGACCTATGTCATTTTCAAGCTATGTATATTGGGACATGTTAAAAAAAACATTAGCTTTATCAAGTACATTCCATTCAGAAAACATGAACAGTCTAATAGGTATCTACAG
The DNA here is from genome assembly GCF_047496885.1 of Scyliorhinus torazame. Classification (NCBI taxonomy): domain Eukaryota; kingdom Metazoa; phylum Chordata; class Chondrichthyes; order Carcharhiniformes; family Scyliorhinidae; genus Scyliorhinus; species Scyliorhinus torazame. The sequence goes on along the minus strand of NC_092719.1, from coordinate 21,558,105 downwards.
TTCAATTTTCTCCTCAAGTCACCTGCCCACATTAGAAAGAAAGATACTGCTTTAAAACCTCGATAATGTCATCTGGATGTACCTCCCCACACAGTACATTGATGAGAAAAATGACTTGGTTTTCATGCTTCCTTTAGATCTTCCAAAAATATCTTTGGAACACCCTTCTGGAGAGTTTTTTGGGGTGTAACCATGGGTGGGATTCTCCACTCCCGCGCCGAAGTGCCCACGCCGTCGTGAACGCCGTCGAGGTTCACAACGGCGCGAAACGGCCCCTATCCCGACCGATTCAGGGCCCGATAATGGGCTAGGAGCGGGGCCACGTCATTTACACGCGCCAGGCCTTGTCGCCACGTAAAGGTGGCGCCGCATAACTGGCGTCACCCGCGCATGCGCGGGTTTGCCCGCGCATGCGTGGTTGCCGTCCTCTCCGAGTCCGCCCCGCGAGAAGATGTCAGACGGATCTTGCGGAAGAAAGGAGGTCCTCCTTCAGAGAGGATGGCCCGACGATCGGTGGGCACCGATCGCGGGCCAGACCCCATTTGAGGCCCCCCCCGGGCTGGCCACACCCCCAGCGTTCCCGCGCTGTTCCCGCCAGCAGCGACCAGGTGTGGACGGCGCCGGGGCGAACCCGCCGTTTTGGCCTGGCCGCTCGGCCCATCCGGGCCTGAGAATAGCAGGGTGCCGGAGAATCGCCATTTTGGGTGTCTCGGGCGATTCTCCGGCCTGCGCTGCGTGGAACTCGACGGGGCCGTTCTCGCCGCTTGGGAGAATCACGGGAGGGCGTCGGACCGGCGTCGCGGGAAAATCCGACCCAGGCGATTCTCCCAACCGGCGTGGGAGTGGAGAATCCCACCCCATATTCTGTTGAAACACTTCTCCGAGTAATTTCTTTCACGTCTGTCACCCAGATATAAATTAGGATTCAACTGGAGATCCAAACCTGATAACCTTTTCTCACACGTTCAATTTGACAGCATGGTTATGAAACTGTGATTCTCCTTCTGTGCTGAGTAACAAGGTAAAGGAACATAAGCCTTCGAAGCAGGATTAGGCCATTTGGTCCTTTGACCCTGCTCAGGCATTCACTAAATCCTTGTTGGTCTGGCTGTGGTCTCAACTCCCCTTTCCTGTTTGGCCCCCATGGCCCTTGACTCATTGTCTATAAAAACTCTATCTAACTCTGTCTATCAAAACTCTATCTAACTCTACCTTCAATAAATTCAATGACCCAGACTCCACGGCTGCCTGGGCGAGAGAATTCTACAGACTAATGACCCTCTGAGAGAGCAAAATTCTACTCATCTCTGTCTTAAAAGGAAGACATCTTATTCTTAAACTGGGGTTCCAGTTCCAGCCTCCTTTTGTAAGGGCCACGAAGAATCCAGCACGAGTTTAAGGATACAAAGTAATAACATTTATTTACAATAACATATATATATAACAGCAGCAGCAACTTCCCTTGCTGCACACTCCTTCCTGCTGGTTCCTAAACTGGCCAGCTTTATTTATACTTGGAGTTTACTAATGGTTTCTCCGCCCCCCTCATTGGGGAAGCTCATACTCCCACAGGATTGTGGGATTGTCATTAGTCCCCAGCCAATGATAAGCAGGCAGGTTATAACATCACTCCCCCCCCCAAAATCCAAGGAATCCACCGAAGACCCTGGCGAAGGAGGGTGTCGGACTCGTTTTGCCGCAGACCGGACACCATTTGCACGCGGCGCTGAATCAGGCGGCGTGTAACGAGACGGAGACCGGTGCTTCCGTGATGAACGGCGTTACGGTTGTACATCCACGGCCCGTGGACCCGAGGATTCCCCCTCTGATGCGTCCTGTGTCTCCATCTCGGAGTCAGAGTCTGCTGCCTCCGTCATCTCAGCGTCTCTAACTCCATTCGGTTCTGTAACGACCTGCGCAGGCTTTGAGTGAGGCAGCAGTGGAAGATTGTGAGGACTACCTTCCCTTGTCTCTGGTCTCTGCGGCTGTAGAAATGAGCTCCGGGGGCGGGGAATCTTTTGAGGGGAGAGTCTTCTGGACCGAACATGGTCTAAATGTTTGCGCTGGAGACGACCCTGGGCTTGCACCTGGTAAGATATAGGGCCCGCTTGGCAAAAGAGTACGCCAGGAACCCACTGGGCACCACCAGCAAAATTCCGAACAAACACTGGGTCACCGGGCGCAAACTGCCGAATCGGCCGATGCCGAGAAAATCCCTGTCCCTGCCGTTCTTGTGTGCGGCGTACTTTTGCGCCAATGTCCGGGAAAACCATACTAAGGCGGGTGCAAAGTCTCCGGCCCATTAGGAGTTCTGCGGGAGCTAGCCCAGTCACCGCATGGGGGATGGTCCTATACGTAAACAAAAAGCGAGCCAGTCTCGTGTCCATTGATCCGGAAGACTGCTTCTTTAGTCCTCTTTTGAATGTCTGCACTGCGTGCTCTGCCAACCCATTTCAAGCCGGGTGGTAAGGGGCAGTGCGGATATGGCGTATGCCGTTCATCTTCATGAACCTCGCAAACTCCTCACTCCTGAATGGAGTGCCGTTATCCGTGACCAGCACCTCGGGGAGGCCATGCGTGCTAAAGGACAAACGCATCTTTTCAATTGTTGCGCAGGACGTTGTCCCCTGCATCTTATGCACCTCTAGCCATTTAGACTGGGCGTCGATTAATAGAAGGAACATGGATCCTTGAAAAGGGCCTGCGAAATCTGCATGCAAGCGTGCCCAAGGCCGCCCTGGCCATTCCCAGTGATGTAGGGGCGCGGCAGGCGGAAGCTTCTGATGCTCCTGGCAAATGGAGCAGTTTTGGGCCACCTTCTCAATGTCGGTGTCGAGGCCTGGCCACCAGACATAACTCCGGGCCAACATTTTCATTTTGATCACACCTAGATGCCCATTGTGCAAGTCTCTTAGTATCAGCTCCTGTCCTATTTCCGGGACAATCACACGCGTCCCCCACAAGAGGATGCCACCTTCCACGCTGAATTCTGACAGCTTGGAGGAAAATGCCCGCAACTCGCCTGGGAGCTGTCTATGCTGCCCACCATACAGGACTATGTGCCGAACCTTTGACAGGACTGGCTCCGTCTGGGTCCATTCATGGATCTGTGATGCCGTGACAGGCAAGGTGTCCATAAAATTTAGGGTTGCAACTACCTCACCGGTCGTGGGGCCGGTCGATAAAGGCAATCGGCTCAGTGCATCGGCATTTGCTATCTGCGTCCTGGTTTGTGCTCCAGAGAATACTCGTATGCAGCAAGCAACAAAGCCCAGCGCTGGGTCCGTGCGGAAGCAATGGGCGGTATTGGCTTATCCTCTCTGAAAAGTCCCAGCAGAGGCTTATGATCAGTCACGATAGTGAAATGGCGGCCATACATGTACTGGTGGAAGCGTTTCACCGCAAAAACCACTGCCAGGCCCTCCTTCTCGATCTGCGCATACTTTTTCTCCGCTGCAGTCAATGTGCGGAAGCTATCGGTCGCTCGGCCCCGTTCTCCATCTTGTGGGACAGGACGGCCCCAATACCATACGGGGATGCATCACATGTGACGAGCAAAGGCTTTCCAGGTTCATAGTGGGTTAGTAACCCAGACGACGACAATTGTTGCTTTACCCGCCGGAAAGCGGTTTCTTGCGGCTGACCCCAAACCCAGGTGTGTTTTTTCTTTAGCAGAAGGTGCAACGGGGCCGGCGTAGTTGCCAGATTGGGGAGGAACTTCCCGTAATAGTTTACAAGACCGAGAAAAGAACGAAGATGCGAAGTGTCAGTCGGGGCGGAAGCCTGTTGAATCGCACGCACCTTCTCTGCGACGGGGTGCAAACCTTCGCGGTCCACCCGATAACCCTAGTAGACTACTTCCTTTGCCTGAAATACGCACTTTGTGCGACGTAAACAGACTCCAGCCGCCGAAAAGTGTCTAAGGACAGCCTCCAGATTTTCCAAATGTTCCTGCTCCGACGTCCCTGTAATCAAAACGTCATCTAAGTAGACAGCAACACGTGGTAAACCTCTCAAAATGCCCTCAATAACACGTTGAAAAATAGCACACGCAGAGGATACTCCAAAGGGCAACCGTGTATATTCATACAGGCCCCGGTGTGTGTTAATTGTTACATATGGTCGGGAGGCAGGGTCCAGCTCCAACTGCAGGTAGGCGTGACTCATATCTAATTTTGTGAATGAGAGTCCGCCTGCAAGCTTCGCGTAGAGATCCTCTATGCGAGGCATTGGATATCGGTCGAGTCGGGAAGCCGTATTCACTGTAAGTTTATAGTCGCCACACAAGCGAACTGTGGCATCTGGTTTCATTACAGGTACAATTGGTATTGCCCAGTCAGCAAAACGGACGGGCCTGATAATACCCAAACTCTCCAAACGAGTGAGCTCCCCTTCTACCTTCTCGAGCAAGGCGTAAGGCACCGGGCGCGCCCGGAAATAGCGCTGCATGGCTCCTGGTTCGACTTGGCTACGGGCTACAGCCCCTTTTATTTTCCCCAAACCAGGCTGGAATACATCTGGGTATCGTCCTAGCACCTCAGTCAACCCTTCAGAAACCGTTTGGAGGATGTGCTGCCATTGCAACCGCAAATGGCGCAACCAGTCCCGACCCAACAGGCTGGGCCCATGGCCACGCATCACGATAAGTGGGAAACGCCCCTCCTGGCGTCCATAAACAACAGGGGTCATTGTAGTTCCTGCAATGTCCAGTGGTTCCCCCGTGTAGGTGGCCAACCTGGCCTGTGAGTCGGTTAATGTAAGGGTCTGTATACCCTGCTTGATGCGGTCGAATGTCCTCTGGGCGATCACGGCGACCGCTGCGCCAGTGTCCAACTCCATCTCAAGCGGGTGGCCATTGACCCGTACTATCACCTTAATGGGGGCCACACGGGGAGCTGCCACACAATGCAGCTGCAGGCAGTCGACCTACATCTCCACGTCCTCAGGAGTAGTCGCCGCAGGTTCATCCACATGGAAGGTACGGCCCCTGGGCTGGTCCCAGTTACGGCCACTGGGCTGGTCCCAGTTTCGGTCGGAACGACGGCGCCTCTGGCGCCCCCAGGACCGGCGTCCGCGACGGGGTCGGCGCCTACAAGTTTGACACGGACATGGCTCCTCATCCATTGGTTCTGGAGAAGGCTCCCTTCGGGGAGGAATGTCCGAAGGCCACTGGCGTTGGTCCGGACGTCGCCTCGCCCAAGGTACCGCAGGAGCGCGGGGGGACGTTTTCGGATGGAAGGGGTTGCGCCCCAAGGCATGCACTTCCATTCCCTGTAGCTCCTGCACTCCTCGTTCTGCGCTCTCTCGGGACAATACTATTTGAATTGCCTGTTGAAAAGTCAATGTTGGCTCAGCTAACAACTTTCTCTGGGTGGCCGCATTGTTAATACCGCAAACCAAACGGTCGCGTAACATTTCTGACAAGGTCTCACCATAGTCACAGTACTCCGCAATCCTGCGTAGCCTGGATAGAAAATCGGCAAGGGATTCTCCAGGGGTCCTCTCAGCGGTATTAAACCGGTAACGCTGGACTATCGTGGACGGGGTTGGGTTAAAATGTTGCCCCACTATATTCACAAGTTCATCAAACGTTTTGGTGTCCGGCACAGCTGGGTACGTAAGGCTCCTAATCACCCCAAACGTATGTGGGCCGCAGGCGGTGAGCAATATGACCACCTGGCGCTCGTTTTCGGTGATATTGTTTGCCCGGAAATAGTAACGCCTCCGTTGTGCGTACTGGTTCCAGCTTTCCAGCGCAGCATCAAAAACATCCAAACGTCCGTACAGAGGCATGGTATAATAGAAAACAACTTCCAACCTGTATCGAACAAAAATCCAGGGAGGTGGCTTCAGCAGTGTAGACAGCTATTCACTTTAACCCTCGTCGCCAGTTTTGTAAGGGCCACGAAGAATCCAGCACGAGTTTAAGGATACAAAGTAATAACATTTATTTACAATAACATATATATATAACAGCAGCAGCAACTTCCCTTGCTGCACACTCCTTCCTGCTGGTTCCTAAACTGGCCAGCTTTATTTATACTTGGAGTTTACTAATGGTTTCTCCACCCCCCTCATTGGGGAATATTCTCACAGGATTGTGGGATTGTCATTAGTCCCCAGCCAATGGTAAGCAGGCAGATTATAACATCCCCTCAGGATCTTGTATGTTTCTGTAAGATCATCTCTCAATCTTCTAAATTCCTATGGAGATAGGCCCAATCTGTTCTTCATAAGATAAACCCTTCATTGCAGGATATAGTTGAGTGAACCATCTCTGAAGTGTTTCAAATAATTGGAACGAAAGTGTACACAATATTGTATTAATGACATCAAATACTGTGTGTCTATGTCGTCCAGGCAGTGCAAAAGGGAAGATGTGCATAAACCATCGACTGGAGGTCATGTGAAAACATCGCAATATAGGAATGTCACCAAAGTCTAGGTTTGAAAACCAGTTGTGCACATCAGTTTTACTCCAATTTTGCAACAGGGTTCATTATTCCACCAATATTTCCCATGCTTTTAAGGGCCTTGGGCTCAGAGCAATTAGTGAGCCCTTGTGCTGAATTTTCTCAGTCCCAGGGCAGAAGGCAGGTGGCTGGAAAGAAACAGCAGGGAACCACATTGAGACAGTTTCCTGACACAGTCTCACTGTCAGGGAGGTTTCCCAGGGATGGACAGAGAAATTGATAGGCTGCAAGTTGAATGGAACCGGGCAGCTAATTTGCATATCTAGGGCTCCAATTAGGGGCAATTGAGGGGGCTTAACTTCATGTTTCCTTCTGCTGCATCCTGTGGAAGCCACCAGTCCCTCAGGAGAAGCCTCCTTGCTTCCAGCCGGGCGTTCATCAGAACCAGAGGATCCGTATCCGGAGAGGATCACGATCAGCAAAGGCCATAGCCGTGGGCAAAATCCTGCCGTGAGGGATTACTTCTCTGCTCCAAGTTGGCCTGCCTGTGTGACCCTCTGAATTCTACATTTAAATGTTTGCTTCCAAGGACACCTCCATTTTGAAGCAGCTTTGTATTCTCAGACCTACATCAGCAGAGCCCACCTCTCTGGTGGGGCTGCCAAGGCTCTGGAGCTGCTGGCCCTTTGATTGGATTGGTGGCACAGGGATCCCATCTGCTTTCCTTATTTGAACAGTGAGCACAGAGGTGGCCAATTAGGAGGTTGTCTCTGGGAAAACAGATCACCGAGTCGGGCTTCTAGCAAATGCGGGCTCAGGACCCACAATTGTTCCCAATGTGCAGGGGGGAAAGGCCACAGGAAAATACTTCCTCTTGAATTTAGTGATCCATTGACCATACTTCCTTTGGCATGAGACTGGAAATGTTTTTTTAAATAAATTTAGAGTACCCAATTATTATTTTTTCCAATTAAGAGGCAATTTAGCCTGGCCAATCCACCTACCCCGCACATTGTTTGGGTTGTGGGAGTGAGACCCACGCAGACACTGGGAGAATGTGCAAACTCCACACAGACAGTGGCCCGGGGCCGGGATGGAACCAAGAGAAAGTTTATCAATTTACTAGCCTCCTCTAGACTTTCCCCCTCATATTAATGCCAGATTGAAATATTCCGTTGAATTGCATCCAATTTTGTTTTGCCCCCACCTCTAATCGGGCCATCCACATAGAATGTAAAAATATAAATCCATCTTCAGCTGTTAACAGGCAAGCATTAATTCTCTGCTTGTTTGAAAAGGGGCGGAGTAAAAGTTTTCAGCTGGATGTCATTACCTCTCGGGACCTGCTTTTTTAACAATCGCGACTTTACACTCCGATCTCAGAATTTTCCTGTCTTTCTTCTTGTATCAGTTGTATTAGGAACAATTCTTTTTTGAACCTGACAAGATGTTTTAACTCCAGATCAATCCAACATTTGAAATAGACACACATGAATATCATTCACACACCAGCAGCAATAAATATAAACCTTAACAATAACATGATTATAACACCCACTTATTCATTTGCTCTTAAAGTTCAGTCAATGATTCCTGCTTTTAACAACCGTCAGTGAGTTCCTATAAATTAACACTTAAACCTTGTATCGAATAATTTAGACACTTAAGTTTCTGGACAATTTAATTAATCGGCTGCTGAAATAGTTAACTTTGTGCTCCTATTTATTTTCCTATATTTTTATGTAACTCCCACAGTGCATTTGGTGACAGTCTCTTAAATTCCTCCCAATCAGCAAGGAAGAATTAGAGTGGGATGGTGGAAATTGTGGATAATATGTAGGTGTGGATGCGGGAGCAGAATTTAAAAGCACATACTGTCCTTGCCGTTCTTGTAATCTAGCTCGACATGACCTAGCGCAGTGTCCTTCCTTTCCACAAAATAACATTTTCCTCTTGCAATTTTTGATTTTCGAGAAGCATTTGAATTGTACATGCCATTATTTACTGATTGGACTGCTACTTCTTTAGGTTGTATTTCTGTTTGAAAAACACTGATCTTAGAATCAAAATCTCTATCAATTTGAGTACATTGAGTTACTTTTTTTTAAAAATGTACTTTATTACAAACATGTATCAAAACAGGTTACAGTGAACAAACGCCCCGGGAAACTTACTTCCCAACAATCAACTATACAGATTTTTCCTCTTTTTCAAACCCCCACCCCCTCCCCCGCGACGAACAGTCCCTCAGACACGGTCACAAACATCCCCTTTCCTCAAACCCCCTGAAGAGCCCCTTAACTCATACTTTATCTTCTCTAATCTCAGGAAGTCGCACAGGACACGCAACCAAGCCGCTATCCCCGGTGGCGATGCCGACCGCCACTCCAGTGAAATTCGTCGCCGTGCAATCAGAGAGGCGAAGGCCAAGACATCGGCCTTCCTCCTCTCCATGAGCTCCGGCTTCTCTGAAACCCCAAATATCGCCACTATCCTGGCTAAGACCGCAAACACTCCCAAAATCTTCCCAATTTTTCACAACCCCAAAACATGTGCGCGTGATTCGCTGGCCCCCGTCCACACCTCTACATTCATCTGCTACCCCCTGAAGGAACCCACTCATTCTCGCCCGAGTCATATGCACCCTGTGCACCACCTTAAACTGTATCAGGCTCATCCTTGCACAAGGAGAGGTCCCGTTTACCCTAGACAGTGCCTCACTCCATACTCGCCAATTAATCCCCCTCCCAACTCCGTTTCCCATTTCTCCTTGATCTTCACCACCGCTCGCCTCCTTGCTCCCCCAACCACTTGTATATATCCCCAATTCTTCCCTCCCCTTCCACATCTGGAAGCAGCAGTCGCTCCAGCAGGGAGTATCCCGGCAACCTAGGGAACCCCCTCCTAACCTTTCGCGCAAAGTCAATAACCTGCAGATTCCTGAACTCACTCCCCCGGCACCTCTACCCTCTCCCTTAACTCCTCCAGACTGGTGAACCCTTCCATACATCGAGTTACTAATGCTGAGTACATTGTTGCCTCTCAATCCCAGTCAGGAAGCACTAGTTTCAATGCATTGGATACATCTATTTTTAAACCAGCAAGGAATGTAGACTTTAACGGTTCAAGAGTACTGTCAACCCACGACTTCAGTTCCCCTGGCAACTTCAGTCCTGAGTGTTCTGCCCACATTCATAAATCTTTCTTCATAATCTGTTACATCCTCTGACCTCTTTTTCAGACAAGCATTAATTTTTGTCCAATCGGTTTTCGGCAGCCTGTATTGCAACAGCCACTGTTTTATTACAAGCCAGCAATCCTCTTGCTGCCCCACCCTATGCTCTTTTTTTAAATTTAGAGTACCCAATTATTTTTTTTCCAATTAAGTGGTAATTTAGCGTGGCCAATCCAGCTAACCTGAACATTTTTGGGTTGTCGGGGTGAAACCCACGCAGACACGGGGAGAATGTGCAAACTCCACACGGACAGAGACCCAGGACTCTCAGCGCCACAGTCCCAGTGCTAACCACTGTACCCTTATGCTCTTTTGACCTCTCTTAAAAAGTTGGTCACCCTCTCGTTTAGGGGTTATTACGGTCAAAACTCGAACTCCATCTCATGGGTGGGGATTGTAAATCTGTCTCAGTGTCTCAAACCCTCCCATGTTCCTCCTTTCCTTGGATTGAATCATTCTTTGGACCACTGGCCAATTCTATCTGGGTCAGCAAGTTTATGGGCTATACGTTGAACATATTGGGCTTGAGTGATCCTCCTATCCCCAACAATTGCTTCTACTATCCCAGTTTTATACCGCTTTGACTTTATGGAGCTAGCCGAACCCTTCTTTTTTTTAGCTTTGGATCTTTTGTGTCTCTCAAGCATTTCCCTCCTGAGTTCTGCTTCAGAATCATCATCAGACTCCAAAGAAGAGTTTTTTTCTTTTTTATTTGTTTTGATCTAATTATTTTCATTTTTAAATGGGGTGAGACTTCCACCTGCCTGCTTGTGGCTGTAACTGGTTTTCCTCCTTTCGAGACAACAGCAGTGCTAACCACTGCACCATCGTGCTGCCCATAGAGGCGGGACTTCTGAAGTTGAGTCTGCTGTGCTCGGGATGGATTTTTGTTTAATGGGTGTCGGGGACCCATTGAAAAGGCGTTCACCCCAGGTCAAGAGTTCGACTGGTGTTCTATTTTTTAATTCCCAATTTTGACTAAAAAGGTCTGCTATGCTCATTTTAAACTTTGTGTTTTCCAATGTCATACTGGTAGTTTTTCCCCAAACCTTTCTTAAATCGTCAGTGGACCATTGTCCCTTTGAAGCATCGTGCTTTAAAAACCTTTGTTCAATTTCTGTACTGATCCTGATTAACTAAAGTTGCCAGTCTACAAAATTGTTTGCCAAACAAAATATTTCTTCTATGGAAATCTCTGGTGGATCTTGTCCATGCCTCGAGGTTGCTAGCAGATTCCCGGCTGCCATTTCAACTCTGAGACCATGCTTGTAGCCTCGGTTCACTCTGGACACATTTGGTTCGTAAAGAGAGCTAAGGAGTCAGCCGATCTCTACACACGGTAACAGATTTGCAGGTTAACGTCCCTCGCTTCTTTTCTTCCATGTCTAGTACTCTGGTAAGGCATTCGGTATCTCCTCCTTTTTGTCCTGGCTGGCTCACCAATATGAAAGATGCACTTATCTCTTCCTCAGGACAAGGTACTCAGTCCGGTTGAAGAGGTATACAAAGCACTCTTTATTTTCAATAATTCACTTGGTACATTTGCAGAAAATTAAATCGAAAAGTTTTTGAAAGTACATTGAAAAGTTTGTGAGAAACTAAAGAGTGAAAGCAAAAAGCTTCAAGATACAATTAACTCCAGATGTACAAAATAAATCATTTCAACAAAAGGCTTTTTAAAAGTAATTTTGAAAAATGCTTCAAGAATCGTGGAAGACTAATTTCTTCTAATCAGTCACACGGATCACATTCTTAAGGGAATCCTTAGCTATGGTTTAGCCCCTTATTTACTTTCATTGGTTCTAATTCTCAGCTGAGACCCCCTTGATTTGTGCAGGAAAGTGTCAAGTCACTTAACAGGTGATTGGTTAATTAGACAGTCAATTACTCCAAATTAATTATCCTTCTCATAGCTCCTCTCCAATGGTCAAACTTCCTACGTCACGTCTGGTCTCACATACGTGATTGTTGCAAATTTATTGAATGTGCCCTCATATCGCTTCTCTACTGTACAGCTTTTGCAAGTCATGGTCAGGATTCAAAAGTTTAGCCAATTTCATAACTTGATCATATTTCTCCAAATTCAATAATTTTTTTCCAGTATATTTCAGCTAATTCTTTTAAAGGACCCCCTCCATAATTGTTGAACCCAACAGGTCCCTTTTGTCTCAGTTCCTACCCTCATTTTACCATCCAAGTCCTGCCCCATTTATCAAATACTGACGACGAACAAGTAAATGCTGTAACGTTTTAGAATTTTTTGGAAACTTACATTTCGCATGTTTTGTTGATCCACTGCAATAAACACAAACTCATGTTGAGAAATGTAACCGTTCCCTTCCAGAGGCCATTCAACTTTTCAAGGCGTACATTATGAAAAACACAACAAATTGCTTTGACAAGGTGTCACAGAGGAAGCCCAAAACCTACAGCTCACTTGCCAGAACTGTGAAGGTCACCTGTCCAAAAGAGCAGTGCACACTGGATGACATTGTGGAGTCAGGTACTTCGGATATTGAGAGAGAAGTGAATGCTGCACATCTCCTGTCATTACCCCAGGAGAAAATGTGCTCCTCAAAGCGAGTCCTGCTAATAGGTGATGCAGGAGTGGGGAAAAGTTGGGCTGTGACCAGCATCCAGCAAGAGTGGGCAGCATCTCAACCAAGTCCACCGGCCAGCTGTGTCATTGTCTTCAGATTCTACGACTTCAATAGGGTTGAAGGAAAGACCACTCTACGGAAATTGTTTGAGAAGCAGTGTGCACCATTGTCACCAGTCCTAACAGAACTTCTCAGTAACCCTCGGGGTGTGTTGATCATTTTGGATGGATTGGATGAATTCAGTCATCAGTTGCAATGGGATTCATTGGATGGTGATTTTAACATAGACACCAAGGCTGAAGTAAATATTCTTGTTTCCAAAATAATTTCCAAGGATCTCCTTAAAGAAGCACAAGTATTGGTTACCTCCCGATGGAATACCAAACCGATAGAAGCTAACAAGAAATATTTTGATTGCATCCTTATTATCTCCGGGTTTACTAATGATCAGCTGAGAAGATATTGTGAATTGTTCTATCAGGGAAAGGAAAAAGCAGCAAAAATGTATCAACACATTATAGAAAATGACAGCATCAACTACCTGACTTCTAATCCCCTCAACAGTTATATCCTGTGCAATATTCTGGACAGATGTAGCTGCAGTCTAGATGCGATAACACAGTTACCAGTGACGAACAGCAAAATATTCTTGCTGTTCCTTTACAGCCTGGTTAACTGTGATGCGGCTGAAAAATTTAAGTCTGAGACTGAACAGAAATTGCTTAAAGATACCATCCTGAACTTGGGAGAACTGTGCTTCAACAGTTTGCTGTCAGGGAAACTTGAATTGAAAACGGATGATCTGGATGCCTATGGAATAAACCCAGAAGTTCTTTCAGCATATTTTTCAAACCTTATCTTGGAAAACACGTGTGAGGGTCAAAGTACTTTTGAGTTCCAGCACGGTGTGCTGAAGGAACAGTTTGCAGCTTTGTATTGTGCAACTTCACTGAAAGATGATACTGAAGAGTTGATCAAAAGTCTAGATCTTTGGTGTTTTGGGAAAATGCCACTGAATCAAAAAAGCCAATATTACCTGAGAGCATTTAAGCCTGAAGACACCGAGAAAATGGACAATTTCACAAGACTTCTCATGGGCTCGTTAAGAGCAGGGAAAGATAGCACATTATGGAATTGTAACGATCCTCTCACTCGTTCCACAACCAGAGCTCTCATAACTTGGTTCAAAAATCATCTTGAACAAGATATTAAGAAGTCGGAGATGCTGAGTTTAATGCGTTGTCTTTTTGAACTGCATGATTCAACTGTAACAGCAGCAGTGTCTCCACATATCAAAAGTGTAGATTTTTTCAACATTTCTCTGAGCCCACTCGACCTCACTGCTTTGCGTTATTGCCTCAGTAATTCCACTGTGGACACATTGGATTTAAGGCTCTGTACCTTGGGGGACGTTGGAATAAAACAGCTCAAAGAAGTATTGTTCAAGTGCAAAACTGTTTTGTGAGTAATATTCTTTGTAAGAATTTGAAGTGATAGTACAATAGGGGCTGAATTCTCTGCTTCCCGACGGCGGCAGCTGGAATTGCGATCAGATGGAGAATAGTCGATAACGCAAAAATCACGATTTGCACCCGGAACCATTCTCCAGTCCCCCGCTTGCAAGAGTTAGTGAAGTTCGCACCCCCGCCAACGGACCCAGGGAGAACTGCCATTTGTATGGATTAAAATCTCATTAGCATGTTGAAAAAAAGTATGCTTCACCCCTCTGCATGTGATGTTCCACCCCTCTCAGGCGGGAGTTACTGAGTGTGAATTGGTGGAAGTATTTACAAGCGGGTGCCAAGGCTGTTGAGGGTCGCGGGGGGGGGGGGGGGGGGGGGCGCTGCCTGGGCCAGGAGGAATAGCGGGGAATGACTTGGTGCCAGGTCTGTGCTCTCGGGATGTCTCCCTTGGGGTCGGGGTCGCCTGGATCAGACCGCCATTGCTGTAGCATGCATTTGTGCTATTTACAGGCCCCTTGGCAGAAGGAGGCCATTCAGCCCATTTAATCTGCACCGACCCTCCGAAAGAGCACCCTACCTAGGCCCACGCCCCCACCCCATCCCCGTAATCCAACCTAACTTTTTGGACACTAAGGGGCAATTTAGTATGTCCAATCCACTTAACCTGTACATCTTTCGACTGTGGGAGGAAACCGGAGCACCCGGAGGAAACTCTGGGAGAAAGTGCATGCTCAACACAGTCACCCAATGCTGGAATTGAACCCGGGTCACTGGCGCTGTGAGACAGCAGTGTTAACTACTGTGCCACCGTGCCGTCCAATAGTCAGGTTGGAGATTCTTATTAGGCATGTTTCAAAACTCTTAATTGTCACTATCATCTTGTGTTACAGAGTAAGTTCCAACAAACTGACTGAAAAGTCAGCAGAGATTTTGAGTGAAATCCTTCAAGGCCCGAAGTGCAACATTGAGACATTGTCGTGAGTTTTCTCATCGCAAACTTCATTTATTAAAATTGTTCAGTTTTCAATATAAAATCCAAACCCTATCATTTGTGTCTCTGGTTTATTGTTTTTGTTTAGATGTGGCACAAACAGTTTTGGTTCCAAAGGAGCTCAATTTGTTTGGAAAGCTCTGGCAAAAAATCAAAGCCTCAAATCCCTTCGTTTGTACGATAATCAGATTACAGATGAAGGTACAGAAAACATGGTTCAGCACCTGAGGTGCAACAGAACGCTTGAGAAGCTCTAGTAAGTATGCAGTATGTGTCCTTGCACATTTGTGCACTGCATATGTGTGTGTTATTGAGTTAAGAATTATTTTTTTTCATCCAAGAGATGTGGTTTCGCTGGCGAGGCCAGCATTTATTGCTTCATCCCTAATTGCCCTTCAGAAGCTGGTGGTGAGTTGCCTTTTTGAAACACTGCATTCCATTTGTGTATGTATACCCATAGTGCAGTTAGAGAGGGAGTTTCAGGATTTTAACCCAGCGACAGTGAAGGAACGGCAATATATTTCCAAGTCAGGGTGATGAGTGACTTGGAGGGCAACTTCCAGGAGGTGGTTTTCCCAGATATCTGCTGTTCCTGTCCTTCTAGATGGTAACGGTTGTGGGATTGGCAGGTGCTGTCTAAGGAGCCTTGGTGAGTTCATGCAGTGCATAGTGTAGATAGCATACACTGCTGCCACTGTGCATTGGTGGTGGAGGGTTTGAATGTTTGTGGGAGGGATACCAATCAAGCAGATTGCTTTATACGGCGCTGAGGACCCGGGTTCAAATGCCAGCCCTGGGTCACTCTCTGTGTGGAGTTTGTACATTCTCCCCGTGTCTGCATGGGTTTCACCCCCACAACCCAAAGATGTGCAGATTAGGTGGATTGGCCACACTAAATTGCCCCTTAATTGGGGGGGGGGGGGGAATTGGGTACTCCAAATTTATATTTAAAAAAGCAGGCTGCTTTGTACTGGATGGTGTTGAGCTTCTTGAGTGTCATTGAAGCTGCACTCATCCAGACAAGTGGAGAATATTCCCATCACGCTCCTGACTTGTGCCTTGTAGATGATGGACAGGCTTTGTGGAGTCAGGAGGTGAGTTACTCACTGCAGGATTCCAGAAGACATACGAGCAGAAGTAGGTATTCAGCCTCTCAAGTCTCAATGAGATCACGACTGATCTGAAATGATAATCCTCAACTCCACTTTTCTACCATATCCCCACAAAACCCTTGATACTTCCTAAAATTCTGGCTATCTCAGTCTTAAACATACTCAACAACCCATCCTCTACAGCTCTCTGCGGTAAAGAATTTCACAGATTCAATATCCTCCGAGAAGAAATTCCTCCTCATCTCTGCTTTAAATGGGTGACCCCTTACTCTGAGATTATGACGTTTGGTCCTGGACTCTCCCACAAGAGGAAACAAGCTTTCAGCATCTATCCTGTCAAGCCCCCTGAGAATCCTATATGTCTTAATAAGGTCACCTCTCATTCTTCTAAACTCCAATGAGTACAGCCCAATCTACTCAACCTCTCCTCATAAGAAATTCCCTCCATACCCGGGATCAACCCAGTGAACCTTCTCCAGACTGCCTCCAATGTCAGTATATCTTGGGACCACAACCGGTCACAGTATTCCAGGTGTGGTCTCTAACTAGTGTTTTGTATAGTTTGAGCAAGACTTCCCTATTTTTATACTACATTCCCTTTGAAATAAAGGCCAACATTCCATTTGCCTTCCTTATTACTTGCCGAACTTCCATGCTAGAGTTTTATGACATATGCATGAGGACCCCAAATCCCTCTGTGCTGCAGTCGTTCCCCATTTAAGTACTATTCAACTCCTATCCTCTTCCTACCAAAGTGCATAACTTCACATTTTCCTACATTTTATTATATCTTCTAAATTTTGCCCAATTCTAACCTATCTATATCCCTCTGTAGACTCTTTGGGTGGGATTCAGCGGCCTTGCCGCACCTGACTTGGTGTTGGGACGAGGCTGTTGAATCTCTCAAGAGATTTGCATCGGGATTCGCGACGCTCAAAACATCTTGTGAGATTCAAAGGAATCTCCCGGCGGGTCGCAAACTGGATCTCGCTCTTGCTGGGCGACGGATTCACCAGCATTGCATGCGAGGCCTCAACCAGGAGCTGTTTGGTACTGGTCCGCAAAGTCGTCAAGCAGTCGTGATGGCATCTCAAGGGGTCATGCTGGGGAGTTGAGGCTCCTGCCCGGATGGTTGGGCACTAGGCAAGGTAGCACCTTGGCACTTCCAGCCTGGCACTCTGGCAGTGCCACCCAGTGCCAGGTTGCTCATGCCAGGGGTCGGGCCTGGGGGGGTCCTTGGCCATAAGAGTAGGGGCAAGGGTGGCTTGAGGACCCGGAGAGGTAGGTTGGGGGTCCTGAAGCCACAGTGGGGTCGAAAGATGGAGCTGACGCGGGGTTGGCGCCACGCCAACTGGCGCCGAAGGGCCTCCGCCGGCCGGCGTGAGTTGCCGCATGTGCAGGAGCGCCAGCGTGTACTGGCGTCATCCCAGCACATGCGCAGGGGGGTTCTTCTCCCCGCCGGCCATGGCGGACCGTTACAGCAGCGGGCGTGGAGGGAAAGAGTGCCCCCACAGCACAGGCCCACCGGCGGATCGGTGGGCCCCGATCACAGGCCAGGCCACCATGTGGGCCCCCCCCCAGGGGCCAGATCCCCCCGCGTGCCACCGAGGACTCTGCAGGCCACCCGCAGAGCCAGGTCCCGCCGGTAAGGACCTTGTTTGATTTACGGCGGCGGGACTGGCCGAAAATGGGTGGCCATTCGGCCCATCGTGGGGCGGAGAATCGGCGGGGGGGCCACTGCCAACTGCACCCGACCGGCGCGACACGATTCTCGCCCCCGCCGAAAAACCGGCGCCAGAGAATCCAGCAGCCGGTGGCGGGGTGGGATTCACGCCGTGTCCCCCCAGCGATTCTCCGGCCCAGCAGGGGGTCAGAGAATCCCGCCCCTGGAAATTCCTTAGAGTGGTCTGGATGGGGACTTCTTCGCTGGGGCCAAGAAACACCCCACTGAACGTGCCGTTCAGCTGACTTTAACTGGAGTCCGCTGAATCGCGTCCTTTGTGTCTTTCTCACCATGTACCTTCCCATCTTTTTTTTGTAATCTGGCAATAGTGCATTAATTTCCCTTGTCCAAGCCATTCATATATGTTGCAAATAATAGTGGCCCCAGAACAGAATAGTGGTCCCTGTGGCACTCCACTAGTTATAGGTTGCTATCCCGATAATACCCCTTTTATCCCAACTCTCTTGTCTTCTATTAGTTAGCCAATCCTCTATCCATGCCAATAAATGGCACCAACACCATGGGCTCTCATCTTATTAAGCAACCTTTTGTATGGTACCTTATCAAACTTTTGGAAATCCAAGTATATTACATCTTCTGGTTCCCCTTTATTGATCCTGCTCGCTAACCACCCCAAAAAATTCTAATACATTTGTCAGGAAAATCTCACATTCATGAAGCCATGTTGACTCTGCTTGATTATATTATGTATTTGAAATGCTTTGCTATTACATCCCTTATAGTGGACAAAGCAACATTTTCCCAATGTCAGATGTTAAGTTAACTGGCCTATAATTACCTGTTTTTTGACTCCCTCTCTTTTTGAATGAGTATGTTATATTGAAAGTTTTCCAATTCTCTGGGACTTCTCCAGAATTTAAGGATTCTTGGAAGATCACTACTGGTGCATCCACTATCCCTGTAGCTACTTCCTTTAATATCCTAGGATACAGCCTGTCGGGTCCAGAGGCCTTATTGGCCTTTAGCTTCATTAGTTTCCCTAGCCTCTGAACTGGTCTTGTGGCCACAGTATTTAAATGCTAGTCCAGTTCAGTTTCTGGTCAATGGTAAGCTCAAGGATGTTGATCGCAAGGGATTCAGCAATGGTAATGCCATTGAATGTCAATGGGTGATGGTTAGATTGTCTGATGTTGGAGATTTGTCATTACCTGGCACTTGTTTGGCACAAATGTTACTTGCCACTTGTCAGTTCAAGCCTGGATATCGTCCGTTTGAACATGAACTGCTTCAGCGTCTGAGGAGTTTGAGAAGGAGCTGAACATTGTGCAATCATCATTGAACCGAACTTCTGACCGAATGATGGAAAGAAGGTCATTGATGAAGTAGCTGAAGATGGTCAGTCCTAAGACACTCCCCTGAGGAACTCCTGCAGTGATATCCTGGAACTGAGCTGATTGATCTCCAACAACCACGACCATCATGCTTTGTGTTAGGTATGATTCCAGCCAGCAGAGAATATTCCTCCTGATTCCCATTAATTCCAGTTTTGCTGGGGCTCCTTAAATCCACACTCAGTCAAATGCTGTCTTGATGTCAAGGGCAGTCACTCTCATCTCACCTCTGGAGTTCTGCGCTTTTCCCCATGTCTGGAAAAAGGCTGTAGTGAGGTCAGGAGCTGAGTGGTTCTGGCAGAACCCAAACAGCATGAATAAGCAGGTTATATAGAATCCCTACAGTGCAGAAGGAGGCCATTTGGCCCATTCAGTCTGCACCGACTCTCTGAAAGAGCATCCTACCACCGCCCTGTAACCCTGCACATTGATAATAGCCAATCAATAATAATAATCTTTATTAGTGTCATAAGTCACAATCCACCTAACCTGAACTTCTTTGGACACTAAGGAGCGATTTAGCATGGCCAATCCACCTAACCTGTATATATTTGGACTGTGGGAGAAAACCGGAGCACCTAAAGGAAACCCATGGAGACACAGCAAAAACAGGCATACCCCACACAGTTGCTAAGGAAGTGCTACTTATTAGCACTGTTGATGACTCCTTCCATCATTTTACTGATCATCATAATTGGCCATGTTAGATTTGTCCTGCATTTTGCATACAGGACATACCTGGGCGATTTTCCACATTGCAGGGTAGATGTCAAGGCCTGGAACAGCTTGGCAAGGGCCGTAGCAAGTTCTAGAGCATAAGTCTTTGGTACTGTTGTCAGTTTGTAGTCGTTTGAGCGTCCAATGACTTCGGACATTTCTTAATATTTGCATTGATAGGTTTAAGTGGTTATTAAAGAATCATCTATCTTTGATGTGGTTAATGAGCGAGTCTGCACATTCTCCCTGTGTCTTTGTGGGTTTCCTCCGGGTGCTCCAGTTTCCTCCCACAAGTCCCGAAAGACGTGCTGTTAGGTGAATTGTGCATTCTGAATTCTTCCTCTGTGGACCTGAACAAGGGGCGACTGTGGCAACTAGGGGCTTTTCATAGTAACTTCATTGCATTGTTAATGTAAACTTACTTGTGACGATAAAAATGATTAAAATTAATTAATATCACGTGGACTGAATCAATTGGCTGAAGACTGGCATCTGTGATGCTGGGGACTTCTGAAGGAGTCCGAGATGGATCATCCACTCGGCACTTCTGTCTGAAGATTGTTGCAACTGCATTAGCCCTATCCTTAGCACTGATGTGCTGGACTTCTCCATCATGTGAGGATGGGGATATTTGCAGAGTCTCTTCCTCCAGTGAGTTATTTAATCATTCACCATTGGATGTGACAGCAGAGCTTATATCTGATCCATTAGTTGTGGAATTGCGAAGCTCTGTCTACGCTTACTGCTTATGTTGTTTGGCATGCACTTTGTCCTGTGTTGTAACTTCACCAGATGTTTACTTCATTTTTAGGTATGCCTTCTGCTACCCCTGGCATGCCCTCCTGCATTTTTCATTGAACCAGGGTTGATTCTCTGGCCTGATGGTAATGGTAGAATGGAGAATGGTCATGAGGTTACAGATTGTGGTTGAGGGTATCCTCAATGTGAATATGGGACTTGTCTCTACAAGCATTATGAGGTGGTCACTCCTACTGATACTATCATAAATAAATGCATCTACGGCAGGAGGTTTCTACTTGTGTTAGGATCCTGGAGGAGAACCCAACTATTTTCAATTTGTAAAACTGTGGGGAAGTATTACTGCAGCACAGGGGTGATATCACTGACCAATATTTTATGTTAAAACAAACTTTAATTTAAATACATAATTAACCACATTAGCAGCAAAGAAATAACTTTATAGTTTACTGTTACAACAGTTCTAAAGTTAAAGAAGAAAAACCTTAACTTACTTCCTAAACCTTCCCTATTCCAATTAAGCAAACCAATATATTTCAAATATCACTCATGAATGAAGCTAACAACCAGGTTTTTACTTGCTTTGCTCTGTGCAAAACCTTTAAAGAAAGAACCTTTCTCCAAAGTTTGAGGACCAACTGACCTTTGCATTCAGACCTGCCCCTCCCATTAACTACACCCAAAGCATAAGGCAGTATTTTGTCTCTTCTTACAAGATGTCCTTGACTTATTTAGCCAGGACTAAACACAGTACCCTCATAAATTACCTACATCCCAAGAGTCCTTCAAACGTAAACAATATTCTATTACCCAGCTATCTGGAAACAAGTAAATGTTTCAAGATCTATAAGCAAAACACTTGACCTGTAAAATCAATGACGATCTTCCTGGGGCGGCACGATGGCGCAGTGATTAGCGTTGCTGCCTCATGCCACCGAGGACCTGGGTTCGATCCTGGCCCTGGGTCACTGTCCATATGGAGTTTGCACATTCTCCCTGTGTCTGTGTGGGTCTCACCCCCACAACCCATAGATGTGCAGGGTAGGTGGATTGGCCATGCTAAATTGTCCCTGAATTGGGGAATAAAAAGAACTGGGTACTCTAAATTTAAAAAATAAATAAAAATAACAATCACTTGTACGATCCCTTAATCATAGCTCAGCAGACATGCTGTCTATACGCATCTTAATCCAGGTTTTCATAACATTAGTGCAAATGATATCAAATATTAATTTCTTACAATAATCACACTTACACATCTACGTGTGTATATACAGCCACATGTATGTTTGTGTGTTTGAGAATTTGTGACTTCAGGCTTTGGTTGGTCTTGTGGTTTAAATTTTTTTTTAACATTTTAAAAAACGCCGTCATCCAGACCTTTTAAATTTTCAATAGCTGAAACTGCACTTGAAACATTATCATCTTATGTATATAAACATTGTGAAATTGATCAGAGAGCCAGAGCTGTCAATTAAGCAAATGTTTTCTCTGGAGTTCATGTGTTTTAGTGCTCTATGGATGTCAGGGTTCTTGGTCAAGAATACATAATGAGGGACCAGAAATCCATTAGAGTATCAAAACACCAATGTACCAGGGCAGCACGGTGGCACAGTGGTTAGCACTGATGCTCATGGCGCTCAGGTCCCAAGTTTGATCCGAGCACTGGGTCACTGTCCGTATGGAGTTTGCAAATTCTCCCCGTGTTTGCAAAGGGTTTCGCCCCCACAAGCCAAAGATGTGCAGGGTAGGTGGATTGGCCTCGCTAAATTGCCCCGTAGTATCAAAAAGGTTGGGGCTGCATGATGGCGCAGTGGTTAGCACTGCTGCCTTACAGCAGTGAGTACCGGATTCGATCCCAGCCCCGGGTCACTGTCCGTGTGGAGTTTTCACATTCTCCCTGTGTCTGCGTGGGTCTCAACCGCACACTCCAAGATGTGCCAGGTAGCTGGATTGGCCATGTTAAATTGCCCTTAATTGGAAAAAGAATGAATTGGGTACTTTAAATTTATATTAAAATATAGTATCAAAAAGGTTAAGTGGGGTTACTGGATTACGGGGCTAGTGTGGGGATGTGCGCCTAGATTGGATGCTCTTTCCAAAGGTCGGTGCGGACCTGAGGGGGCCAAATGGCCTCCTGCAGTGTAGTGATTCTTTCATAATAATCTTTATTAGTATCACATTTAGGCTCACATTAACACTGCAATGAAATTACTGTGAAAATCCCCTAGTCGCCACTACGGCACCTGTTCGGGTACACAGAATGAGAATTCAGAATGTCCAATTCACCTAACAACACGTCTTTCGGGACTTGTGGGAGGAAACTGGAGCACCCGGAGGAAACCCACGCAGACACAGAGAGAACATGCAGACTCTGCACAGACAGTGACCCAAGCCGGGAATCAAACCTGGGTCCCTGGAGCTGTGAAGCAACAGTGCTAACCACGGTGCCAGTTCTATGATTCTATTCTCAGAAACACAAAGGGGCAAAAAACATTCGTAGGGGTGGTACACAGACCACCAAGCTGCAGTGGTAATTTTGGGAATAGCATCAGACAGGAAATCAGAGATGCATGTGATGAAGGAACATCTGTGATTGTGAGTGAGTTTAATTTGCATATAGATTGGGTGAGTCAGGGTGGCACGGTGGTGCAGTGGTTAGCACTGCTACCTACAGCGCTGAGGACCCGGGTTCGATCCCGGCCCCAGGTTACTGTATGTGTGGAGTTTGCACATTCTCCCCGTGTCTGCGTGGGTCTCACCCTCACAACCCAAAAATGTGCAGGTTAGGTGGATTTGTCACACTAAATTGCCTCTTAATTGTAAAAAAAAATTGGATACTCTAAATTTATTTAAAAAAAGATTGGCGAGCTAAATTAGTCACAGTACAATAGAGGAGGAATATCTGGAGTGTATATGGGATGGTTTTCTGGACCAATAAGTTGAGGAACCAATAAGGGAACAGGCCATCTTGGACTCGGTGTTGTGCATTGAGAAAGAATTAGTTGTGAGAGAACTCTTGGGGATGAGTGACCATAATATGATAGAATTCTTCATCAAGGTGGATAATGAGGTTGTTGATTCTGAAATTAGGGTCCTGAACCTCAATAAAGGTAGCAATGATGGTATGGGACATGAGTTGGTTATGAGGGTCTGAGAAAGAAAGGACAGTGAACAGGCAATGGCAGGCATTCAAGGAATGAAGAGGTGAACCCCAAAAGTTGTTTATTCCTATTTGGCGCTAGAGTAGAAATGGAATTGTGGCCAAACCATGGCTTACAATGGAAATTAGAGATAGTATTAGATTCAAAGAAGAGGCATACAAATTATCAAGAAAAAGCAATTGACCTGCGGATTGGGAATAGATTAAAATTCAACAAATGTGGACCATGGGATTGATTAAGAAGGGTAAAATACAATATGAAAGTAAGCTAGTGGGGAACATAAAAACTGACTAAAGTTTTCTGTAGGTACTTGAAGACAAAAAGATTGATTCAAAACAAATGTAGGCCCCTTAACAGTCAGAAACGAGGGAATTCATAACGGGGAACAAAGAAAATGGCTGAGGAACTATATTTGTGCTTCTGTCTTCACAAAGAATACATGAATTTTTAAAAATAAATTTAGAGTATCCAATTCTTTTTTCCAAATTAAGGGGCAACTTAGCATGGCCAATCAACCTACCCTGCACATCTTTTGGGTTGTGGGGGTGAGACCAATGCAGACACGGGAGAATGTGCAAACTCCATACGGACAGTGACCCAGGACCAGGAACCTGGGACCTCAGCACCATGAGGCAGCAGTGCTAACCACTGCGCCATTGTGCCGCCCAAGAAGACATGAATAATGTGCTGGAAGTTCTAAGTAACACAAGTTGTAGTTGGAGCTGAAGGAAGTTACTATTAGTAGAGATTTGAGTGAAATTAATGGGATTAAAGGCAGATAAATCTCCAGGGCCTGATAATCTTTATCCCAAAGTACTTAAGGAAGTGCCCCTAGAAATAGTTGATCCATTGATAGTAATTTTCCAAAATTCTTGGGATTCTGGAATGGGTCCTAGGAGTGTAGCTAATATAACCCCACTATTCAAAAAGAGAGGTAGAGAGAAAGTAGGCCAATGATCCTAACCTCAGTACTAAGGAAATTGCTGGAGTCCATTATCAAGGATTTCATAGCACAGCATTTGGAAAGCAGTGGTATAATGAAACAAAGTCAGCATGGATTTACGAACTGGAACTCATGCTTGACAAATCTACTAGAATTCTTTTGAAGATGTAACTAGTAGGGATGGTCAGGGAGAACCGGTGGATGTGATTTAGATTTTCAGAAGGCTATCGACACGGTCTCACAAAGCAGATCACTATGTAAAGTTAAAGGGTGGGATTGCGGGTAGTGTCTTGAGATGATAGAAAGCTTGTTGGCAGACAAGAAGCAAAAACTTGAAATAAATGTTTTTTTTCCCAATTGGTAGGCAGTGACTAGTGGGGTACCGCAGGGATCTGTGCTAGGACCCCAACTGTTCACATTATATGTGAATGATTTGGACAAGGGAACAATTATCTCCAAACTTGCAAATGATACAAAGTTGGGTGGGCAGGTGAGATGTGAGGAGGTATTTGTACAGGCTATGTGAATGGGCATATGCATGGCAGATGCAGTATAATGTGGATAAATGTGAGGTTATCCACTTCGGTAGCAAAAATAAGAAGGTGGATTATTATTTGAATGGGGTAAATTGAGAGGTGGATACTCAGTGAGACCTTGGTGTCCCTGTGCATTACTCACTGGAAGTAAGCACGCAGATACAAAGCAGGCAGTAAAGAAGGCAAATGGTATGTTGGCCTTCATAGCAAGAATATAGGAATAGGGATGTTTTACTGCAACTGTATAGGGCATTGGAGAAGCCGCACCAGGACGGGTGTGTGCAGTTTTGGTGCTCTTGCTAAGGAGGGAGTCCAGCGAAGGTTTACCAGGCTGATTCCTGGGATAGCGGGGACTGTCATATGAGGAGAGACTAAATCGGTTAGGATTATATTCATTGGAGTTTAGAAGAGTGAGAGGGGATTATCATAGAATTTACTGTGCAGAAGGAGGCCATTCGGCCCATCGAGTCTGCACCGGCTCTTGGAAAGAGCACCCTACCCAAGGTCAACACCTCCACCCTATCCCCGTAACCCCACCCAACCCAACCTTTTTGGACACCAAGGGCAATTTAGCATGGCCAATCCACCTAACCTGCACATCTTTGGACTGTGGGAGGAAACCGGACCGGCACCCGGAGGAAACCCACGCACACACAGGGAGGATGTGCAGACTCCGCATAGACAGTGACCCAAGCCGGAATCGAACCTGGGGACCCTGGAGCTGTGAAACAATTGTGCTATCCACAATGCTACCGTGCTGCCCCAACTCATGGAAACTTATAGAATTCTAACAGGATTAGACAGGGTAGATTCAGAATGAATGTTCCCAATGTGGGGGTGGGGGGGGGGGGGGGGGGGGGTGGGGGGAGTCCAGACCTGGGGGTCATAGTTTAAGGGTAAGGAGTAAACCTTTAAGGACTTTGGTGAGGAGAAATGTCTTCACCCAGAGATTGGTGAATCTGTGGAATTCACGACCACAAAAATTGGTTGAGGCCAAACGTTGTGTGATTTCAGGAAGGAGGTAGATATAGTTCTTGGGGCTAAAGGGCTACGGAGGGGGGGGGAGGCTGGATCAGGGTATCGAATTTGATGATCAGCAATTATCATAATGAATGGCGAAGCAGGCTCGAAGGGCCAAATGGCCTCCACCTGCTATTTTCTACATTATTTTCTATGTATACCTTTAAGTCGAGCAGAGGAAGTGAGGAATTCAAAAGCTGCAAAATAGTACACTGTGCTATGAAGATTTAGATTTTTAACAAGAAGAACTCGCACTCGGGGCAGCACGGTGGCACAGTGGTTAGCACTGCTGCCTCTCACCGCCGAGGACCCAGGCGCAATGCTGGCCCCAGGTCACTCTCCGTGTACAGTTTGCACATTCTCTCTCTCCTTGTCTGTGTGGGTCTCACCCCCACAACCCAAAATTGTGCAGGTTAGGTGGGTTGGTCATGCTAAATTGCCCCTTACTTGGAAAAAAAGAATTGGGTACTCCAAATTAATTTTTAAAAGAACTCAAGACTTTTTGGCACCTGAGAGATCAGAGGGATTCGGTTTGATTGGTTGACTGGTGGCCACTGAATTGGTCAAAGTCTGTATTCTGCCCGGCAACAGACTGTGATTGGCTTCAGTCATGTGGGAGGTTTTCAGAGGACCCAGGAAGGAATCAAAACTATCCTGGGCGCTGAGAGAAGAAGCTGTGAGTTGCTCTCTCTCTCTCTCGCTTTCTCCAAAAAGGTTTCTTGCCTGATTCTCTCGATCTGCAGAGAAAACTTGATATTGTGATGAATCCACAGTGAAAACCATTACAGACTGAAAATAAAAATCTCCCAACTGAAAAACCAGGCTAAAAAATGTACTGGAAGCCGTCCATCTGAATCAAACTTTTATCCTTTCTCCTTTTTGTATTAATTTCCTATACACCCCTCTGTGTTTGTCTGTCTTGTATGTGTGTGTGTATAGGGGGTGGGGTGAGTTAAAGAGGAGGTTTGGAATTAGACAAGAGGTAACCAATTGTAATTGCTGCCTATTTAATTATAGTTATTGTTATTAATAAAAATTAACTGTGTTTAAATTTACAAACCTGGTGATTGAAGTATTGGGCAGCCAAAGACTTGGGTATTTTCTAGGAATGAATAGTTAATTTCAATTGTCTTGTGTCTCTGTGTCAAGTGGGTCTGGAAATGACCACGCACTAGCCCAGGGTGCCGTAACAGCTGTCAATTTCACAATGTTCATTTACACAAGATAAAGAAGTTTCAAGTGCTTGCAGGGTCAGTGTGATTGACACTTTTATAGGATTGTAGCAAAAAGTTTTTTTTCAGGCAAGTGGTAAGTAATCAATTAATTACTTTTTAAAGCTTTTTTTACACATCCTGCTATCACTATAGGGTTCACCAAATCTATGCACTGTATAGTAGGAAAATGGGCATGGAGGGGCCATCGGGGGTGTTGAAATTTCATACCTTTGCATAGGGGCATAAAGCGCTAAAGATGTTGGGTGGGGTGGGAGGCATGAGGGAGGTGTAAAAGGTGCCATGCCTTTCTGTTATTTTAACTGGGATGAAGTTCTCCAGCACTGCAGCTGCCTCCCCCCCCCCCTCCCCCCGCCAAGTGAAACTCCCGTCCTTCACAAATGTAAAATAATTATCAAAAGGACCAGGGAGAAGATGAGAATTTATTTAACGTTGTGAGTTACTGTGGTATTCATTGCCTGAAGGCGGCACGTTAGCACAGTGGTTAGCACAGTTGCTTCACAGCTCCAGGGTCCCAAGTTCAATTCCCAGCCTGGGTCACTATCTGCACGTTCTCCTCATGTCTACGTGGGTGTCCTCCGGATGCTCCAGTTTCCTCTCACAGTCCAAATATGTGCAGGTTAGGTGGATTGGCCATGTTAAATTGCCCTTGGTGTCCAAAAAGGTTAGGTGGGGTTACTGGGTCACCGAGGTAGGGTGGAGGGGTGGGCTTAGGTTAGCTCTTTCCAAGGACTGGTGCAGACTCGATGGGCCGAATGGCCTCTTTCTGCACTGTACATTCTATGATTCTGTGAAGGATGGAAGCAAATTTAATTCAAATTTCAAAAAGAAATTGAATAATATTTGAAAGGGAAACTTCTGTGGGGCTATTGGAAGAATCTGAAGTGGATTAATTGGTGGCTCTTTTAAATAGCCGGCACAGGCACAATGAGCTGAATGAACACTTCTGTGTGGGATAATTCTTTCAGGATGACCAGGTGAACGGATTTTTTGATTCTTGTATTGTCCTGAAGATTTATGTATGATTGAAATTTCACGAAATATCATTGCCTTTCCATTTTCAGTTTATGTGCAAATAAATTTGGTGATCAAGGATGGAGAAATATTCAAGAAGCGAAAAAGCTGCTGAATGGTCTGAAGATTGTCACTAAAATCGTAGAAGAGGAAGATTTGTTACTCCGGGTTGAGACACAGGCTATTCAGTTACTCTCTCAAAGTCACGAGTACAACCGAGAATGGCTTCGGAAAATCATGGAGTCCATACTGAAAGATCTTGGAGACGAGAGCGACATAACGGACCAAAGAACAAAGACTAGGGTGGGAAACATAAAAGAAAATATTAACAAACTTCTGTGTCAGGAACAAACCATGTCTGCTTGAAGCAGGTCCACATTTTTGTATTCATTCCCTTTGCAGCAGCTTCCCTATTAGACAGTGATGTTGAGAAACGGGCCAGGGTCTCAGGAAGAGTACTGTGGACTAGCAACCTCCTGGCAATTGGCTCAATGTCAGTACTGTCAGTGAACAAAAGACTGATGGGCAGAGACAGAACTTCTTCTTTAAAGTGCAAGCTTTCCACATATCTGGTCCAGTTATCAACCATCCTCTCAAGTAACTCCATCTGAACACTACATTTAATTTGACTCCCTTGTTTAACCAATTGGCAGTTGATAGGTTATTAGAAACATAGAAAATAGGAGCAGGAGGAGGCCATTTAGCCCTTCCAGTCTGCTCTGCCATTCATTATCATCATGGCTGATCATCCAATTCAAAAGCCTAATCCCATTTCCCCCCCATAACCCTTGATCCCCTTCACCCAAGTGCTATATCTTTTTTTTTTTTAATTTAGAGTACCCAATTCATTTTTTCCAATTAAGGGGCAATGTAGCGTGGCCAATCCACCTACCTTGCACATCTTTGGGTTGTGGGGGTGAAACCCACGCAAACATGGGGAGAATGTGTAAACTACACACACAGTGACTGTAGAAGCCAGGTATTTCTAATACAACTAGTATAGGTAAAAGATAGCTGTTTAAGCATAAATATTAAGCCCCAGTTTTAAATACCCATTTAAAAATGAGAATTTCAGCACCCATAACCTCAGGTCATCTCAAAACATATAGCTTCAATAGATACATGAAACAGCATAATTACATCATAGATTAAAACAGCACAGTTGCAAGACAATTTGGCACTGCTTGTGCTGCTGTCAAGGACGAGGGCTGAATTCCATGGCAACGAGGTGACAAGAGTCCAGTAACTAAAGCTCTATTGTTCTCTTTTCAGGCCATTAGTGATTACAGGGTGAACCACATTCCAGAACTTCTCACGCTGAAACATTTTAATGGACAGTTTATAAAACATTGAATCAAATATATATTTGATTCCAACTTTCTCGACATGAAGTCTCCATTGTTACATTAGCCAAGCTAGCTTAAAACCAATTTATTGCCGGTAAAGATAAAGCAGAATATCTCATTCCGTAACATAGACAAGTATGCAGATACGCAACATTTAAAGCTAATGTTGCACATTGAAGATGGACGGCTTGCGGTCAAATCAAATGTGTTTGAGTCAAACCAAACCAATTAGGATTATATTAGGGTGTAATTAGATGATTTAAGACCGATATGAAAGTGCATAACTGAAAAGTTTCCCCCCCGCCATTTTAGTCTGTTTAGTAAGTCTGTTAGTCTGTCTGTCTGTCAGTCTGTTTTTGTAGTGATGTAGTGTTTTTGACTTTGAGTTTGAGTTTAGCTGAAGATTAGCTCTCTCTCTCTTTTCATGTTTCATTTCCAGACTTTGACCTTTTAAAAGTTACTTTCGAGCTGTCTGCCTAAGCAAAAAGATAATTTCTTTGATTCTCTGAAAGCTTCAAATTGTCTACGAATTGCCTTTTAAATGACTTTCAAATTGTAATCAATAGAAGACAAATAAAACAATTATTTTGGGCAACCGAGAAGTTTTAACTTAAATTTCTGCTGAGTCCCAGTAATCGCAAAGTGCTACTGGTAACCGAATAGTAGAAATAATATAAATTCCTTCAACTTTACACAGTCAAAAAGTAGTAGGAATCTAACAACTTGGCGCAGTCCAAAAATATTACAGATTCTTTCAACTTGTCATAGTTCGGCTCGATAAGATCCTTCAACTAAGATTCCTTCAGTGACCCAGAGCCGGGATCAAACCTGGGACCTCTGCGCCACAAGACAGCAGTGCTAACCACTGCGCCACCGTGCTGCCCCTCCCAAGTGCTATATCTAATTGCTTCTTAAAAACATGCAATATTTTGGCCTCAACAACTTTCTGTGGTAACAAATTCCACAGGCTCACACTCTGGGTGAAGACATCTCCTCATCTCTGTCCTAAATGATCTACCCCATATCCTCAGACTGTGACCCCTGATACTGGACACGCGCACCATTGGGAACATCCTTTCTGCATCTACCCTGTCTAGTCCCGTTAGAATTTTATAGGTTTCTATGAGATCCCCTCTCCTGAACTCCAGCGAATGTAATCCTAACCGATTCAATCTCTCCTCATACATCAGTCCTGCCATCCCAGGAGTCAGTCTGGTAAACATTCACTGCACTCCCTTTAGAGCAAGAACATCCTTACTCAGATAAGGAGACCAAAACTGCACACAATATTCAAGGTGTGGCCTCACCAAGGCCCTGCAGCAAAACATCCCTGCTCCTGTACTCGAATCCTCTCACTATGAAGGCCAACATACCATTTGCCTTCTTCACCCTTGTTGGCTTGGAGTGGAGCAAGGAGCGGATTTTGGTTGGCCAGCTGCCAGGCTGAAAGAGGAGTGGAATGGACTCGTTTTTCCAGTCTGAGAACGGACGCCAGGACTGTGAGTGCAGTAGGGCGGTGGCCCAATTGACTGTGTACTGTTTGTACTGATATTGGTTGTGTTTTATTGTTGGGGGGTGTATTGCTATTTTTTGTTGTGTATTATTCTGGGCTTAGCGCTGGGTGCTTGCCAGTTGCGACCCTCCTGCTTCTGTGCACTGGGGGTTGAGGGGCCTGTCCTGGTGTTAGTGAGGGGGAGGGGTGTTTTCTCTCTCTCTCTCTCTCCTCAACCGCGCGCTGCCCGTCCTTTTCCGGTGAACTGAGCTGCTTGCGGGCGCCTCTTCACCGATGTGAGGCTGTTGCTGGAGCCGGAGGAGGGTGGGGGAGGGGAGCGTGCGCTGGCTTGGGGCCTGGTAGCTTGGCCTTGTATTTAACTGATTGTTGAGTTTCTTGTGGTTGCTCTGTATTTGGTTTTGTAAAGGGAGATCCCTCTCTCTTTTCCATGTCCTGTATCAGTGTGTCCTTTTCCGGTGGTCTGCGCTACTCGTTTGGGTGCCTTTCCACTGATGTTGGGCTGACGTTGGGGCAGGGCTTTGGTGTCTCCTTTTCCAGTGTCTGTGCTGCTCATTTGGGTGCCTTTCCACCGATGTGGGGCCACCGGGGGGGGGGGGGGGGGGGGGGGCGGGGGGGGTTGCATATGCTGGCTTTGCAGCTGGTGGCCTATTTAAAGGAACTGTTGTTTTGGATTGAACTGTGACCCCCTTCATGGGAGAGGAAGGATTTTCCCGCTCTCTCTCTCTCACACTGTGCACTACATCGGTGTGTCCTTTAACAGTGTTCTGTGCTGCTCGTTGGGCACCTTTCCGCTGATGTGGAGCTGCCATTGGGGACAGGGGGTGGTTGTGTGGGTGTGCTGGTGGTCTTTGTATCTTGTAACTGCTTTTGACATGTTTCTGTTCTTTTCTTTGACTGCTATTCTGCATGTTGCTGTATTATTGAGTTGTCAATAAACTAAAATATATTGCCAGTAGTCCCTAGCCAATAATAATCAGGCAGTTTATAACATCCCCCCCCCCCCCCCCCCCCCCCCCAAGTCTGAGGAATCCACTGAAGACCTTGGCGAAGGAGGGCGTCGGACTCGTTTTGCCGCAGGCCGGACACCATTTGCACGAGTCGCTGGATTGGGCAGCACATAACGAGAAGGCGAACGACACTTCCGCAATGAACGGTGTAACGGTTCTACATCCACGGGCCATGGATTCAAGGACTCCCCCTCGGAGCTGTCCTGTGTCTCCATCGCGGAGTCAGAGTCAAAAACCTCTGTCATCTCGGCGTCCATAACTCCACGCGGATCTGCAACAACCCGCGCAAGCTTTGAGTGCAGCGCCAGAGGAAGATCGTGAGGATAAATATCCACTGTGTCTGGTCTCTGCGGCTGTGGAAGTAAGCTCCGGGGGCAGGGAATCTTTGGAAGAAGCGGCCTTCTGGACCAAACGTGGTCTACGTGCTTATGCTGGAGACAACTTGGGCTTGCACCTGGTCCGAGATCGGGCCCGTTCATCGAAAGATAATGCCAGGCCCACTGGGCACCACCAGCAAAATTTTGAATGAACACCGGGTCACCAGGCGCAAACTGCCAAATCACCCGATGCCGAGAAAGGCCATGCCCCTGCGGTGTACTTTTGCGCCAATGTCCAGGAAAACCATGCTAAGGCGGGTGCGAAGTCTCCAGCCCATTAGGAGATCTGTGGGAGTTATCCCATTCACCGCATGTGGAGTGGTCTTATACAAAAACAAAAAAGCGAGCCAGTCTACTGTCCATAGACCCGAAAGACCATTTGAACGTGTGCACTGCGCGCTCCGCCAACCCATTGGAAGCTGGGTGGTACGGAGCGGTGCAGATATGGCGTATGCCATTCATCATGAATCTCGCAAACTCCTCACTTGTAAAAGGAGTGCCATTGTCCGTGACGAGCACCTCGGGGAGGCCATGCGTGCTAAAATACAAACGTATCTTCTTGATCGTTGCGCAGGACTTTGTGCCCACCATCTTATCCACCTCTAGCCATTTAGATTGGACAGCGATTAATAAAAGGAACATGGATCCTTGAAAAGGGCTGGCGAAATCCGCATGCAAGCGCACCCAAGGCCGCCCTGGACATTCCCAGTGATGTAAGGGCGCGGCCGGCGGAAGCTTCTGATGCTCCTGGCAAATGGATCCGTTTTAGGCCACCTTCTCAATATCAGCGTCGATGCTTGGCCACCAGGCATAACTCCGGGCCAACATTTTAATTTTGGTCATACCCGGATGTCCATTGCGCAAGTCCTTTAGTATCAGCTCCTGTCCTTTTTCCGGGACGACCACACGCGTCTCCCACAAAAGGATACAGTCTTCCACGCTAAATTCTGACAGCTTGGCGGAAAATGCCCACAACTCGCCTGGGATCTGTCTTTGTTGTCTTCCATACAGGACTATGTGCCGAACCTTTGACAGGACTGGGTCCGTCTGGGTCCACTCACTGATCTGCAATGCGATGTGAGGAATTGGCTTATCCTCTTGTAAACGTCCAAGCAGAGGCTTATGATCAGCCACGATAGTGAAGTGGCGGCCATAAACATACTGGTGGAAGCGTTTCACCGCAAAGACCACCGCCAGGCCCTGCTTCTCGATCGGCGCATACTTCTTTTCCGCTGCAGTCAATGTGCAGAAGGCAAAAGCTATCAGCCGCTCGGCTTTGTTCTCCATCTTGTGGGACAGGACGGCCCCGATACCATATGGGGATGCATCACACGTGATGAGCAATGGCTTTCCAGAATCATAGTGGGTTAATAATCCAGACGGCAATTGTTTCACCCACCGGAAAGCAGTTTCTTAACGGCTGATGACCCCAAACCCAGGTGTGATTCTTCTTCACCAGAAGGTGCAACGGGGCCAGCGTAGTTGCCAGATTGGGGAGGAACTTCCAGTAATAGTTTGAGGCTGAGAAAAGAACGAAGATGCAAAGCGTCAGTTGGGGCGGGGGGGCCTGTTGAATTGCGCGTAACTTCTCTGCAATGGGGTGCAAACCTTCGCAGTCCACCCGATAACCCAGGTAGACCACTTCCTTTGCCTGAAAAACACACTTTGTTCGACAGAAACGGACTCCAGCCTCTGAGAAGCGTCTAAGGTCAGCCTCCAAATTTTCCAAATGTTCCTGCTCCGAAGTTCTCGTAATCAAAACCTCGTCTAAGTAGACAGCGACATGCGATAAACCTCTCAAGATGCCCTCCATGACTCATTGAAAGATAGCGCAAGCAGGACAACCGTGTATACTCATACAGGCCCTTGTGTGTATTAATAGTTACATATGGCCAGGAGGCAGGGCCCAGCTCCAACTGTAGATGGGCATGACTCATATCCAATTTCATGAACGAGAGTCGGCCTGCAAGCTTCGCATAGAGATCTTCTATTGGATATCGGTCGAGCAGGAAGCCATATTCACTGTAAGTTTATAGTCGCCGCACAAGCGAACCGTGGCATCTGGCTTCCTGACCAGTAAAACTGTCACTGCCCAGTCGGTGATAATACCCAAGGTCTCCAAACGAGTGAGCTCCGCTTCTACCTTCTCGAGCAAGGCGTAAGGCACCAGGCGTGCCCGGAAATAGCGCGGTGTGGCTCCCGGTGCAACCTGGATACGGGCTACAGACCCTTTTATCTTCTCCCAAACTGGACTGGGTACCGTCCTAGTACCTCTGTTAACCCTCCAGAACCTGTTTGAAAAATGTGCTGCCACTGCAGCCGCAAATGGCGCAACCAGTCCCAACCCAACAGGCTGGCCTGTGGCTGCACATCAAGATAAGCGGGAAACGCTCCTCCTGGCGTCCATAAGCAACAGGGATCATCGTAGTTCTCGCAATGTCCAATGGTTCCCCCGTATAGGTGGCCAACCTGGCCTGTGTATCAGTCAATGTAAGGGTCTGTATACCCTGCTTGATGTGGTCGAATGTCCTCTGGGCAATCACGGAGACCGATGCGCCAGCATCCAACTCCCATCTCAAGTGGGTGACCGTTGACCCGTACCGTCACCTTAATGGGGGACACTCTGGGAGCTGCCACACAATGCAGCTGCAGGCGGCAGTCCTCCGTCTCCACATCCTCGGGTGTAGTCCCCGCAGGTTCATCCAAATGGAAGGTACAGCCCCTGGGCTGGCCCAGTTTCGATCAGAACGACAGCCCCCCTGGTGCCCCCAGCACCGGCATCCCCGACGGGGTCAGCGCCCACAAGTCCAACACTGACACGGTTCCTCGTCTATCGGTTCTGGAGAAGGCTCCGTTTGGGGAGGAACGTCCAGCGGCCACTGGCGCCGATTCGGACGCCACCCCGCCCAAGGTACAGCAGGGGTGCGGGGAGACCCTTTTGGACAGAAGGGGTTGCACCCCAAGGCATGCACCTCCATTCCCTGTAGCTCCTGCACTCCCCGTTCTGCGCTCACTCGGGACAACACTATCTGGATGGCCTGTTGAAAAGTCAATGACGGCTCGGCTAACAACTTCCTCTGGGAGGCCGCGTTGTTAATATCACAAACCAAATGATCACGTAACATTTCTGACAAAGTCTCACCATAGTCACAGTACCCCACAATCCTGCGTAGCCTGGATAGAAACTCTACAAGGGATTCTCTTGGGGTCCTCTCAGCGGTATTAAACCGGTAACGTTGGACTATCGTGGATGGGGTTGGGTTAAAATGTTGCCCCACCAAGGTCACAAGTTCATCAAATGTTTTGCTGTCAGGCGCAGCTGGTTATGTAAGGCTCCTAATCACCCCAATCATATGCGGGCCGCAGGCGGTGAGCAAAATGACCACCTGGCGCTCGTTTTTGGTGATGTTATTCGCCCGGAAGTAGTACCGCAACCGTTGTGCATACTGGTTCCAACTTTCCAGCGCAGCATCAAAGACACCCAAATGTTCATAAAGAGGCATGGTGTAACAGAAAAAAAACTTCCAACCTGTGTCCAACAAAAGTCCAGGGAGGTGGCCTCAGCAGCGTAGAGAGCTATCCACCTTAACCCTTGTCGACAGCACAGGGGGCCAGCCACTCCAGGGCTTCCCTTGTGGTACCCTCCCCCCCCCCCTTGCACACTGTTACACGGCCGAGACGGTTCTGGGGTGGGCGTGGCTAATACCCCAAAGGTGTTCTACACCCTGCCGGGGGCGGGACAGTCGAAAACCACCAATGCAGGGGTTGCAGCCTCCAAATTCTCCGCGGCCCCGTCACCCTTCCGCCTATTGACGAGGCGATTGGCGGTAAAATGCTATGCTCACCCCACCATGACCATTGAGGTGTGCACACGTGCAATGGCCGGGGTTGTCGGGGCGGTGGACCCGCTTGAGGCCACTCGTGCAATGGGCGGACGCACATGCGGTGGACCCGCTGGAGGCCACCGCCGAGCATGTTATTCCTTCCAACGTCCCGCCCTACATCCCACCGAGCTTCTTCTTCCCCCATCTCCACCTACTGGAGGAGGTTAGGTCCGGGGTGCCGCAGCTCACGCTCGGCCTGAGGGATCCTCCCTCCGCCGTATTTACTCCTTCCGGCGCCAGGTCTTTGTCCGCCTGGCCCGGGAGGAGGTCACGGAGCGGTGTCTTCCACCAGAGGGAGACCTTCAAAATCTTCTGGTCCGCGGACTGCATGCAGAGGGGTGGAGCACATTAGTTTCAACTGCCCCGCCCTTACAGCCGCCACTACTACCACCACCAAGGCGGCCGCGGCTGGCACTACCACCCCCTCCTCCCCCACCCCAGCAGCCGGCCCATGACAACACCGCGGCTGCTGGGTAGGGGGAGACGGAGCCTCCTCACGACCACTGACTGCCCAAAAAGGCAAAAAGATGTCACGGCGGTCGGGGACAAGGACCCTGTGCCCATCCAGTCCAGCTTGGTGGCCGCTACCTGATGCACTAAGCGTCAAGAACCACAAAGACATGTGAGACTTTAACCAAGGCTTTAATACACTACATAGGAAGCTTACCCGACACAGACGACCCCAGACAAAATGGGTCCGGTCTCAGAAGCTGGGTCTTATACTTAACTCCCGGGGGAGTGGCCAAGGCGGAGCTCTCCGTGGCCAGGTCAGGTTACATACAGGTGACCGAACCTCTACAGAGCTACAGTACAATGCACAGTACCATACACAGGATTACAGGGCCACGTTACACACGATTATATAACTATGTACAATGCTAGGGAGGTACAGTGGTGTATCACCACACTACCCCATCTCACTTCACTGCCACATCGAAATATCCTGGGCCCAGCGATAACACCTCATGGTCTCCAGAGGGCAGCGGGGACTCTGTGTCAGGCCCCAAGCCGGCGGTGCTATGGCCCTGCCACGACCCCAGGGGCTGGGCGATGCGGACGGGGTGAGGCCCCGCAGACGGGTGACACCCCCCCCCCCCCTCCCTCCCTCCCCGGTAAGCGCCGCATTTCCGGGAGGGGAGGTAGATCTCATTATCCCCATCCCAGGTGAGGGACGGGTGTCGCCCAAGTACATCCCCTCGACATCACACCCAGAACCACGAGGAAGAAAATCAAAAAGGCCGCCAAGACGCCTGAGTCGCCGTTGCCCCCCCCCAGCAGGAGGGTCCGTGCGGAGGCACGACCCCCGAGAGCTCATTCCGCCCTGTGCGGTTTTGCACCCCGTATACCTTTTTTTCGACTCTCGGGGGCAGCAGCACTCGTTTATTTTCGGGTTGTGGGTAGGTGGTGGTGAGGGAGCCCCCCTCCTCCATCCCAACTCTCGGCGCCAGAGTGCCCGGCTACCATCCTGCAGCTGTTTCCGGGGCTGTTCCCCAATCTCTCCGGTGGACGTGCGTCGGGGGTGGGGTCGGAGCCGCTGCCGCCCACGGACCCTGAACCCCGGGAGATGCCAGTGGGGAACCCACCCGCTGTTGACCCTGGGGGTGCGATCGACTCGGGCCAAGAGCTAGACGGTGGGCCTGTGCCGCCCGGAGGAGGACAGCTGCTCGGTAGCGGGCGATGAGGAGAATGTTGACACTCTGCAGCGATACAGAGTCTTCCCTCATCCCCTCGGGGGAACTCCGGACCTTTTTGAAACAGCATCACGGTCACCGAGACTGCAATTGGCTGGCCCTGGACAGCTGACTCGACCTGGCGCTGCTCCGAGATTCCAGCACGGGAGTTCGACCAAGACCTGGAGGAGCAGTGCCAAGTTGTCCTCTTCCTCGCAGGCGTCCCTCTGAGCACTGCGTTGTGTGTGATTGGTGACGGATACACACAACTGACATGGAGGTAACCATAGCCAGCCTCAACATCCACGGCAGCAGGGACACGCATCACCGATTCCAGTGCTCCTCTGTCCTCTGGGATGGAAAGCACCAGGTGTGCTTCCTGCAAGAAACCAACACCGCCCCGGGAGACGAAGCTAAGTGGATCCTGGAGTGACGAGGGCAAGTCTTCATTAGTCACTTGGCTCCATGTTCGGGCGGGGCGACTATCTTGTTGGCACCTTTCCCCCCTGGGCTCCAGCAGCAACTTTCCCCCCTGGGCTCCAGCATCACCTTCCCCCCTGGACTCCAGCAGCATATTTCCCCTGGGCTCCAACAGCATGTTTATCCAGTGCTCCAAGCAGCAACGTTCCCCCCGGGCTCCAGCAGCATCTGTACCCCGGGCTCCAGCAGCATCTTTCCCCTGGATTCCAGCAGCATGTTTATCCAGCAACATTTCCCCCCTGGGCTCCAAGAGCATGTTTATCCAGTGCTCCAAGCAGCAACGTTTCCCCACCCCCCCTGGGCTCCAAGCAGCAACGTTTCCCCACCCCCCCTGGGCTCCAAGCAGCAACGTTCCCCCCTGGGCTCCAGCAGCATGTTTATCCAGTGCTCCAAGCAGCAACATTTCCCCCCTCCCCCCAGGCTCCAGCAGCATCTTCCCCCCGGGCTCCAGCAGCACCTGTCCCCTGGGCTCCAGCAGCATCTTTCCCCCGGGCTCCAGCAGCATCTTTCCCCCGGGCTCCAGCAGCATCTTTCCCCCGGGCTCCAGCAGCATCTGTCCCCCAGGCTCCAGCAGCATCTGTCCCCCGGGCTCCAGCAGCATCTGTCCCCCGGGCTCCAGCATCATCTTTCCCCCGGGCTCCAGCAGCATCTTCCCCCCGGACACCAGCAGCATCTGTCCCCCGGGCTCCAGCAG
Source organism: Scyliorhinus torazame (assembly GCF_047496885.1). Taxonomy (NCBI): domain Eukaryota; kingdom Metazoa; phylum Chordata; class Chondrichthyes; order Carcharhiniformes; family Scyliorhinidae; genus Scyliorhinus; species Scyliorhinus torazame. The sequence continues at coordinate 21,518,860 of NC_092719.1, read as the reverse complement.
CATCTGTCCCCTGAGATCCAGTAGCATCTTTTCCCCCTGTAATAGTTTTCACAACTGCAGCAGCAAATGGACAAGAAATTATCCCTTTAAGGAGCACTTTAAATCCACATCAATACCTTGCTAACCACCAAGTAGTTAGTTGCTGTTATGAGAGGTCGCCATGGGGTTTTGATACGGTGGGTTTGGATTGGATGTTTCCTCTTGTTGGGGAATCTAGAACTCGGGGTCACTGGTTTTACAGTGGGGTGTTATCCTTGATATCTGTTGACATTTGTGAAGATAAAGGTGAGTGAAGTATATTGGACTGTAATCATGCTTTTCATATTTACCAAATGTATTTTCTTGTTTTTAAAAAGTAACTGGCAGTCTGTGACTCTGTTCCAACATGTTTCTAAAAAAACTAAATGTTAGTCTTCTGAGCCGGCGTTCCATTCTGGGACCTTCCTGTCCAGTAGTAAAACAAACATGGGTTGTAACACACACCCCTTCCCCAAAGCACTGATTTCCAATTTTTTGTTTATAAATACCATCATATACTTTCTCATTCTAATCTCCTCTCACTCTGCATCTCTCAACCTCTCCACCAATGGCAATAACTTGCATTAATAGACCGCATTTAAATAAGCAAAAAACTCAAGTAATTTCACAGAAGAGTAAGGAGACAAAATGGACATTAAGGAAAAGGAAATATTATATTGGATGGTCAAAATGAAATGAAAATCACTTATTGTCACAAGTAGGCTTCAAATGAAGTTACTGTGAAAAGCCGGAGGCTGGTACGGGTAAAAGGTTTTGTACAGTAAGAAGTCTTACAACACCAGGTTAAAGTCCAACCGGTTTGTTTCGAATCACTCCTCCTTCCTCAGGTGAATGAAGGAGCTGTGCTCCAAAGGCTAGTGATTCGAAACAAACCTGTTGGACTTTAACCTGGTGTTGCCAGACTTCTTACTGTCCTCACCCCAATCCAATGCCGGCATCTCCACATCAAGAGAGGAGGTTGATTTTTAAGGAGCAGTGGAAAAGCAGAGGTTTAGGGAGGGAATTGGGGCTTTGGTAATGAAGACACAGCTATCAGAAAAGTAGTAAAGTTGGGGGGGGGGGGGGGGTGGACATTGAGCTTGGAGCACTGTGTATTCCTATTTCACCTGATTTCAATTATAACGGCTGTCTACAATATTCCTTTCTTTGTAAGTACCCAAGGCACCAAGGGAATACTGTTTTCTTCAAAAAATTGTCTCCTGCACTGTAGGGATTATGTTGTAAGAAAGCAAACGGAGCTTAATTAAATGTTCCTTCCAATAGCAGGACGGCCAGACAGTGCAGCTCTCCTTCACCACTAACTCCGGGCCAAAGTCTCCAGTCTGCAGCTTTTAGAGTCCGAGCCCTTCGCCGCAGCCGACACCAAACAAGAGACAAGCCGAGAATGAAGGAGCAGCAATGGTGCCTATTTGAAGCCAGTCCTGAGGGGGAAAGGAGCCGCTCACACTGTCTCATCCTGTCATGGCGACCGTGTCCCCACCCCATGACGTCATGGACAGGCGTGCGGCTCAGCCCTGCGCGCGGAGCATTGTGGGCACAGCTTCCCACTGGTCAATCAGGCTGCGGGCTTGCGAGAGGGCGGGGCCTCGAGGGGAGAGGCTGCGGACCCGTGAGAGGGCGGGGCCTCGCGCAGAGAGGGTGAGCGGCAGGGGCGGCGCTTCCTGCTCCCCGGTGAGTTTGAGCAGGGTTTGTATCTTCCCCTCTGGCCGTGTGAATGTGTAAACTGACAGAAAGTGTGCCGCTTCCCAGAGAGGAACAGTTTATTGAGCTGAAAGGAGGTTTTTGCGTTGGGGGTGGGATCGGGAATCTTCTCCACAACATAGACGCAGGAAGTAAGAAACATCGCCAGAGCCACAGGCTGCTTTCCCCAGTGAGGGGCAGCTGGGGCTGCCAAGAGGGGGGGGAACCTGAGCATCACCACACCTGGGGCAAGGTGCACCTTCATGAATAACCTCAGCCGGTGCTGGGATTGAACCCGCGCTGCTGGCCTCGCTCCACATCACAAACCAGCCAACTGAGCCAAACAACATCCAGCAAGGACCAGTCTCTCTCCAGCTTCCATCATTCGGTGGCTGATCAGCAATATAACTCCACACCTACCTTTACCCCTTGCCCGAATGCCTTTTGGTTAACTGGGAAAATGCTGCTTGATCGAGCTGATGTTGGAAGAAAATTCCATCATGGTTTGTGTGTCGAAGTGTTCCATAATTTTAACTTCAAAAATCAGGCATTAACTATGCCTCGCAATTGTAGACTCCTCAACCAAATAAAATAATTTATCGATCTACTCTATACTGAAAATTTTGGATCAAATGACCTTGACCTTCCAGATTCCAGGGAATGCAGCATAGTTTGTGTATCAGTCTGGTAAACCCACACTGTATGATTGTACATTCTAGCCTTTCACACAGGAAACAACTTGCATTTATATAGCACCTTTAACGTAGACATGCACACAATAGGATGCAAATGGTAGAGTTTTGGACGAGTTGGATTTGAGGTTGGCCAATGAAAATATTGGAGACGGCAAGCTTTGAACTGGTGGAGCTATGGATGAGAGTTTGAATGACAGTCTAGATAGGATGGGACAGAGGAAGGCACCATTTCAGAATGGAATTGACAATCTCGGTGATGGATTGTAAGGATTGAAACTGGACCCGTATTAAAGCAGGATGTGGAGGTGGTCCACTTTCAGGTGGGATGACCCAAGATTGGATGTGAGACAAGCAGTGAGACTGCAAAGAAGCACAGTAAGAAGTCTTACAACACCAGGTTACAGCAAAGAGGCAGTAGAGGGAGCAAGAGACCTGGAGCTGGCTGTTGTCCGTGTATGTATAAGGTACATACAAGAAGGTAACTACAAGAATACAAAGTAGCTGCTAACTGAACAGGCACAAACTATTGAGGACTCCGCTGATTTGGTCATGTTTGTTTAAAAAAAATTTTTTTTAAGTGTACCCAATTAATTTTTTCCAATTAAGGGGCAATTTAGAGTGGCCAATCCACCTACCCTGCACATCTTTGGGCTGTGAGGGCGAAACCCACGCAAACACGGGGAGAATGTGCAAACTCCACACGGACAGTGACCCAGAGCCAGGATCAAACCTGGGACCTCGGCGCCGTGAGGCTGCAGGGCTAACCCACTGTGCCACCATGCTGCACTGATTTAGTCATGTTGATGCCTTCAGTGGCCAGCAACATTCAAATGGGATGGACCAAAATGGTGTAGCTAAATTCCCATTTCAAAAGTCCACAATGACAGTTTACTGAAATCCTCGTGAGACAGTACAACTCAGGAAGCAGAGTGGGTGTCCAGTTTCACAGAGGAATCCTGGATAGAGGTCCCCTCTAGAGGTGGAACTTGAATTGTGTTTCCTATTAACCGGAAATCCTTGTGACATGATAGCCTGTGTGTCAGACACTTGAGATATTGCATGGCTGTCACATTCTCTTGTTAGGTAGAGTCATGAATCTTTACATATTTTTGGCAATGTGTAATTATGTTTTACAAATGTTAACACGCCACCAGCCAGTTCTCATTGTATTGGAATATTTGAGTAAAAATTTGGATTTCAGCACCCTGCCCCCCTCAATCAGAATTACATATCTGTGCATTAACCTCTTTATAAAATATTTCTTATTAGAGTTTTTTCTTTTTTACAAGTAGCGCAACAAACCCTCAGCTGACTCAATGCAGCATAAATGCTTTGCGTATGTGAATGCAGAAAAAGACCGGAAAACACCAACACAATTGATTCAGCTTAATCGTTAAATTGACTCCCCGACTGTATAATAAAAAGGTATAACGAACAGATAAGTTAGAGAATAGGAGAGAAGGTGATATGGTGCACAACATCACATACAGTGAGTTCAAGACATAACTTATGGAAAACCTTGCAGGAACAAGGATCCAGCTGCACAGAACATACAGTGCAGAAGGAGGCCATTCGGCCCATCGAGTCTGCACCGACCCACTTAAGCTCTCACATCCTCCCTATCCCTGTAACCCAATAACCCCTCCTAACCTTTTTGGTCACTAAGGACAATTTATCATGACCAATCCACCTAACCTGCACGTCTTTGGACTGTGGGAGGAAACCGGAGCACCCGGTGGAAACCCACGCAGACACGGGGAGAACGTGCAGACTCCACACAGACTGTGACCCAGCGGGGAATCGAACCTGGGACCCTGGCGCTGTGAAGCCATAGTGCTATCCACTTGTGCTACCGTGCTGCACAGGGAGGGGTCAAGTCCAAGATTGCAGAGTTTGGTTATTCGTCTTGTTGGGATAACGGTGTTGAAGGCGGAGCGGTAATCTATGAACAGTCTGACATAGGTGTCCTTGTTGTCGAAATGTTCGAGTGTTGATTGTAGGGCCAGGGAGATAGCATCTGCTGTGGATCGGTTGTGACGATAGGCGAACTGGAATGGATCGAGACTGTCTGGGAGGCTGCCGTTGGTCCATCTCATGACTAGCTGCATGAAGCATTTCATGATAACAGACGGCAGGCCACCGGTGGGTAGTCGTTGAGGCAGGCTACCTTGTTCTTCTTTGGTACTGGTATTATGGTGGTCTTCTTGAAGCAGGTGGGGACCTCGGAGCAGAGACGTGAGGTGTTGAAGATATCTGCGAATACACTCGCCAGTAGGTCTGCGCAGGCTCTGAGTCCTCGCTAAGGGATTCAGTTGGGGCCCGTCGCTTTCCGTGAGTTCACTTTCAAGAAGGTAGGTCTTACCTCTGAGGCTGTCATAGTGGCTGTGGGCGTGTCCAAGTCTGTTGTGGCGGGTGGCACTGATGTATTGGCTGACTGTTCTAAGCGGGCATGTAACCTGTTCAGTTCATCGGGGAGGGATGCTCCAGCCCCAGAGATCTGCCTGGCCTTGCTTTGAAGCCTGTGATCTCGTGTAAGCCCTGCCATAGATGTTGTGGGTTTGTGTCATTGGCCTGGGACTCTAGTTTGATCCGGTATTGTCTTTCAGCATCCCTGATGGCTTTCCGTACGTCGTACCTGGATTTCTTATATAGGTCAGGGTTGTCAGACTTGAGGTCCTCTGTCCGGGACTTCAGCGGGGAGTGGATCCTTTGGTTGAGCCAGGGTTTCCGATTGCCATATCTCAGTGAAGCAGGGGACCAGGAAAGGTCTCGTCTTTTACCTTTCACCTATTGGCATCGGGGCAGCATTTTGTCCTAGAATGGAAGATGGCGTAGAACGATCCATCGCTTTTGCAACACTAACCTTAACTAATACTGAGAGAAAGAGGGCCAAATTGAGAAAGAGGGCCTCGCCATCCTTTGTGGGGATTACAAATTCCACTAGTATGTGTAGAGGCATCAATTCATGATCATCGCCAATCACAAGCCATTATTAGGGTTATTTCGGGAGGACAAGCCTATTCCGCCTCATCCATCAGCCAGAGTCCAGCGGTGGGCTTTACTTCTAGCAGCTTACAACACAGACCAGGTGCCCAAATCCCAAACGGAGATGCCATGAGCTGACTTCCACTGCCTCAAACTATGCCACCACCCCCAGTACCACCAGAGATGGTGTTAGCCCTCAACGTCTTGGATGGTCTGCTGATATCATTGCAGCAAATACTGAACTTGACTCCAGGATTGTCCAAAGTGAAGCATATGGTCCTTCACAGATGGCACTTTGATGGGTCAGACCAAGTCCAGCCATTCCAGCTCCACAAACTCAGCTGTCAGGATGGACTGTTACTGTGGGGATTTAGAGTGGTGGTTCCAGCCCCATCAAAGGGAACATTGCTGCAGGAGTTACACGATGCTCACCCAGGTCAGAGCAAAATGAAAATGCTCACGTGTTTGGTGAACAGGTGTTGATAAGCATATTGAAAACCTAGTCTGGTGTGATCAATGCCAATCGCCATAAACTGCCTCTATCGGCTCACTTGCACCCATGGGAGCAGCTTAGCCGACCTTGGGCACAGTTACAAGTGGATTTTGCAGGTCTTTTTCTGGGCACCATTTATTGTTGATGCCCATTCCAAATGGCTTGATATTCATGAAATGAGAACAGCAATGTCGTTCAACAGTCGAAAAACTACGACAAATCTTTGCTATGCATGGCCTGTCAGAAGTTTAAGTCTCTGATAATAGCTCTACCTTTACAGAGGCAAAGTTTCAGCATTTTATTCAAACTAACGGAATGCAACATGTGTGCACTGAGCCCTATCACCCAGCCTCGACTAGCTTCACAGGAAGAGTTGTCCAGATATTCAAGTCTGAGAAATAGCCACCACACCCTTAGGATTGATGCTTGCTGGATTCCTCCTGACTTACAGAACGACACCACGTTTTACTTTGAGAATATCCACTGCAGAGCTACTAATGGGGAGGTGCCTTTAGACCAGATTTGACCCAATGTTCCCCAATTTTGCAGGGAAGGTGGGGGCGAAACAAGATACACAAAAGAAATATCACAATTCTGTCAAAGGTGACAGGTCCTTCAAGGTAAATGGCTTAGTATTCATCTGGAACTTTAAGATTGGCCCAGCCTGGGTCCCCGGGAAGATCATAACAAAAACAGGCCGTGTATCTGTCTGATTGACCGCCAAGGGAAAAAAAGTAAGGAAATATGTAGATCATAAAAGGAACAGAAAAACTAACATATTAAAGCAAAGCAGGCTGATTCAGCAGTACATACTAGTGTCCCTCCGATAGCGTCAAGTTCAGTGGGACCGGTTACTCCAGAGGAAAGGCCTCCTGTTCCAATGGGAACTGAAGCAGATGTCTGCACTCGTACGCTTCCCAACTGCTGCACAAGATATCGTTACCTCAACTGAGGCAGAACCGGCCAGAGAGCTGACGCGTTCTGAGAATTTGGATGTCTCCTGATAGACTGAAATTTGAGTGATTCTACTGTGTTACCCCACCATTTCTTTTAAAGAACTATTCTTGTAAATAGTTGTCTGATTGTAAATGGGGTAGTAAAGAAGTTTAAGGGGGAGGGAGATGTTGTAGCGTGGCAGAGCACACGAAGCGGCAGTTCAGTCGTGGAGCAGCGGGGCACAAGTCGGTGGTTGTGCGCTGGCCGGTTGACACCCGGGGAGTCGAGGAGTAGGGTGCTCGAGGATCAGGTCTCCATCTTGGGGAGTCAGCTCCACCCGGGTTGCATCTGACTGCTCCCTTTTGCCGACAATTTTATTAGGATTCTTCGGCATTTTGTCATCAAAGCTTAGCCGGAAATCTACTTGTGACATGCTATGGAGTATTCACTCTCTGATTAGGTAAGAATGTGCCACAAACAGGATAAATGAGAGGATTAAAGGACGAGTAGCGACAGAGCCCATGGAAACGCTACTATTCCCGTGCCTGCATCAAGTGATCCACATTGACTTCTCTTTGAGAGGGGTGTTTCCAAACCTCACTTCCCAATCCTACAAAGTGGCCTCTTGTTTCAGGCATTGATGGAATCCATGGAGCAGTATGCTCTGTTTCTGCAGGAGGAATGTAATGTGGTTTTAGAGGAGACACTGAATAAATCTCCAGTGCATCTTTGTTAGCTTGTGATAAGCCACCAACCAGATTAATTATAATTATGCTACATGAACGGAATCCAATCTGGCTAGACCACTCACCTCGGAGCTATTGACTTAGTATTCATTCCAAACCAAAATGCCTTGAAAGTGCCTCCACTGCACAAGACTAAATGTTTTCATCTCTTACACCAGCCATTCTTGAAGCCAGTTTAGACCCAGGTTGTTGGCAGTTTCCCAATTGTGGATCTGTGCTCACTGACTTCTAGTTTTTTTAAAATAAATTTAGAATACCCAATTCATTTTTTTCCAATTAAGGGGCAATTTAGCGTGGCCAATCCACCTACCCTGCACATCTTTTGGGTTGTGGGGGCAAAACCCATGCAAACACAGGGAGAATGTGCAAACTCCACACAGACAATGACACAGAGCTAGGATTGAACCTGGGACCTCGCCGCCGTGAGCCCGCAGTGCTAACCCACTGCACCACTGTGCTGCCCACACTGACTTCTAGTTAATACTGCAAACTAATTTCTGGTAGACTTGGTGAAGAAAGCCTCCATTCCTATTGTCAGCTTGGCTCAGTGGTGGCATTCCTCTTGTGATTTAGGGAGTTACAGGTTTGGGAACTCCAGGAAAGAGTCCTAACCGAGGCTGGCTCTGCAGTGCAGTACTGGGGGAGGTGCAGCATTGCCAGAGGTGTTCCTTTTCAGATGAGACCTTATGCTGAGGCCCCGTTTGCCCATTCAGGTGCTTGTAAAAGATCACATTGAAGAATTTGAATTTATTTGAAGAAAAGCTGGGATTTTTCCCCAGCATCCTGACCAATATTCATCTTTCAACCAACATTATCCAAAACAGATTAACCTGGCATTTGCCACATTGCTGTTTGTATCACGTTGCTGTGTGCAATTTGGTCACAACATTCCGTCAAACATCAATAACGATCACACTTGAATCTAAGTCTTTGTTTATGAAGTTCTTTGGGTTACCCTATGAGGGGGGCTGAGGTGCTACAAAAGTGTTATTTGTTGATTTGGACTTGGCTGAGATTTCGAGATGGGGGACATTAGATTAAATTCTGATTAAATTTCGACCCAAAACATTAACTCTGTTTCTCTCCACAGATGCTGGCAGATCTACTGTCTATTTCCAGAATTTCCTGCTTTTTTTTAAGTTCCTTTCCCAGTTTGTGTTCCCACAGTGTCCCTGAGCTGAGAGAAAAATCAGGATCCCATTCTTGATTGTCTGATGGCTCTGCAGTGTAGTTGTACTCCGTCCCATTTTGGAATCCTCTTGCCCTCGCCATCAGTCCACCACATTGGCAACGAGTGACGTTTGCGATGTCTGGCATGGTTCATTGAGGAGCACTTTCATCGCTGAGTGCTGCCATTGAACCAAGAGGGCAATGGAATGAAAATTCTTCTCTCGGCACCTGTAAGAGTCCTTCATGAAATCAAATTGGACATTCAACCAGCCGTCGGTGAATTGAAGTTAATTTCAGAAATGTGAACAAAACAATCCAGTCTGACTCCCAATTGCAGTACTGGAGGGAGTGCTGCACTGTCAAGGTGCACTCTGTCAAATTTGATTTGAAACTGGGCCACCAGCTCAGATGCACAGAAAGAAAAGAGTCCATGGCAGTACTTTGAGGAAAATTAGAGAAAGTATCGCTGTGACCTGACCAATGTTTATCCCTCCACCGATATCACCCAAACAGTTCCTGGGATCATATTTGAGCAAATTGTGTACTGTGTTTCCTACAAGTCAAAACATTTGATCAGTAAACTGTGTACATGCACAGCTGGCCCAACAACATTGGAGGTATTGTCTGGTCATTTCAACTTGTGTAAAATATTTAAAGGTACTGAATGTAACAACAAAATTCCAATGGGGATTTTGCTCATGATAAAAATCACAATTCAACCTCGGCTATTGCTGTTTGATCCAGTTATTATCAGTCTCTCTCTCTCTGAGTATCCCAGCACGCTCACCCTGTTTGAAAGCAGTTCCTCGCAGCAAGTCCACCTTGTTTCAATGCATTGTGTAAATTTGTTCAGACTCATTGTCTCTTCCCTTTGGGTTGCTTCATTGGGCAGAAGTTGAATATCATCTTGTGATGGTTCTTGCCACAGGTAGAGTTGGAGTCTCGCCGTGCCGTGCCGATGGCTGGAATGGAGGCTGTGAAACAATGCGATGTACCTGTTGCCATCCTTCAGAATCGGATCAAAGCTGCCCAGGACCCTGAGGAGACAGCGAAGCTTCAGGAAGACCTGGACCAGCTCCTTGAGGTAACTGAACATAGGGTGGGAGTCCCGCACCGCACCCCTCCACCCAATGGGTGCTTCCTCGCATCATAACTAGTGATTGAATATTACTGTTTAGTGATGGACTAAGGAAGTGATGGGATTGGGTGCTCACTAACTGGCTGACTCGGCATTAGGGAATGTTGCTACCAGAGAGCACCCCCATCCCTGAGATTTTTATTCATTTTATGGGATGTAGGCATCGCTGGTTAGGCCAAGATTTATTGCCCATCCCTAGTTGCCCTTCAGAATGTGCTGGTTAGTTGCCTTCTTAAACCGCTGCAGTCCCTGAGGTGTAGATACACCCACAGTGCTGTTAGGGAGGGAATTCCAGGATGTCGCCCCAGCGACAGAAGGAACGGCGATATATTTCCAAGTTGGGATGGTGAGTGACTTGGAGGGGAACCCACAGGTGGTGGGGTTCCCAGGTATCTGCCGCTCTTGTCCTTCTACATGGTAGTGGTCGTGGGTTTGGAAGATGCTACTTAAGAAACCTTGGCGAGTTACTGCAGTGCATCTTGTAGATGGTACACACGGCTGCCACTGTTAGTGGTGGAGGGATTGAATATTTGTGGGAAGGGTAGTAATCAAGCGGACTGCTTTGTCCTGCATGGTGTCAAGCTTCTTGCGTTGTTGGAGCTGCACTCATCCAGGCAAGTGAAGAATATTCCATTGCACTCCTGACTTCTGGACAGGCTTTGGGGGTGTCAGGAGATGAGTTACTTGGCACAGGATTCCTAGCCTTTAATCTGCTCTTGTAGCCACAGTATTTATATGGCTAGTCCAGTTCAGTTTCTGGTCAATCGTAACCCCCAAGATGTTGATAGTAGGGGATTCAATGATGGTAATGGCATTGAATGTTATGTGGCAATGGTTAGATCCTGTCTTGTTGGAGATGGTCATTCCCTGCCCACAAGTCAGGAGTGTAATGGAATACTCTCCACTTGCCTGGATGAGTGCAGCTGTCATTGCCTGTCTCCTGTGTGGCGTGAATGTTACTTGCCACTTGTCAGCCCAAACCTGGATATTGGTTTACACAGGAGGGGAATAAAATGGTGGAATCTCATTCACTGTCGGTCCTTTATCAGGTGATTGGGGTGTAACTAAATCAATCCATTACTTCACAGACAAGAGAATTGATCCGACAGTCAGTGCAGGAAGTCGTTAGACTGGCTACGGACTCGAAGGAACAGGCCGAACGTGTGCTAACCACAAAACCGCACCTCACGCAGCGGGAAAACTATAACGCAGCAGTGGAATATTTCCGCATTCACTGCTTCGACTGGCGCAAGCAAGAGGTACGTCTGTGATGCTGGAATTTAGAGACAGGCCAGCAGAACAACATAGGATCTCTCCTATAGTAAGGGATGACATCGGTGCTATGGAGGATAAGGTTGAATCCATTTGGGTGGAAATCAGGAATAGTAAGGCGCAAAAAGTCACTGATAGGAGTAGTCTATAGGCCACCAAATAGTAACATTATGGTGGGGCAGGCAATAAACAAAGAAATAACTGATGCATGCAGAAATGATACAGCAGTTATCATGGGAGATTTTAATCTACATGTCGATTGGTTTAACCAGGTCCGTCAAGGCAGCCTTGAGGAGGAGTTTATAGAATGTATCCACAATAGTTTCCTGGAACAGTATGTAATGGAACCTACGAGGGAACAAGCGGTCCTAGATCTGGTCCTGTGTAATGAGACAGGATTGATTAATGATCTCATAGTTAGGGATCCTCTCAGAAGGAGCAATCACAATATGGTGGAATTTAAAATACAGATTGAGGGTGAGAAGGTAAAATCAAACACTAGTGTTTTGTGCTTAAACAAAGGAGATTACAATGGGATGAGAGAAGAGCTAGCTAAAGTAGACTGGGAGCAAAGACTTTATGGTGAAACAGTTGAGGAACAGTGGAGAACCTTCCAAGCAATTTTTCACAGTGCTCAGCAAAGGTTTATACCAACAAAAAGGAAGGACAGTGGAAAGAGGGAAAATCGACCATGGATATCTAAGGAAATAAGGAAGAGTATCAAATTGAAGGAAAAAGCATACAAAGTGGCAAAGATTAGTGGGAGACTAGAGGACTGGGAAATCTTTCGGGGCAACAGAAAGCTACTAAAAAGCTATAAAGAAGATTAAGATAGGTTATGAGAGTAAACTTGCTCAGAATATAAAAACAGATAGTAAAAGTTTCTACAAATATATAAAACAAAAAAGAGTGGCTAAGGTAAATATTGGTCCTTTAGAGGATGAGATGGGAGATTTAATAATAGGGGATGAGGAAATGGCTGAGGAACTGAACAGGTTTTTTGGGTTGGTCGTCACAGTGGAAGACACAAATAACATGCCAGTGACTGATGGAAATGAGGCTATGACAGGTGAGAGAACCTTGAGATGATTGTTATCACTAAGGAGGTAGTGATGGGCAAGCTAATGGGGCTAAAGGTAGACAAGTCTCCTGGCCCTGATGGAATGCATCCCAGAGTGCTAAAAGAGATGGCTAGGGAAATTGCAATTGATAATTTACCAAAATTCACTAGACTCTGGGGTGGTCCTGGCGGATTGGAAATTAGCAAACGTGACACCACTGTTGAAAAAAGGAGGTAGGCAGAAAGAGGGTAATTGTAGGCCAGTTAGTTTAACTTCGGTTGGAGGGAAGATGCTGGAATCTATCATCAAGGAAGAAATAGCGAGGCATCTGGATGGAAATTGTCCCATTGGGCAGACGCAGCATGGGCAGGTCGTGCCTAACTAAGTTAGTGGAATGTTTTGAGGACATTACCAGTGCAGTAGATAACAGGGAGCCAATGGATGTGGTTTATCTGGATTTCCAGAAAGCTTTTGACAAGGTGCCACACAAAAGGTTGCTGCATAAGATAAAGATGCATGGCATTAAGGGAAAATAGCATGGATAGAGGATTAGTTAATTAATAGAAAGCAAAGAGTGCGGATTAATGGGTGTTTCTCTGGTTGGCAATCAGTAGCTAGTGTCCCTCAGGGATCAGTGTTGGGCCCACAATTGTTCACAATTTACATAGATGATTTGGAGTTGGGGACCAAGTGCAATGTGTCCAAGTTTGCAGACGATACTTAAGATGAGTCGTAAAGCAAAAATTGCAGAGGATACCGGAAGTCTGCAGAGGGATTTGGATAGATTAAGTGAATGGGCTAGGGTCTGGCAGATGGAATACAATGTTGACAAATGTGAGGTTATCCATTTTGGTAAGAATAACAGCAAAAGGGATTATTATTTAAATGATAAAATATTAAAACGTGCTGCTGTGCAGAGACCTGGATGTGCATGAGTCACAAAAAGGTGGCTTACAGGTGCAACAGGTGATTAAGAAGGGAAATGGAGTGTTGTCCTTCATTGCTAGAGGGATGGAGTTTAAGACTAGGGAGGTTATGCTGCAATTGTATAAGGTGTTAGTGAGGCCACACCTGGGGTATTGTGTTCAGTTTTGGTCTCCTTACCTGAGAAAGGACGTACTGGCGCTGGAGGGTGTGCAGAGGAGATTCACTAGGTTAATCCCAGAGCTGAAGGGGTTGGATTACGAGGAGAGGTTGAGCAGACTTGGACTGTACTCTTTGGAATTTTGAAGGATGCAAGGGTATCTTATAGAAACATAAAATTATGAAGGGAATAGATAGGATAGATGCGGGAAAGTTGTTTGCACTGGCGGGTGAAAGCAGAACTAGGGGGCATAGCCTCAAAATAAGTGGAAGTAGATTTAGGACTGAGCTTAGGAGGAACCTCTTCACCCCAAAGGGTTGTGCAGGATGGAGAATCCCACCCTAGATTTCCTGGAGTTACTTTCTTGGGTTGTGAATCTACGGAATTCCTTGCCCAGTGAAGAGTAGAGGCTCCTTCATTAAATGTTTTTAAGATAAAGGTAGATAGTTTTTTGAAGAAAAAAGGGATTAAGGGTTATGATGTTCGGGCCGGAAAGTGGAGCTGAGTCCACAAAAGATCAGCCATGATCTCATTGAATGGCGGAGCAGGCTCGAGGGGCCAGATGGCCGACTCCTGCTCCTAGTTCTTATGTTCTTATATAGCCTTCTCTGCTCCCAAGAAAGCAACTCCAGGAAATCTAGGGTGGAATTCTCCATCCTGCCAACCGGCCAATGGGAATTCCCATTGTGGGCAGCCCCACGCCGTCGGGAAATCCCTGGGCGTGGATGCGCTGCCGGCGGAACAGAGATTCCTGACAGCGGAGAATCCAGCTCCTAATCTTTCCTCTTGGCTATGATTCTCCAGTCCTGGCAATATCTTTGCGACCAGAACTGTTTGCAGAATTCCAGTTGTGGCCTAACTTGTGTTTTGTACCATTCAAGCATAACCTTGCCGCTCTTACATTTATTTTATGCCTTGACAAATAAAGGAAAGTGTCCCAAATGTCTTCTTAACCACCTCGTTTGTCTTGCTACCCACTGGAATCTGTAGCCATGGTCTCTTCCGTTGCACTCCCCAAATTTATTACACTTCTCTGGATTGAATTCCATTTACCGTTTTTCTGCCCAGTCTATTGATACCTTTCTGCAGTCAACACCAGTGTTCTCCACTATCAACCACATGGCTAAATTCTGTATCATGTGCAAATTTCTTAATCATACCCCCTACATTTAAATCTAAATCATTGATGGGTACACCACAAAAAACAAAGAATCTAGTACTGAGCTCTGCAGAATATCACAAACAGCCTTCCGGCTACAAACGTCTATCCGTCTGTACCCTTTGCTCCAGCCCATATTTATGCTAATGCCCTTATATTCGTCGTTCCAATTCTCATTCTTGGCTCGGGGAATGTGGTACTTTACAAGGAATGGGAGTGAAAGGTGCAGTTAGGAATAGTTAGCAAAATAAAAGGTTCAACCTCTAAATTCATTTAACGTTTTAGAGCATCTCGCTGTAACTGGTATCGAGGCAAGAGTTTCTCTTAACTGGTGTGGACGTCCTGGCTAATTGTCCATTTGTGTTTTTTATTTTTGCAGTACGAGTATGCTCGTCACCAACTGAGTGCCTTCGTCAGTCTGTGTGAGGAGCGGGTCCCACTGACACGGTACGGTAACCCCCCCCCCATTCCAACAACCACATACACAGGCATTTCAAATAAAGAGAACCCATGGGGGGGCACTTAGCCGTTTAACAGAGACCCTTGCAGACAATAGTGAGTGAGGAAAGGGTGTGCGTTTTCTTTTTTTTAAATAAATTCAGAGTGCCAAATTATTTTTTTCCAATCAAGGGACAATTTAGCATGGCCAATGCAGCTAACCTGCACATCTTTTGGGTTGTGGGGGTGAAACCCATGCAGACACCAGGGAGAATGTGCAAGCTCCACAAGGACAGTGACCCAGGGCTGGGATTCGGGTCCTCAGTGCCCTAATCCCAGTGCTAACCACTACCACCGTGCTGCTCTGGGTGTGTGTTTTCTAATAATTTTCAGCAAATGTTTAGTGAAAAGTTTGATGTTATAAGTATAAGGAAGAATGCAACATAATACAGGAAGGCATTAAAAAACATGCAGATTGGTCAATAAGTAGCATATAAACTAGCATGAATAAATGTGAGGTGGTGCACTTTGGTAGATAGGGTAGAAACATTGTTTACACCTTAGAAAATGAGAAACTGGTGCAGAAGAGCAGTATGATCTAGGGATAAAAGTGAACAAATGATTAGAAGCAGCATCACAAGTCATCAAAACAATTTAAAATGTTCACAAGCTGCTGGAATTTATCTTTTGGGATATGGAAGACAAGAGTATGGTGCTAAACTTTTATAGGACACGCGCAGGCTGCACTTGGACTTCTGTGTACGCTGCTGATCTCTACTATTAAACAGCACCAGAGAAAGTGCAAAAAAGATCTGTGAGAACGGTGGATGAAGTCGAAGCTGCCATTAAACCCATGAAGATTGGAAAAGCCGCAGGAGTGCACAGAATTCCAGCGGAGATTTTCAAACTTCGAGAAGAAGAGATCACCCGTCATCTCCATCAGCTCGTCCTGAAAATCTGAGACCGACAAGGAATCCCTGCCGACTCACGGATGCTTAATATTCAAGAAAGGAGACAAAGTGGACTAGGAATCTCCCTATTCTTCATCGCCAGGAAGATCATCGCCCAAATCCTCGTTAACCGCCTTCTCCTCGTCTCTGAAAAAACTCCTTCCAGAAAGTCAGTGGCTTCCCACCAAACCGTGGAACAGCGGCCATGCTTTTCACAGCTTGGCAACTTGAAGAGAAATGCCAGGAGCAACATCAACCACTCCACATGGCCTTCATTGATCTGACCAAGGTTTTTGACTCAATCAGTAGGGAAATGCTGTCGAAGGCCTTGTCAAAGGCCAACTGTCCAGAGAAATTCATCAACATTCTCCGACTCCTCCACGAGAAAATATCGGCGACAGGCCTCACCAATGGAAATAAGACAGAAACCTTCAACGTCAAACTGGAGTCAAGCAGGGATGTGTTATCACTCCCATCCTTCACCTTTTCAAGAGCAAGCTTCCCAGTGGAGTGGTCATCGCCTACAGGATGGACGGAAAACCTTTCAACCTCAACCGGTTGAAATCCAAGAAGAAAAAGACACTGACATCACTCGTAGAACTTTAGTATGCGGATGACATTGTCACCTCCACTCTCTCAGAAGAGAATGACCAAGCCATGCTTGACACCTTTGCGGAAGCATACCAAAGAATCGGTCTCAGCCTCAAGAAGACTCAATTCCTCTTCCAACCCACCCTAGGGAAAGGTCTGGTCTCTCCATATATGAAGATCAACAGAGAACCCCTCCCAAACGTGGAATATTACTAAGGAGCCACCTAAGGCTGACATTGATGTGGAGATCCAACATCGTATCAAATCAGTGAGCACCTCCTTCGGCCGCCTAAGGATGAGAGTCTTTGACAACTGCGACATCTGTGCTGACACCAAGGTCCTGGTGTACAAGGCAGTCGTCCTCCCAACTCTTCTATACGGCTCAGAAACATGGACCACGTACAGGCACCACCTCAAGGCCCTGGAGAGGTACTATCAATACTGTCTGAGACGGAGTCTCTGCACCAGCTCGGAGGACAGGCGTACTAACATCAGTGTCCTTGAAGGAGCCAAGAGCACCAGCATCGAGGCCATGATCATCTGAAACCAACTCCGCTGGGCCAGCCAAGTGCTTAGGATCTGGAATCATAGAGTCACTACAGTGCAGAAGGAGGCCATTCGGCCCATCAAGTTTGCACCAACCCCCTGAAAGAGCGCCCTACCTAGACCAACGCCGCACCCTATCCCATAATCAGTAACCCAATCAAATCTTCACATCCCTGGACACTAAGGGGCAATTTAGCACAGCCAATCCACCTAACCTGCACATCTTTGGACGGTGGGAGGAAACCGGAGCACACAGAGGAAATGCATGCAGACAGGGGAGAACGTACAAACTCCGCACAGTGACCCAAGGCTGGAATTGAACCCAGGACCCTGGAGCTGTGAGGCAGTAGTGCTAACCACTGTGCCGCCATAAGGATGTCAGAGTCCCGACTGCCAAAGCAAATTCTCTCCCAGCTCAAGGAGGGCTTCCGAAACAAGAGGACAACAAAGAAAGTGCTTCAAAGACACCCTGAAGGCTTACCTCAAGAAGTGTAACATAGATGTCAGTGCTTGAGAGACCCTTGTTCAGAAGAGGCCTACTTGGAGGCATCTCTTGATTCAAGAGAGACAATTTTTAGAGGACACCTGACAGCAAATGGAGGCCCGGAAAAGAGCCTAAGAAATGAATACTGCCGATCTGGAGTGTAGGGCCGATCCCACATCCCGGAAACACCTGCCAAGTGTGCGGTCGAAGATGTGGCTCTCGAGGACTTCCGGGTGCGGCGATGACCAGCTGAGTCGCACGTTTCGGCAGCTCCCTGTGAAACGGACTTTTGGGCTCTTGATAGGAGCCCCAACGGCAATTTTGACGGCTAAAAACACTGTGCGGTAAACCAGAAGGGAATCCCCCCTGGATACGGATGGAAAAAGGAGGAGAGAGTGGCCAGATTGCAGTGGATCCTTCAGAACAGCGGCAAGGAAGGCAAGCAAAAACCAAGATGGCGTCGGAAGGTGGCAGTTTAACATGGGGCCCTGAACAACAAGAGTTCTTGAAATGCTGTGTGGAAGAGATCAAAAAGGAAATGAAGAAAGAGCTGTTGGCCCCGATACTACAGGCGATCGAAGGGCTAAAGGAGGAACAAAAGACCCAGGAGCGGGAGCTTCGGGTCGTGAAGGCAAAGGCAGCCGAGAATGAGGACGATATACAGGGCCTGGTGGTGAAGACGGAGATGCAGGAGGCACATCAGAAACGATGTGTGGAAAGGTTGGAGGCACTGGAAAACAACGCAAGGAGGAACAACCTGAGGATTCTTGGTCTTCCTGAAGGTGTGGAGGGAGCGGACGTCGGGGCATATGTGAGCACGATGCTGCACTCGTTAATGGGAGCGGAGGCCCCGGCGGGTCCGTTGGAGGTGGAGGGAGCATACCGAGTGATGGCGCGAGGACCGAGAGCAGGAGAAATTCCCAGAGCCATAGTGGTGAGATTCCTCCGTTTTAAGGATAGAGAAATGGTCCTTAGATGGGCGAAGAAAACTCGGAGCAGTAAATGGGAGAACGCGGTGATCCGCGTTTATCAAGACTGGAGTGCGGAGGTGGCGAGAAGGAGGGCGAGCTTTAATCGGGCCAAGGCGGTGCTTCATAAAAAGAAGATAAAATTTGGAATGCTGCAACCGGCAAGACTGTGGGTCACATATCGAGGGAGGCACCACTACTTTGAGACGGCGGATGAAGCGTGGACTTTTATTGTGGAAGAAAAACTGGAATGAGCGGGTTATTAAAAAGAACGTTCGAACAAAGTGGTGGGGCGAATGTGGGGGGCAAAGAGGGGTTTTATGTACTAATCCTGCGATGTGGTAACTTTTCTCTCTCCCACAGGTGGTGATGGGGGGAGGTGGAGGAGATGGGGCGTAGGCCATTGGGGGCGGGGCCAAGGGAGAAGCGCGGGCTTGGTTCCCGCGCTATGATAATCATGGCGGGAATAGAGAAGCAGGAAGGAGGGGGCGTCGCACGGTGCGAGCCGAGGTCACGGGGGGAAGCCGAGGTCAGCCAGAGTTTGCTGACTTCTGGGAGCAACATGGGGGGAGTAATTACGCTAGCGGGGGATCTAGCGGGGGGGGTGGGAGGGGGGAATTACTGGGTTGCTGCTGCTGGGGAGAGGGGGGAGCTGGTATGGGAGAGGATGGGCGGGGGGGCACCGCCTGGGGGAGATACAGCTGCGTGGGAACCGGGTGAGGAGCTGGAAAAAGGTGATGGCTAATCGACAAGGGGGGGCGGGGTAGGAAGCCCCCCAACTCGGCTGATCACGTGGAACGTGAGAGGGCTGAACGGGCCGATAATGAGGGCACGGGTACTCGCACACCTTAAGAAACTTAAGGCAGATGTGGTTATGTTACAGGAAACGCACCTGAAACTGATAGACCAGGTTAGGCTACGCAAAGGATGGGTGGGGCAGGTGTTCCATTCGGGGCTAGATGCGGAAAACAGGGGGGGTGGCTATATTAGTGGGGAAGCGGGTAATGTTCGAGGCAAAGACTATAGTGGCGGATAACGGGGGCAGATACGTGATGGTGAGTGGCAAACTACAGGGGGAGACGGTGGTTTTAGTAAACGTATATGCCCCGAACTGGGATGATGCCAATTTTATGAGGCGGATGCTAGGACGCATTCCGGACCTAGAGATGGGAAAGCTGATAATGGGGGGAGATTTTAATACGGTGTTGGAACCAGGGCTGGATAGGTCGAAGTCCAGGACTGGAAGGAGGCCGGCAGCAGCCAAGGTACTTAAAGATTTTATGGAGCAGATGGGAGGTGTAGACCCGTGGAGATTTAGCAGACCTAGGAGTAAGGAGTTCTCGTTTTTCTCCTATGTCCATAAAGTCTACTCGCGAATAGACTTTTTTGTGCTGGGTAGGGCATTGATCCCGAAGGTGAGGGGAACGGAGTATACGGCTATAGCCATTTCGGATCACGCTCCACACTGGGTGGATTTGGAGATAGGGGAGGAAACAGGAGGGCGCCCACCCTGGAGAATGGACATGGGACTAATGGCAGATGAGGGGGTGTGTCTAAGGGTGAGGGGGTGCATTGAAAAGTACTTGGAACTCAATGATAATGGGGAGGTCCAGGTGGGAGTGGTCTGGGAGGCGTTGAAGGCGGTGGTTAGAGGGGAGCTGATATCAATAAGGGCACATAAAGGGAAGCAGGAGAGTAAGGAACGGGAGCAGTTGCTGCAAGAACTTTTGAGGGTGGACAGACAATATGCGGAAGCACCGGAGGAAGGACTGTACAGGGAAAGGCAAAGGCTTCATGTAGAATTTGACTTGCTGACTACAGGCACTGCAGAGGCACAATGGAGGAAGGCACAGGGTGTACAGTACGAATATGGGGAGAAGTCGAGCAGGTTGCTGGCACACCAATTGAGGAAAAGGGGAGCAGCGAGGGAAATAGGGGGAGTGAGGGATGAGGAAGGAGAGATGGAGCGGGGAGCGGAGAGAGTGAATGGAGTGTTCAAGACATTTTATAAAAAATTATATGAAGCTCAACCCCCGGATGGGAGGGAGAGAATGATGAGCTTCTTGGATCGGCTGGAATTTCCCAAGGTGGAAGAGCAGGAAAGGGTGGGACTGGGAGCACAGATCGAGGTAGAAGAAGTGGTGAAAGGAATTAGGAGCATGCAGGCGGGAAAGGCCCCGGGACCGGATGGATTCCCAGTCGAATTCTATAGAAAATATGTGGACTTGCTCGCCCCGGTACTGACGAGGACCTTTAATGGGGCAAAGGAAAGGGAACAACTGCCCCCGACTATGTCTGAAGCAACGATATCGCTTCTCTTAAAGGAGGAAAAGGACCCGCTACAATGCGGGTCCTACAGACCTATTTCCCTCCTAAATGTAGATGCCAAGGTCCTGGCCAAGGTAATGGCAATGAGAATAGAGGAATGTGTCCCGGGGGTGGTCCACGAGGACCAAACTGGGTTTGTGAAGGGGAGACAGCTGAACACGAATATACGGAGGTTGTTAGGGGTAATGATGATGGCCCCACCAGAGGGAGAAACGGAGATAGTAGTGGCGATGGATGCCGAGAAAGCATTTGATAGAGTGGAGTGGGATTATTTGTGGGAGGTGTTGAGAAGATTTGGTTTTGGAGAGGGGTATGTTAGATGGGTGCAGCTGTTGTATAGGGCCCCAGTGGCGAGCGTGGTCACGAATGGACGGGGATCTGCATATTTTCGGCTCCATAGAGGGACAAGGCAGGGATGCCCTCTGTCCCCATTATTGTTTGCACTGGCGATTGAGCCCCTGGCGATAGCGTTGAGGGGTTCCAAGAAGTGGAGGGGAGTACTTAGGGGAGGAGAAGAGCACCGGGTATCTTTGTATGCGGATGATTTGCTACTATACGTGGCGGACCCGGCGGAGGGGATGCCAGAAATAATGCGGATACTTGGGGAGTTTGGGGATTTTTCAGGGTATAAATTGAACATGGGGAAAAGTGAGTTGTTTGTGGTGCATCCAGGGGAGCAGAGTAGAGAAATAGAGGACCTACCGTTGAGGAAGGTAACAAGGGACTTTCGTTACCTGGGGATCCAGATAGCTAAGAATTGGGGCACATTGCATAGGTTAAATTTAACGCGGTTGGTGGAACAGATGGAGGAGGATTTCAAGAGATGGGATATGGTATCCCTGTCAATGGCAGGGAGGGTGCAGGCGGTTAAGATGGTGGTCCTCCCGAGATTCCTCTTTGTGTTTCAGTGCCTCCCGGTGGTGATCACGAAGGCTTTATTTAAAAGGATTGAAAAGAGCATCATGGGTTTTGTGTGGGCCGGGAAGACCCCGAGAGTGAGGAAGGGATTCTTACAGCGTAGCAGGGATAGGGGGGGGGCTGGCACTACCGAGCCTAAGTGAGTATTATTGGGCCGCTAATATTTCAATGGTGAGTAAGTGGATGGGAGAGGAGGAGGGAGCGGCGTGGAAGAGATTAGAGAGGGCGTCCTGTAGGGGGACTAGCCTACAGGCTATGGTGACAGCCCCATTGCCGTTCTCACCGAGGAACTACAGCACAAGCCCGGTGGTGGTGGCTACACTGAAGATTTGGGGACAGTGGAGACGGCATAGGGGAAAGACTGGAGCCTTGGGGGGGGGGGGGTCCCCGATAAGAAACAACCATAGGTTTGCCCCGGGGGGAATGGATGGGGGATATGGAATGTGGCAAAGAGCAGGAATAACGCAACTGAAAGATCTGTTTGTGGATGGGAAGTTCGCGAGTCTGGGAGCGCTGACCGAGAAATATGGGTTGCCCCAAGGGAATGCATTCAGGTATATGCAACTGAGGGCTTTTGCGAGGCAACAGGTGAGGGAATTCCCGCAGCTCCCGACACATGAGGTGCAGGACAGAGTGATCTCAAAGACATGGGTGGGGGATGGTAAGGTGTCAGATATATATATAGGGAAATGAGGGACGAAGGGGAGACTATGGTAGATGAACTAAAAGGGAAATGGGAAGAAGAGCTGGGGGAGGAGATCGAGGAGGGGCTGTGGGCAGATGCCCTAAGCAGGGTAAACTCGTCGTCCTCGTGTGCCAGGCTAAGCCTGATTCAGTTTAAGGTATTACACAGGGCACATATGACTGGAGCACGGCTCAGTAAATTTTTTGGGGTGGAGGATAGGTGTGCGAGGTGCTCGAGAAGCCCAGCGAATCATACCCATATGTTTTTGTCATGCCTGGCACTACAGGGGTTTTGGATGGGGGTGACAAAGGTGCTTTCAAAAGTAGTAGGAGTCCGGGTCGAACCAAGCTGGGGGTTAGCTATATTTGGGGTTGCACAAGAGCCGGGAGTGCAGGAGGCGAGAGAGGCCGATGTTTTGGCCTTTGCGTCCCTAGTAGCCCGGCGCAGGATATTGCTAATGTGGAAAGACGCCAAGCCCCCGGGGGTGGAGACCTGGATAAATGACATGGCGGGGTTTATAAAGCTAGAGCGGATTAAGTTCGTCCTAAGGGGGCCTGCTCAAGGGTTCACCAGGCGGTGGCAACCATTCTTCGAATACCTCGCAGAAAGATAGACGGAATGGGAAAAAGAAGGCAGCAGCAGCAGCCCAGAATCGGTGGGGGGGGGGGGGGGGGGAGGAGGAGGAACCAGAAGGACTCTCAGGGTTGTTAATATATACTGTATAGTATGTATAGGTCGTTGCTACAGATAATTATATATTGGACTGTTAAATTATATTTTTGGAGAGTGTTACTTGTGACAAGGCAGTTGCCAATTAGGGCTAGTTTTCATTTTTGTTATTTATTATTTATTCATTTTTTGTTTATAAAATAGGTCATTGTTATTTGTGTTGTTATAATATTGTGTGAAGGATGCACAATGTACTGTGTTGGTTGACCAAAAATTTTCAATAAAATATTTAATAAAAAAAAAAAGATGTGGCTCTCGGATCGGGCTCATCAGCCAGTTCAAGGACCCACCAAACCCATGACCAGTAATGGAGTTTCTCAGGTGGATAAGCATACTTGTTAGTGAATGACCACCGAAGAGGAAGACATTGCTGATCTCCATAATATAGAAAACACTGGAGAAAGTGCAAAAAAGATGTGTGAGAATGGTGCCAGAACTGGGAGATTACAGCTACTGGTAAAGGTAACATGTTGGGGCATTTTTTGTTAGAAAACGGAAGACTTAAGAAGAGACTTGATTGAGGTCTTTCTGAATGGGGTCGGGCAGGATAAATGTGGAAATCACTTGTGGGAGATTCCAAAACTAGGTCCATAAGTACAAGGTTACTAATCGGGAAATTAGGAGAAATCACTTCACTCCGAATGGTTAGAATGTGGAACTCAAGGGGTGGCACGATGGTGCAGTGGTTAACACTGCTGCCTCATGGCTCCGAGGACCCGGGTTCGATCCCGGCCCTGGGTCACTGTCCATGCGGAGCTTGCACATCTGCGTGTGTCTCCACCCCCACAACCCAAAGATGTGCAGGTAGGTGATTTGGTCACACTAAATTGCCCCTTAATTAGAAAAAAAGAATTGGATACTCAAACTTTCAAAAAAAAAAAGAATGTGGATCTCACTATGACCGGTAGTGGTTGAGGCAAATACCTTGAATGCTTTCAAAAACAAACTATATGCATCACATGAGAGGGAAACAATACCAAAGGACACACTGAACGGCTGAGATTTTTTAAAAATATATAAATTTAGAGTACCCAATTCATTTTTTCCAAATAAGGGGCAATTTAGCATGTCCAATCCACCTAACCTGCACATCTTTGGGCTGTGGGGGCGAAGCCCACGCAAACACGGGGAGAATGTGCAAACTCCACACGGACAGTGACTCAGAGCCAGGATTGAACCTGGGACCTCGGCGCCGTGAGGCAGCAGTGCTAACCCACTGCGCCACCGTGCTGCCCCTGAACGGCTGAGATGAGGCAGTTTCTTATTTCCTTGATGAATGGAAGGAGACTTGTGTGGCGTATAAACACCAAGACAGACTAGTTGATGTCCAGTTGCCTGATTCAGTGCTTTAAATTTTATATTATTTTACATTATTAAACTGTTCTCAGGCTGTTTACCCAGAATAAATGGGGGAAACTATTGTACAAATACTGAGCGGCTGTAACTGCAACAAGAAGGGTTAGGGGCAGGATGTCCATGGTAACAGCAATAATACCCTTGTCAGTTGAAAATGTTACCATTTACCTCCGTCATTACAAACCTGAATTACCCACCTGAAAATTGGGAGACCTGAAATCATCTTGCAGTCTTAAGCCAACGGCAAACTTCGCCTTGAAGTAGGGAACCCCGGGCATCCCGATTGGACATGGCCAGCTGTCCCTGCAGCTTTGAAGCTGTTAGTCTGGTGTCAGTGGATTAAGAAAAGTATTTGGCATTTCGGTCACCAGGTGTCAGTAGAAAACACAAATTGTGCACGACACACACCAAACTAAAAGTGTTGAGAAGCAGGTAATGTACCTGCTTTTCTTTAACAAGTTTCCATTTTGTCAAATTGAGTCTAATAAAGCTCTTGAAAATTGCAATTGGGGCTCAATGGAGCTCTCATCTCAGAGTCTTGCATTTCTCCGTGCTGGACAGCTGGGTCATTCAAATTCTCTGGATGGTAAGAGATGTTTCTCCCGACTTGGACTTGAGTGATGCTCCTGCTTGCTGAATAAATAAGAATCAAAGTACCACGGATGCTGGGAATCTGAAATAAAAACAGAAAACGCTAGAATTGCTCAGCATATCCAGCAGCATCTGTGGAGAGAGGAGCAGAGTTAATGTTTCAGCACAATGATCCTTCATCAGAACTCTGAAAGGTCATGAACCGATCCTGGTGCCAAATTATTCGTAGATGACCTGATTCTGGCTGAGATTCGTGCGTAGTAGAGCAGCTGTCTCGTTGCAATCTGTTGAAACATTAACTCACTTCACCGATTCTGCCAGACCTGCTGAGTAATTCTAGTATTTTTTGTGGAATGAATCACTTAAGATGTTTTCTGCGTTCTCTCTCTGTACGTGAGCTGCATTGTAATCATACTGCCTTTGAACAGGATCAAGGAAGCGATTGACCGAGTAAGTGAGAAGCTGAAGAAATGACAAAGTGGAACCCATTTCTCTTCATGCAGTCAAGACAAGCAACTCCCTCTTTCAACTTGTAGTGTCTTCTAACTGGAATCAAAACTTTGTAAAGCTGCCAGCTTCTCTCTGGTGCTGCTGGCTAGGCCACATTATTCAGAATAACTGGACAGGGTTGGGGTTTACTACTGACCCACAAATCACTTGATGCAAAAGCAAACCGCAAAGAACCCTTGTATTTTTTAAAAATAAAGTGTGCACTGAAAATATGACGTGCTTCATTCTTGTAACACACACCCATTGGTAATGGTGCAAATCAAACCCGGTCGCGAGGTGTGCTGAGTGATAGAGTTAAGACCATTGTGTGACGTTTACAGAATAAGTCCTGTGCTGATGGTCTCAAAGATAAACAGCTTGGTTATCTGATGGATGCACAGGACCACTCAGCTTTAAGAATTAGTCTGTTCTTGGTACAAAGGTCTTCTCTTCTTACTGGGAAACTGTCTTTATGTAGATGAACTTTTTTGGAAGAGAAGTTTACTCTTTCACAGTGAAAATGTGAGGCCATTGATGCAGTGAAAGATGTCATTCCATTGTCCACCTTTAAAACAAATGAAAACATTTCAACAAAGTCACTTTCTTGAAGGTTGTACTTTTTTTTATAGAGTACCCAATTCATTTTTTCCAATTAAGGGGCAATTTAGTGTGACCAATCCACCTAGCCTGCACATCTTTGGGTTGTGGGCCGAAACCCACGCAAACACGGGGAGAATGTGCAAACTCCACACGGACAGTGACCGAGAGCCGAGATTGAACCTGGGACCTCGGCGCCATGAGGCTGCAGTGCTACTCACTGCGCCACTGTGCTGCCCTTGAAGGTTGTACTTTGATCTGCCAACATTTTCAGCAACGTGAAAAAATTGGGGTCAAATATCCATTTCCTTTTTGGTTAATTTTACCATATTCTGCAATTTCATCCAGTTTCCTCCTCGGCTCATTGTTATCAGCTCCTTTAGTTGTTTCATAAATTCATTAACTCTGAGTAAACGGGTTTTGCCTGGCTTTTCCTCTTTATGTATGCAGATTCTTTCTTTCTATGACTCGGGCTCCCTAATTTTAAATATGGGTCTCTGGATCTTTGAACTTTTCACTGCAGTTGACGTTTTACCTGGCTGGGCTTCACACAGCCTCGTTCCTAACTCTTGAACATTTTGATTCAAAGTCTCTTTTCAAACGGGCCCAAATCTTTCCTCTTCACTTGGTTGTGGGGATCGCATTGGACTGTCCACCTCGCCTCCTCATTTCTCAGATTACACAACAAAAGTACAGAAAATGAGAAAAGGCCACTCAGACAATCAAGCTTATTCCAGCCCGAGTCCACGTCTGATTGGGTTATCAGGGACCTCCCGTCCCACAATACCTGCCAATGTCCCCCGCATGAGAAAGGGTCAATTTCCTGACTTGACTCCCCTCAGCAATTTGAAAACAATCAGAGCCATTAATATATTTATAACCCTTAGTCTCACTTCTCAACAAATAGGGACCAGCTCAAATTAAATGTCACTTGTCTCAAACCAACCCGCTGGGGAAATTTTGTTTGTAATCTTGAACCTTGATTACATTTCAGGAACTCTGTACCATGACCAGCTTGCCCAGTTTGATCAACTTTACTTTGTTCACATTGTCGCAGCCTAATGGCCTTGAGTGAGTGCAGGACAAGATTATTGAGCAAGTTAAACTGTTTATTTATTTCCACCTCCTCTTGATACCTTTCATTAGTGTAAAGGGTGTGTCATGTCTCCTTTGAACACCCTTCATTATTGTACCTAACCTTGCTTCTCTGTGTACCAGTCTCTCAGCCCTGTTGTGCCTGGAGAATTTAGCTCATATTATGAAGTCTCCAATGCTGTGCTAGAAAATATTCTATATTTTAGAAACATATGTAAAGATATGCAAGAAAAAATCTGTTTGACCAAAGTTTCTGTGGTGCTCCTCATTTCTCTCTCCTTCAAATCCACAATGTTAGCCAACCCAATTCATCTGACATCCATCATCAAGCATTTTTTTAAACTCTTTTTAATATCGTTACCTTTTATGTTTTTTAAAATAAATTTAACCCAATTACTTTTTTTTTCCAATTAAGGGGCAATTTTAGCATGACCAATCCATCTAACCTGCACATCTTTGGGTTGTGGGGGTGAACCCCATGCAGACATGGGGAGAATGTGAAAATTCCCGGACAGTGACCCAGGGCCGGGATTCGAACCCAGGTCCTCAGCGCCGTAGGAAGCAGTGCTAACCACTGTGCCATGTGCCGCCCACCATTGCCTTTAATGATACCAATTTCTATGTTTATAGGTTTTGGGGGTGCTTAGGACTTGAACACAATCTTGGGTGATACTTCAGGGCACTACTGAAGGAGTACGGTTTTGGTGAAAGTGCCACCTGGCAGGGGGGATGTTGAATCGGCCTATTGAGGTGAATGTAAAATATCTCCTGGAAATCTCTGAAGATCTTGCTGTGTGAAAACATTTCCCCTGTAATCACACACTTTAGAAGTAATTAATTGTCTGGGAAGCACTTTAGTACACCCTCTGGATCATGAAAGAAGTTATATAAATGTCAAGTTCCTTTTTTTTCTGTCACTGATTTAGTTTTAAGTAAATTGAATGACTTGGGAGTTGTTCCAATTGATTTTAGTCTGGTTTTATTTGTGCTGTTCAATCTTTTATTCATTAACCTACTAATTGCATTTTGTGTTTTAAAAAGACAATTAAAGCTTATAAATACTTGGAGGAAACGTGTAAATGTTTTTATTGAACCTGTTGTGAGAAAATTGTAACTCATATAAACATTGGTGTCTATTCAGAAGCAGGAATGAGATTTATGAAACAAGAACAGAGAATGCTGGGAAAACTCAGCAGGTCTGGCAGCATCTGTGGAGAGAGAAACAGAGTTAACATTTCAAGTCCGTTTCACTCTTCATTGGATCTAAAAGAGCGGGACAATGTGTTGGATATCATACTGTGGCTGGGAGGGATTGCAACGTAAGAGGCAGCAAACATAAGAACAAAGATAGAAAGCCCGGTTTGGATGGGGAGGGAGGGTTTTTGTTCTGAGACAAGAAATGTATGGGATATATTGATGAAGGAGAACAGTCACAGTCTAAAGTTGTTGAACTATAGTCCGGAAGGCTGGAATATGCCTA
Organism: Scyliorhinus torazame; assembly: GCF_047496885.1. Taxonomy (NCBI): domain Eukaryota; kingdom Metazoa; phylum Chordata; class Chondrichthyes; order Carcharhiniformes; family Scyliorhinidae; genus Scyliorhinus; species Scyliorhinus torazame. The sequence goes on along the minus strand of NC_092719.1, from coordinate 21,490,157 downwards.
ATCGGAAGATGAGGTGCTGTTCCTCCAAGGATCTCCTGCCAAGGAGATCGTTGTTACACTCTCTTGTTCCCTATCCAGAAATGCAAGGAAAAAGCAGGAGAGAGCCCTGAAAGGCTCAGGTAAATGTAAGCAGCGACCTGAGTAACTAATACTGGTCACTAATACGTAACTGGGCAGCACGGTGGCGCAGTGGTTAGCACTGCTGCCTCACGGCATTGAGGTCCCAGGTTCGATCCTGGCTTTGGGTCACTGTGGAGTTTGCACATTCTCCCCCTGTTTGCGTGGGTTTCACCCCCACAATCCAAAGATGTGCAGGGAAAGTGGATTGGCCACGCTAAATTGCTCCTTCATTGGGAACAAAATGAATTAGATACTCTAAATTTAAAAAAACACAAAAAAAAACTAATACGTAACTGCGTGACAGATGAATTTTAATTTTGCATTGATGTGAACTGTGATTAATGAAGTGTGGCAGAAAAATCCTTGGCTTTGTGGCAATGAGATCCCAAACCATCATTGTGCTTCAGAATCTAACACAAGTATAACCTACCTCTTGCACAGTGATGATAGAGAAATAATAAACTCTTGACACTTTTCATCTCCTTCTGCAACCAAAACTCTTTCCAGGGTGATGTATATCGAGCACAGGAGTGTAGCTCAAAGGAGAGAAATCTGAGGCGACTAACACATTACGTAGCAATGAATTGTTACCCCTGTCTGAGAGTTCTACAAAAGTAAATCAACATTAAAGATTTTTAATCTCCTAATTTTCACCTCTGCTGTGCTGATGCTGAGTTATACTGCAGGACAGGTCCATGATTGCCAGTATCCCTCCGGTACCTTGATAGTGATATTTCCATCGAGTGGTCAAGCGAATGAACATTGGAAGGATGTTCAGCATGGAGGTTACACATATTCTCACCTGGTATTCACACACAAACATATACAGCAGGGATCACTGGATAATGATGGAACGAGAGCCCTGGTGGATTTTCTGCTTCCTAATCCGCATCTGCCACTGCCCCGGCTGCAATCAAGTACCTCAGGACAAAATTTATTTGAACTCATTCTTGGCATGTGGGCATGTCTGTAGAAGCCAGCTATTTTCTACAGGTAAAAGATAGCTATTTAGCATTCAGCCCCATGTCTATTAAATACCATTTTAAAACTCACTGATAACCTCAGGTCATTTCAAAACATAACTTCAACAGAACACAGAAGCAGATAGATTAAAACAGCATTCTTACGCAGCTAACAAATACATTTGCAAAATAAAGTGACCAGGGACAGGGCAGGCGCCATGGCAACGCCACAGGAACCTAAAGACGCTATTGTACTCAGCAACAAACCAGTTCAGGTCACTTGCGCTAACAGCGCTAAATCGCATTCCATAACTCATACAGGAATTCATCTATGAAACAATTTAAGTTCATGTTGCATATTAAAGATGGACAGCTTACCATCAAATCAAATGTATTTGAATCTAACCCAAACCAATTAGGATTATGTTGGGGTGTAATTAGATAGCTAAAGACAGATATGATGCAGTATAACTGAAGTTTTGTTCGGCCATTTTTAGCTGGATCATTCTCTCTCTCCGTAATCAATCTATACTTTGACTTAACTATTCGCTGTCTTTCATATTTCACTTTCTGACTTGATTTTTGAAGTTATTGCGAGCTGTTTGCCTAAGCAAGAAAATCATTTCTATGATTCTTTGAAAGTTTCAATTGTCTACAGATTGCCTTTTAAATGACTCTCAATTGTAATCAATAGAAGATAAATAAAACAATTCTTATTTGCACCTGAGAAGTTTTAACTTAAATTTCTACTGAGATTTAGTGATTCGCAAAGTGCAGCTGAATCTGGATTGTAGATCTAACAATCTCTGGTCAGACTGACATTTATTGCTCATCCCTGGTTGCCTAGGCTGGTGGTTGGTCCTCTGGACCACTGCAGTCTAGTATATTTGACACAACTGAATGGCTTGCTCGCTCATTTCACAGGACAGTTCAGAGTTCAGCCACGTACGGTCTGGAGTCACAGGAAGCAGGTTTCCCTTTGAAAGGACATTATTGAACCAGTTAACAATCCAACAGTTTGTGAACACCTCTTTTGGTTTCAAATTTACCTGGAGAAGGTTAACTACTCCGTGAGGTGATCAATCGAGGGACTCTACCAGAGGAGGCGTCCAATCATAGCCTCTTTTAAAGAACTAATCACCGTCAGTTGGGGGGGGGGGGTTTATGTGGGTTTATATTATTTTTAGTATTTTTTCCTGAAATGTTTTTGCGGATTTGTAAAAAATTACCTTTTTGTAATATTTGATCAAATTAATGGTTTCTAATTTATTTCTACAGCTTTTTGAGCAAGAAAGTTTCAGATTTCCACTTACTTTGTTCAGTGCTGATTTCAGATATCACACAAACTAACTGAAGTATCCTCTTGTTCCAGACTCCCCTCACTTGTGGAAATAGTCATTTGGATTTTTGCTGAGTCTGGTTAACTCAGGGGCCCTTTCAAATGGCAGGCGAGACCCGATTCTGCGATTCCCACCCCCCATTCCCATGACTGGATTCTCCGGTCCCCCAGACACGTGTTTCTCTGCGGCGCGCTGTTCGCTGGCGGTGAGATTAGCTATCCTGCCGCTTGTCAATGGGATTTCCAATTGATCTCCTATTTGATCCCCACTCATCTAAGCTGAGATGGTGATAGAAACTGTACCATTGACCTGAGATCTCCTCATTAGGGTGGGGAAGGTTGGCCTTGGTTCTTTCTTTTTTTTTAAACTTAGAGTAACCAATTCATTTTTTCCAATTAAGGGGGCAATTTAGCGTGGCCAATCCACCTACCCTGCACATTTTTGGGTTGTGGGGGCGAAACCTAGGCAAACGGGGAGAATGTGCAAACTCCACACGGACAGTGACCCAGAGCCGGGATCGAACCTGGGACCTCAGCGCTGTGAGGCAGCAGGGCTCACCCACTGCGCCACCGTGCTGCCCTCTCTCTTGATGACATGCAGACATCAATTAAAGACAGGAGTGAGCTCGGCTGTGAGGCTCCCAATCTCCAATTTTATGCAACTACACAGTTAAAATTTTGTGAGCTGTTGGAGGTTGACTGATTCTGTGGAACAGTACCCCAACCAGAATGAGTGACTTCTGGAGAGGAGAGGGCAGAGGAAGAAAAATCAGAAGGGAAGAATCAAAACTGGGCAACAGGTTAAAAAATAAGTTTTGCAACTAGTCCTGGCCCAATTAAATGTCAAAGTAAGAAATGCTGACACTGGATTATCTTCGTATTTGGCTATGGTTTTGATGACATCTTTGTGGGTTGGCAGCCACTGTATATACAAGCAAAATGGGAACATGGGGCTTGTGTTTATATATAGTCACAAACAGTTCCCTTTTATGGACGTAACAGGAGCATAATGTCTGGAGTTATTTCCGAGAGTTAAGTGCTATACAACTAATTTTTCCTTTAAAGAGGAATTCTGCATTCCGAGCATCTACTAAAGGAACAACATCTTCAAAAAGGATTTCTGGCAAATCTATGTGAAAATAATCGTCAAGGCAAAGTCAGGTCCACTCACGCACATATTGACATGTTTTGAATATACTAGCTTTGAAGATTACTTTTAACCCATTGCAGAAGGGTTGAGAGTGAGCTGAGAGTGTGAATCTTACCCAGTCTGCAGGGAGAAGGGAAGCTCTGTGAATTTAATGGCTTTTCTTTATTCCACAGTTGTCGGATCATACAGCACAGGAGGAGGCCACTTGGCATGTTGTATCTGTACTGGTTCTTCCACTTAGTCCTTCTCTTATCCCATAGCACCATAAATGTCTGTCTTTCAAGAGTAATTCTTCTAAGCTAAGGATTTTAAGTTAAAATAGGAAAAGTAGCATTTAATCAAATGGGAGGTTTCAGTTGTGACATCCTGAACAACAAAAGAATTAACTTTGGCCAGCTTTATCCATGTGAAAGTGATGGTGACAACTCACACATTTATCGATTGCACTTCAAAAATAATTTGCTTCAAAAACAGTGTGCAACATGCTGGGGTACTATACAGATGCAACTTTTCACTGCTCATTAGCTAGTGAAAGGAGTGTCGCAGGCACGAGTGTGCGACGGAGAAGGAATATTTGTCATGGAAATGGAGTTGAAGGGCAGCACAGTGACGCCGAGGTCCAAGGTGCGATCCCGGCTCTGGGTCACTGAGTGGAGTTTGCACATTCACCCTGTGTTTGCATGGGTTTCACCCTCACAACACAAAGATGTGCAGGGTAGGTGGATTGGCCATGCTAAATTGCCCATTAACTGAAAAAAACTAATTGGGTACTCGAAATATAATTTTAAAAATGGAAATGGAGTTGAAGACTGAGAGAATGGATGATTATACTGCAGTTATTCCCAATTACCTTTAGTGAAGGGCAGCACGGTGGCGCAGTGGATTAGCCCTGCTGTGTCTCGGCGCCGAGGTCCCAGGTTCGATCCCGGCTCTGGGTCACTGTCCGTGTGGAGTTTGCACATTCTCCCTGTGTTTGCATGGGTTTCACCCCCACAACCCAAAAGATATGCAGGCTAGGTGGATTGACCTAGTAGTGAGGTCATGAGTAAGGTTTCAAAGTTGCAGGAGTGTACTGGCAGGTAGGAAGGTGGTTTAAAGTGTGTCTTCTTCAATGTCAGGAGCATCCAGTATAAGGTGGGTGAACTTGCGGCATGGGTTGGTACCTGGGACTTCGATGTTGTGGCCATTTTGGAGACATGGATAGAGCAGGGACAGGAATGGTTGTTGCAGGTGCCGGGGTTTCGATATTTCAGTAAGCCCAGGGAAGGTGGTAAAAGAGGGGGAGGGGTGGCATTGTTAGTCAAGGACAATATTATGGTGGCAGAAAGGACGTTTGATGAGGACTCGTCTACTGAGGTAGTATGGGCTGAGGTTAGAAACAGGAAAGGAGAGATAACCCTGTTAGTGGTTTTCTCTAGGCCTCCAAAAAGTTCCAGAGATGTAGAGGAAAGGATTGCAAAGATGATTCTGGATAGGAGCGAAAGCAACAGGGTAGTTGTTATGGGGGACTTTAACTTTCCAAATATTGACTGGAAACACTATAGTTTGAGTACTTTAGATGGGTCCGTTTTTGTCCAATGTGTGCAGGAGGGTTTCCTGACACAGTATGTAGATAGGCCAATGAGAGGCGAGGCCATATTGGATTTGGTACTGGGTAATGAACCAGGACAGGTGTTAGATTTGGAGGTAGGTGAGCACTTTGGTGATAGTGACCACAATTTGATTACGTTTACTTTAGTGATGGAAAGGGATAGGTATATACCGCAGGGCAAGAGTTATATCTGGGGGAAAGGCAATTATGATGCGATGAGGCAAGACTTAGGATGCAGCGGATGGAGAGGAAAACTGCAGGGGATGGGCACAATGGAAATGTGGAGCTTGTTCAAGGAACAGCTACTGCGTGTCCTTGATAAGTATGTACCTGTCAGGCAGGGAGGAAGTGGTCGAGCAAGGGAACCGTGGTTTACTAAAGCAGTCGAAACACTTGTCAAGAGGAAGAAGGAGGCTTATGTAAAGATGAGACATGGAGGTTCAGTTAGGGCGCTCGAGAGTTACAAGTTAGCTAGAAAGGACCTAAAGAGAGAGCTAAGAGGAGCCAGGAGGGGACATGAGAAGTCTTTGGCAGGTAGGATCAAGGATAACCCTAAAGCTTTCTATAGATATGTCAGGAATAAAAGAATGACAAGGGTAAGAGTAGGGCCAGTCAAGGACAGTAGTGGGAAGTTGTGCTTGGAGTCCGAGGAGATAGGAGAGGTGCTAAATGAATATTTTTCATCAGTATTCACACAGGAAAAAGACAATGTTGTCAAGGAGAATACTGAGATTCAGGCTACGAGACTAGAAGGGCTTGAGGTTCATAAGGAGGAGGTGTTAGCAATTCTGGAAAGTGTGAAAATAGATAAGTCCCCTGGGCCGGATGGGATTTATCCTAGGATTCTCTGGGAAGCTAGGGAGGAGATTGCTGAGCCTTTGGCTTTGATCTTTCAGTCATGTTTGTCTACAGGAATAGTACCAGAAGACTGGAGGATAGCAAATATTGTCCCCTTGTTCAAGAAGGGGAGTAGAGACAACCCCGGTAACTATAGACCAGTGAGCCTTACTTCTGTTGTGAGCAAAATCTTGGAAAGGTTTATAAGAGATAGGGTGTATAATCATCTGGGAAGGAATAATTTGATTAGAGATAGTCAACATGGTTTTGTGAAGGGTAGGTCGTGCCTCACAAACCTTATTGAGTTCTTTGAGAAGGTGACCAAACAGTGGATGAGGGTAAAGCAGTTGGTGTGGTGTATATGGATTTCAGTAAAGCATTTGCTAAGGTTCCCCATGGTAGGCTACTGCAGAAAGTACGGAGGCATGGGATTCAGGGTGATTTAGCAGTTTGGATCAGAAATTGGCTAGCTGGAAGAAGACAAAGGGTGGTGGTTGATGGGAAGTGTTCAGACTGGAGTCCAGTTACTAGTGGTGTACCACAAGGATCTGTTTTGGGGCCACTGCTATTTGTCATTTTTATAAATGACCTGGAGGAGGGCGTAGAAGGATGGGCGAGTAAATTTGCAGATGACACTAAAGTCGGTGGAGTTGTGGACAGTGCGGAAGGATGTTACAAGTTACAGAGGGACATAGATAAGCTGCAGCGCTGGGCTGAGAGGTGGCAAATGGAGTTTAATGCAGAAAAGTGTGAGGTGATTCATTTTGGAAGGAATAACAGGAAGACAGAGTACTGGGCTAATGGTAAGATTCTTGGCAGTGTGGATGAGCAGAGAGATCTCGGTGTCCATGTACATAGATCCCTGAAAGTTGCCACTCAGGTTGAGAGGGTTGTTAAGAAAGCGTACAGTGTGTTAGCTTTTATTGGTAGAGGGATTGAGTTTCGGAGCCATGAGGTCATGTTGCAGCTGTACAAAACTCTGGTGCGGCCGCATTTGGAGTATTGCATGCAATTCTGGTCGCCGCATTATAGGAAGGATGTGGAAGCATTAGAAAGTGTGCAGAGGAGATTTACCAGACTTGCCTGGTATGGAGGGAGGATCTTATGAGGAAAGGCTGAGGGACTTGAGGCTGTTTTCGTAGAGAGAAGAAGGTTAAGAGGTGACTTAGTTGAGGCATACAAGATGATCAGAGGATTGGATAGGGTGGACAATGAGAGCCTTTTTCCTCGGATGGTGATGTCTAGCACGAGGGGACATAGCTTTAAATTGAGGGGAGATAGATATAAGACCGATGTCAGAGGTATGTTCTTTACTCAGAGAGTAGTAAGGGCGTGGAATGCCCTGCCTGCAACAGTAGTGGACTCGCCAGCACTAAGGGCATTCAAATGGTCATTGGATAGACATATGGACGATAAGGGAATAGTGTAGATGGGCTTTAGAGTGGTTTCACAGATCGGCACAACATCGAGGGCCGAAGGGCCTGTACTGCGCTGTAATGTTCTATGTTCTAAATTGCCCCTTACTTGGAAACAATTAATTTTGGGTATTCTAAATTAATAAAACAAATTTAAACATCTTTATTAAATTACCTTTGGTGATTACAGAGTATTGATACAGAGCAGCCCCTCATTGAAGGCCGTGTGGGTTTTATAGGTACATCCAGCTTGGCGCAGTCCACAGTATACTTGTCCCTGGGTCAGTAGGTTGTGGATTTTTTTTTCCTTCTGCTAGAATTTTGACCTTCCAATCCAGGCTCACCCTTCTGTTCAATACTGGAGGAGGTGTTACACTGTCAAAGATGTTGTCATTTAACTGGGATGTTAACCAAGGCCCCATCTGCCTTGTCAGTAAGACATTGAATAATTCCATGGGATTTTTAAAGAAGAGCAGGGAGCTCTCCCAAATGTTCCTCCCACTGCCCAGCAACCCCCAATATAGAGAAACTGGTCATTTATCTCATTGCTGTCATTGTAAATCTTTTCAATGGTCGAATCTACACTAAAAGAAAGACTTGCATTTATATGCTACCTTCTAAAACCTAAGGGTATCCCAAAGTGTTTTTACAGCCAATTAAGTACTTTTTTAAAAAGTGTTGTCACCGCAGTAATTTGGGAAACATGGAAACCAATAGGTACTGCAAGTTTCCACAAACAGCAATGAGTTAATGGCGAGCCAAACTGCTTTAGTAATGATGGTTAAGGGATTAACTATTGGCTAGAATGGATATAGATGTGGAAGGGATAATCCTTTGGATTGATGAACTTTATCTATTTAATTTTTCCTTTGTGAGTCTCAATAGGGAGTGAATATGAATTGAAACTAGGGTGTTTGTGGGGGGGGAAAAACCGAACATTTTCGCTATGCATGTGTTCCTCCTGCAGAGGGCAGTATTGCAGAAAAACAAGTAAGCATGGGACATAATACAGTCTTTCAAACCCTTTTTTTTCCCACTAACTACATACAGCCAGTGTATTGGAGACACACAAACAAATTCACCTCCTCAAGAAGATTTCTGCAAAGGAGAGAGCTGTTGAGGATTAGGGATGGAATTCCAGAGAGCAGGACCCACGTGGATGACGGTTTGCTGCCAGTAAAAGGAATTGATGGATGCACAAGAGGCTAGAACCGGAACAAGTCAGAGCTGCAGAATGTTTGGGAAGATATAGGGCTGGGGACTATTGCAGAGATAAATTAGAATGAGTCCGTGGAGGGAATTAAGAGATGAGGACAAGCAGACTATAGTAGTTTATAGAGTGTGATCCTCGCCAAACAAAAAAAATAATAAATTAGGACCTTCCTTTAATATGCTGAGGTAGTATTTTTCAACAGTTATTGTATGTGAGCTTGGTTATATATTTCCCCATGGAGTTTGTTGCCAATCTTTCAGTGACCTCAGAAGAGGAATTCGCCGGAGTAATTCCCTAATACAAATTTCCAAGATTCTTTGAAGTTCAAGCAGGACTGAAGGAAATCAGAACTTTACCTTTCAAAATTGATTAAAGCTACTGATCTTCGGTCACAGAGCTTGTAGCCTAATGGGAGGCAGAGGATGCCGGAGGGTTTGCGGGGCGGGGGGGGGGGGGTTCTTTTGAGTCCGCACAATAGTCAGGCTTGGGCTGACAAGTGGCAAATTGTGTTCACACCCAGGCAATGATCATCTCCAGCAAGAGAGAATCTATCCAGCGCCCCTTGACATCCAATGGCATTATCATTGGTGAATCCCCTGTTATCAACATCCTAAGGGTTACCATTGCTCAGAAACTGAACTGGACCAGCCATATACATACTGTGGCCACAAGAGTAGGTCAGAGACTAGGAATCCTGTGGCAAGTAACTCACCTCCTGAGTCCTCAAAGACTGACCGCCATCTACAAGGCACAAGTCAAGAGTGTGATGGAAAGGGCAGCACGGTGGCGCAGTGATTAGCATTGCTGCCTCACGGCGCTGAGGTCCCAAGTTCAATCCCGGCTCGGGGATTTGTCCGTGTGGAGTTTGTACATTCTCCCCGTGTTTGCGTGGATCGCGCCCCCACAACCCAAAGATATGCAGGCTAGGTGGCTTGGCCACACTAAATTGCACCTTAATTGGAAAAAATGAATTAATTTTTTTTAAAAGGAGCGTGATGGAATACTCCCCACTTGCCTGGAAGAGTGCCGCTTCAACAACACTCAAGAAGCTCGACACAATCCAGGGCAAAGTAGTCTGCTTGATTGGTGCCCCTCTACAAAAATTCACTCCTTTCACCACCGATGAACAGTGGCAGCACTGTGTACCATCTGAAAGATGTACTGCAGGAACACCCCAAGAATTCTTAGGCAGCACCTTCCAAATTCACAATGGCTAGTACCATCCAGGAGGACAAGAGCAGCAGATACCAGGGAACCCCACCACCTGGATGTTCTTCTCCAAGTCACTCACCACCCTGACTTGGAAATATATATCGCCATTCCTTCACTGTCGCTGGGGCAAAATCCTGGGACACCTCCCCCTAACAGCACTGTTGGTGTACTTACATCTCTGGGACTGCAGAGATTCAAGAAGGCAACTCACCATCGCCTTCTCGAGGGCAACCCGGGATGGGCAATAAATGCTGGGCACAGATAGTGACACGCACATCCCATAATTGATTTTTTTTTAGGCTAACTTGGCTGAAATGAAGCCAAGCGAATGCCAAGCTGCGAACTGTAAGGATCCGCAGGTCAATCCTGGAGACTAAAGACAGATGAAACACAGCAAAATGGAGGCAGGCAGTCTTTCACAGTTGTGTTGCCCACCCCAAACCATAATATCCTCCCAGCATCCCCTACACACCCTCAGCATCCTTGCAGTCATCCCTACCAACACAATCCCAACACACCCACAAGTAAGACATAGGAGCAGAATTAGGCCACTTGGCCCATTGAGTCTGCTCCGCCATTCAATCATGGCTGATATTTTTCTCATCCCCATTCTCCTGCCATCTCCCCATAACCCCTGATCCCCTTATTGATCAAAAGCCTATCTATCTCTGAATTAAAGTTACTCAGTGATTTGGCCTCCACAGCCTTCTTCGGCAAAGAGTTCCACAGATTCACCACCCTCTGGCTGAAGAAATTCCTCCTCTCTTTTTTGAAAATTAAAGTACACAATTAATTTTTTCCAATTAAGGGGCAATTTAGTGTGGCCAATCCACTTACCATGCACATCTTTTGGGGTGTGGGGGGAAAGCCCATGCAAACACGGGGAGAATTTGCAAACTCCACACGGACAGTGACCCAGAGCCAGGATCGAACCTGGGACCTCGGCGCCGTGAGGCAACCGTGCTAACCACTTGCGCCAACGTGCTGCCCCTCATCTCTGTTTTAAAGGATCGTCCCTTTAGTCTGAGATGGTGTCCTCTGCTTCTAGTTTTTCCTACAAGTGGAAACATCCTCTCCACGTCCACTCTATCCAGGCTTCGCAGTATCCTGTAAGTTTCAATAAGATCCCCCCTCACCCTTCTAAACTCCAACGAGTACAGACCCTGAGTCCTCAACCGTTCCTCATATGACAAGCTGTTCATTCCAGGGATCATTCTTCTGAACCTCCTCTGGACCCTTTCCAAGGCCAGCACATCCTTCCTTAGATACAGGGCCCAAAACTGCTCACAATACTCCAAATGGGGTCTGACCAGAGCCTGATACAGCCTCAGAAGTGCATCCCTGGTCTTGTATTCTAGCCTTTTCGACATGAATGCTAACATTGCATTTGCCTTCCTAACTGCCGACTGAACCTGCACGGTAGCCTTAAGAGAATCGTGAACAAGGACTCCCAAGTCCCTTTGTGCTTCTGATTTCCTCAGCATTTCCCCATTTAGAAAATTGTTTATGACTCCATTCCTCCTTCCAAAGTGCATAACCTCACACTTTTCCATATTGTATTCCATCTGCCACTTCTTTGCCCACTCTCCTAGTCTATCCAAATCCTTCTGCCGCTCCCCTGCTTCCTCAATACTATCTGTCCCTCTACAGATCTTTGTATCATCTGCAAACTTCGCAACAGTGCCTTCAGTTCCTTCCTCCAGATCATTAATGCATATTGTAAAAGTTGTGGTCCCAGCACCGACCCCTGAGGCACACCACTAATCAACGGCTGCCATCCTGAAAAAGACCCCTTCATCCCCACTCTCTGCCTTCTGCCAGTCAGCCAATCCTCTATCCATGCCAGGATCTTACCCTTAACACCATGGGTTCTTATCTTATTTAACAGTCTCCTATGTGGCACCTTGTCAAAGGCCTTCTGGAAATCTAAATAAATCCCGTCAACTGGTTCTCCTTTGTCTAACCTCCTTGTTAACTCCTCAAAGAACTCTAACAGATTTAGAGTCAGACACGACCTCCCCTTGGTGTTGAGCTTCTTGAGTGTTGTTGGACTGCACTCATCCTGATAAGGGAGAGTATTCCATTACTCTCTTTACTTGTGCCTTGTAGATGGGGGAAAGACTTTGAAGAGGTGAGTTACCTGCCACAGGATTCCTAGCCTCTGACCTGCTCTTGTAACCTCAGCATTTATCGTAGAATCATAGAATTTACAGTGCAGAAAGAGGCCATTTGGCCCATCAAGTCTGCACCGGCTCTTGGAAAGAGCACCCTACCCAAGCCCACACCCCCACCCCATCCCCATAACCCAGTAACCCCACCCAACACTAAGGGCAATTTTGGACACTAAGGGCAATTTAGCATGGCCAATCCACCTAACCCGCACATCTTTGGACTGTGGGAGGAAACCGGAGCACCCGGAGGAAACCCACGCACACACGGGGAGGACGTGCAGACTCCGCACAGACAGTGACCCAGCAGGGAATTGAACCTGGGACCCTGGCGCTGTGAAGCAATTGTGCTAACCACTATGCTACCATGCTGCCCTATATGGCTGTTCGAGTTTAGTTTGAGATCAATGGTAGCTCCCCCAGGAAGTTGATAGTGGGGGATTCAGTGATGGTAATGCCATTGAATGTCAAGGACCAATGGTTAAATTCTCTTGTTGGAAATGGCCAATGTGTGGCGCAAATGTTATTTGTCACTTGTCAGCTGAAGCCTGGATGAGGTTACAAAGATTGGAAAGAATGAGGCCATCGAAATATTTGAACATTAGGCTGAGAATCGTACAATTGAGGGGTTATCAGACAGGGTGTCAATGTAGGTCAGCAAGCAATGGGTGATCAAAATGTGGTGCAAGCTAGGACATGAGCAGCAGAGCTTTGGATGGGCTGTCAGAGTCATAGAATTTTACAGTGCAGAAGGAGGCCATTCGGCCCATCGCATCTGCACCGGCCCTTACAAAAAGCACCCTATTCAGGCCCATGTATCTTCCCTATCCCCGTAACCCAGTACCCCCCACTAAACGTTTTTTGGACACGAAGGGCAATTTAGCATGGCCAATTCAGCTAACCCGCATATCTTTGGACTGTGGGAGAAAATCGGAGCATCCGGAGGAAACCCACGCAGACACAGGGAGAATGTGCAGACTCCGCAGACAGTGACCCAGCCGGGAATCGAACCTGGGACCCTGGAGCTGCGAAGCAACTGCTAACCACTATGCTACCGTGCTGCCCACTCAGGAAATCACTGAAACATCTAACTTTTTTCTGGGTTGGAGGGAGGGGGGGGGTTGCTGAGTGGTTAGTGGAAGAAAATTGCAAATGATTGAAGGCAGATTGTGTATTTGATCAGTCTGTCTAATTCAGGAAAATCCCTAAAATATAAACAGCCAGTACACAAATCACTTGCTTTTAGGAATTGCTGATGTTAAGGTTACTTTTGATCAATTGCAGATCCCACCACTCCTCACCCCCATCCCCATCAGTCCCCACTGTCAAAATGGATCCCCTCCCACCTGGATTGCAAATCTAAACTCTGCTGTTTTTGACCATTTATTGAGAAATTGTAAGCACTTTCCCAAATTTCCAATTTCCATTGAGTTGGATAAGAATGCCTGAGACGGCAAAAGTGATGCAAGTAATGTCCCGGTAACCACCCCATAATCCGAAAGATAACCAATTTACCCCCTTCATCTCTGAGTATTTAACATGCTCCTGATCAGCTGCAACAAGCTCATGTCTGAGTCAGAATGTTGCAGATTCAAGACCTGTCGCAGAGTTTTCACACACATTCTAGGCTTACACTTCAGTGTACCACTGAGGGAGTCCTGCATTGTTAGAAGTACCATTTTTGTGGATGAGATGTTAAACCTCTGCCTGTTCTTAATGATTTTGGTGAATCTTAAAGATCCCATGACTGTTTTGGAAAATGATTCTTCCAGTGCCCTGGCCAACTTTCCTCCCTTAACCGGCACCACCAAATGCAAATTCATTTTGTTGGTATTTCTTTTCAGGATGTGGGCATTGCTGGAGAGGCCCATTCTGGAGTTTCCCTGAAAAGCTGGAGGTAAACCTGTTTAATCTGCATTGTGTGTGGTGAACATGCTTTTGCGGTGCTGCTAGGTAGAGAACTTCAAGACAGTGACACAATATCAGTGATGGAATGTTAATATATGTCCAAATCAACATGGTCTGTGACTTGGAGACAGTGATATTTCGCTGACATTGATGCTCTCAACCCTTTCTTTGGTAGAGGCTGCAGAGAAGGAATGTGTTGTTGAAACAATTTTGATATAGATCATACGTATTAAAGCCTGAATTTTGCCTCTTTCCCAGGCCGTGAGGCCCAATTCTATCTGCATTCAGCTTCTGCTCTGGACTTTCAGGAGAGTGGAGAGAGATTCTCTAACAAAGTCATTGAGATAAGAATTGATGGAGTGAATCAAAAGGATGCAATGTTTTCTCGATCAGCACCATCAGGTTAGTTATGAATGGAATTAATTCCCAGGAAAGGAGTTACAGGAGGTTGGCACTTTTTGGAGCCACTTTTCAATACAATTACATTTAACAGCACTAGCAACAAGTTTACAGAGTTAAAATGCTTTAGACAGAGAGGCAAAAATATTGAGGATCAACAGAATATATTTAACCAAACGAGTGAACTTGTCACATTTTGCTATGACATGAAAGGGTGTATGTAGGTCAACACTTGTTTCTCAATGTGACTGGTACCTCAACTCAAGGCAGGGCCATTGTGGCTTGTTGGGGGTGTTGAGGCCAAGCATGTCGTTATTAGAATGGAGAGTAACTCAGTAGAGTGAGTCTTGCTGCTCACTACAGCTCTGTCCAGCTCCCTCCTCTATCTCCTCAGTCCTAGTGTATACAAAATTGATGTAACTCCTACCTGAAACTAATACCCACCTAGTGAGACTTGCAAATGGATATGAATGCCCTTTCAGAGTGCCGTTATTACTCTCTCTATCTCAAACACATTTAGGATGGGCAACAAATGCTGGCCTTGTCAGGGAGGCTCACATCTCATGAAAGAATTGTAAAAATCTATTTACCTCTTTATCACTTTCTCTTTATCTTTTCAATGTCTTTCTTCACTCGTACTTTTTCCTTTCTATCCCTCTATCAGCCCTTCTCGCTGTTATTCTCTCTTTTCACTGTCCATCTCTCGTCTCTCATTCTGTCTTTCTTACTACATCTGTCTCTCATTGTCTCTCTCTCTGTTCCATGCCTCGTTCTGACTTTTTTATTTCACAGCCTCCTCTTTCTTGTCGCTTGTTCTGTTTCATTCAGTTTCTGTCTTTCACTCCATCCTTTCTTTTATATATCTATTTCTGCTATTAGTTAAACTTCACAACATGTAAGTTCTGAGTGCAGAGTGCTAAAGTAACATCTTGTCAGATGTCTCACAGATATTCGTGATGCAAAGGATTATCAGGGGATTATTTTTGTGGGATATTTCAGGGGGATTTCCTAGTGGAGGTGACAGGGCATGTTAGAAGAATGTCCATGGTCATAACTGCTGTATTGCAAATATATACTTAAAAAAATTTTTTAGAATACCCAATTCATTTTTTCTAATTAAGGGGCAGTTTAGCATGGCCAATCCACCTAACCTGCACATCTTTGGGTTGTGGGGGTGAAACCCACGCAGACACGGGGAGAATGTGCAAACTCCACATGGACAGTAACCCAGCGCCTGGATTTGAACCTGGGACCTCAGCGGCGTGGGGCAGCAGTCCTAACCACCGTGCTGCCCTCTCATAAATATATACTTAACACTTTACTATTCAAACCCAAGATATAAGAATACAGTGACTATCTTGTGCAATGGGACTGCAACACCATAATTCAGAACATTGGGAAGAGATCTCAGATCTTGTTCTATTTCCTTACATATTACAACCAATTATGCCCAGCTTTTAATCAAATTTATTTTTTTCTTTCTATAATTTCTTTGATGTAACCCACCACAAAATTCAGGGGAAATCAATCAAGGCTTACAGAACCTAAAAAATGAACTCTCAGGGAAAATGCTCAAATTTCACTAATTAACCAGCACACGGAAGTTTTGACTTCTTGTCTGGTTCGAATATGTTAGGCTTGTTCCCATTGACAGTCTGAACACTAACAAGCCAGGTTGGCTGAGCGATTGGAAAATGATCTGGAATACTGCAATCCTGTCTGGCTCAGGGATCAAAAGGTGTGACTTGATTCCAATCTTCCCTTGCCAGTTATGTCACCTCCAAGCCAATTTGGCCCCGGAAAATTCTGCTTTATCTCCAACTGCCCCAAACCATATTAATGAAGAGAGTGAAAGTTGATAGGGTATACAGCCAACAAGATATCCAATCACATTAATTTTCCACTGTGTCGGTTAGGTTAAAATTACTCCTGGACATGTCATTGTTCTGACCTTTTAAAAAATAAATTTAGAGTACCCAATTCATTTTTCCAATTAAGGGGCAGTTTAGCGTGGCCAATCCACCTAGCCTGCACATCTTTGGGTTGTGGGGGCGAAACCCACGCAAACACAGGGAGAATGTGAAAACTCCACATGGACAGTGACCCAGAGCCAGGATCGAACCTGGATCCTCGGCGCCATGTGGCAGCAATGCTAACACTGCACCACCGTGCTGCCCTTCATTGTTCTGACCTGATACTGGGTTGGTGTTTGACAGACATTCAGTGTGTTGTGAACCTATTGTCCAAATATTAATATTATTGAAATCCCGTCAGGCTCTTTTTGCCCTGCCAGTTCTGACTCTGAATTTCCTCCTGGTACATTCCCATTTCATAATTACCCCTCAATTTCCTGTGTGCAATTCCGCCACAGCCCTTCCATATTCCCTTCTCCGGGGGTGCGATTCTACGAAATGGAGACAGCAAAATGGGCGTGGGATGACCTCCGGGGGCCAGCATGGCGCTGGAGGGTTCACGCCGCTCCAGCCCCCCTTCCCGGCGGCAAATGGGCACCGTGCCAACCCACGCATGCGCAGTTGGGCTGCGCCAACCCGCGCATGCGCAGGGGACTTCCTCAGCACGCTGGCCCCGACGCAACATGGCGTGGGGGTTCAGGGGCCGGCCGTGTAATAAAATAGGTACGGGGTTGGAGAGGCCAGCCCGCCGAATGGTGGGCCCCGACCGCAAGCCAGACCCCATCGGTGGCCCCCCCTGGTGAAGGAGCTCTTTTCCCCGCCCCACAGGAGCCCCCCGACCCTTCGCGCAGAGTTCCCGCCGGCAGCGACCAGGTGTGGACGGCGCCGGCGGGACTCTGCCGTTTCCGTGCGGCTGCTCGGCCCAACAAGGCCGGAGAATCGGCGGCCCGGCTGCGGACAGGGGCCTGCGACCGGCGCCGCGCCAAACACGCCGGCGCAAATGACGCCGATGCTCCACTCCTCGAAGAATCGCTGCCGGCGTCAGACCACCGCCGCGGGAAAAAATGGCGCAAACGGCGATTCTCCCAACCGGCTATTTTCCTCTCTCTCGCTGAAATCCTCTTTCCCAAAGCTGGGCAGATTAGGTGGATTGGCCACGCTAAATTGTCTCTTAGAGTCCAAAGGTTAGGTGGAGTTATGGAGATCGGGTGGGAGCGTGGGCCTGGGTGGGGTGCTCTTTTAGAGGGTCGGTACAGACTCGATGGGCCAAACGGCGTCCTTCTGCACTGTCGGGATTCTATGATTCCTTGGAATTGCTGCAAATTGCCCTTCCCTTCCTCCCAATTCCCAACCTCCTGCTCGTTTCCTCCACACCTGTAATCATTTGAATGAAAAGGAGGGGGCGGGTGGGGAAACAGGTGAAGAACAACCTAACCTGCTGGCTGAAACTGAACACCTCAAATTGTTGCGCAGCGTGATGGACATCGTTTGGGAGCAAATGGGGATGGCAGGTTGGCGCGGCCGGGCCAATGGGAGGCTGCGGAGGGCGGTTCCCGCGCGGGGGAGCCCAGGGTCGCAGGTTCGGTTGATCCGTAGCGCAGGCTGGTCAGTTACCGGGGAATTCCCCCCGAGGGGGTGTTTTGTGTTTTTATAGTTAAAGTGAAGCCAGTGCCGGGAAACGCCAGCGAGGGTAATCCTGAGCTCTCCCACACCCGCTGCAGTTGGGAGGAGGATGCTCTAACGCAATGACATTGTTTTGTAGGACCGTCTTCTGATTTCAGTCACTGCGCCCTCAATCCAGGGGAATCATTATGGCTCGAACCCGGACTCAGGGCGAAGATTTCACCTTCGTCAACCCTGTGGTTAAATATTTACTGTTTCTGTTTAACATGCTGTTCTGGGTAAGTGATTAATCCTCGTTATCTCTCGATACTCTGACCTACCTTTTCGTTTCCTGATTTTGTGTGTTAAAGGGAGATTTCTATCTCCAAGCTCCGTATTCTTTTAAAAAGGTTGTAAACTTGCAGCTTGGCAACCTTGTCCCTCTTAGTCCAGGCATGTCTCGCCCGGGGACTAAAGCGTGCACTTGGTGTTTCTAATCCCTCCATTTCATTCAATCCACCGTCAGGCCAATCACTGGGGAATTCCTCTCGTTCAAAGGATAGGCTTTTTTTTTTTAAATGCTGGAGGTCCCCTACAAAGCTTCGAAAAATAATGCTGTTCACTGCTGGAAGAAAAATGTTAATCATTAACTCTCTTGGTATGTTAGTTTTCTGGGATTTCCCAGCCCTGCTGCCAAATATTGTTTTTGAAGAGGTGTGTGATTTTTTTTTAAATACATCTTTCTCTAACCCCCCCCCCCCCCCCCCCCCGCCAAAAGGAATGAAGACCGATCCTGTAATAATTACAGCAGCCTTCAAACCGTTGCCTTAACCAGCAGAATAGTTTGGGACTAACTCACGGGCATCAAAAGGATCTGACTCTCGCCCTGGGGCTAAAAGATTTGCCAGAATCATTTCGGCTCGCATTAACTCTGGTCACACTGAATCCCAGGTTACACACTTGACACTTAGCTGACTTCCTCTTGTGAATGTGTTTAGATTTTGAGTAAATGTCAAATACCCTCTGTAAACACCCTCTCTCATCCACCATTCCCCTCCCCCTCCCAATTTGAGGAAAACGTTCATTTGTCCAACGTTTGACACGCTTTCCAGCCAATGAAATACTTTCTGATATGTAAGTCACTCTTGATGAAACGTGGCTGCCAATTTGCACACTGCAAGGTGCCACCAACAGCAATATGATAAACTCTTGAACATGCTTATCCAAAAGGAGCAGTTTTATTCTATAAGGTGCTTGGGCTTGTTCCTGGCACTGGGTTTATCTCATATTTTTAAAAAAGAATGCAACAGCAAAAATACTGGCAGATGCTGGAAATCGGAAATCAGAATGACAGGAGGGTGGCACGGTAGCACAGTGGCTAGCACTTTACAGCTTCAGGGTCCCAGGTTCGTTTCCTGGCTTGGGTCACTGTCTGTGCGGAGTCTGCTCGCTCTCCCTGTGCCTGCGTGGATTTCCTCTGGGTCCTCTGGTTTCTTCCCACAGTCCAAAGATGAACAGGTTAGGTGGATTGGTCATTCTAAAATTGCCCTTAGTGTCCAAAATGGTTGGGTGGGGTAACGGGGATAGGGTGGATGTGTGGGCTTAAGTGGGGTGATCTTTCCAAGGGCTGGAGTGGACTCAAATGGGCCGGATGGCTTCCTTCTGCTCTGTAAATTCCATGTAAAAGCAAATGGCTGAAAATGTTCAGGTCCGCATCTGTGGAGAGGGGAAGAGTTGCTGTTTCAGGTCTGTGACCTTTTCAGTTACATTTGAAAGGGATGTGATTCCAATCAAAAATAGTCTGGTGTTTGGCCCTGTCCCCTTCTGTCACTTAACTGAGCTGGGGTATTCGGTTCAATCCATTTTCCTGATCCTGCATCCAGCTGTGACTCCCCTGTGCACTGTGGGTGAAAATGATCAGTTGGTGCTGAGTTGGCAAGGTCTGAAATGTTAATCTTCTGTTTATTTTTGACTTGTGATAGATACCTGTACCCAATAGAATAGAAATGGACTGTCATTTGTATCCTCGGGGGTAGGTTCAGCAATGGCCTCGCTTCCTGCACCATCATCACTAGAGTTTCTTAATGAGTTGTCTCTGATCCCTTCCTCTTCCTTTGTTTCTACTTGGTGACATCATCTGCAAACTACTTATTTGCTACTTTTCTTGACCGCTGCACTGACTGTGCTGTCTGACTGCTTGCCTGTTGTGCAGCCACCAGCTAAACATTCTGAAGATCAAAATATGAGTCACTGCCACAAACTCCATGGACTGGATTCTCTGCCCTGCCACTCCACATTTCTGTTTAAGCACACCGGTGGCAGGCTCTGTTACATTAGCTGGTCAATGGGGTTTCCCATTGTGGGGCAGCCCCACGCTGTCGGGGAAACCTCCGGGCTGCTGGCAAAACCCGCCGGCGGAGAATCCAGCCCCATATCTTGACATCAACACCTTCATTATCGTTCTCGTGTGCCGACCAGAATGACATAGGTTTTTGCCAAGCAATTCCCTCCTTCCTTGGGCCGCTGTCTTGGGTTGAACTGGACCAATAATCTCGGTGCCATTTCGCCAAACTGAGCTTCCAACTCCATATTCCACATTGTGATTGTCACCTATTTTCACCACTGATGTGACTCCCTGTCTCCACCTACCTGTTAGAACTCATTCCTTTTGTTGCTAACTTTCTCCTTGGTTCAATTGCTCTGTTTTATTACCTTTGCTCTCGAGTCGCCAGTTATCTTTATGATACCGCCACGAGGTTCAAGTCCGAGTAATGATCAATAACCCAATACACCGATTAGTAAGATTTAAATCAAAGCATATTTATTATACACAGTAATCGCTACTCATGCACAAATTCTACGTCTAAGCTACTTCTACAACTAACAGGCCTATACTTAACTTCGGACTGGCCCACCAGGTCAGGGGAACAAATGGCCTTTCGTTCGAGTTCTGAGTCTGCGGGATTCGAAGTTGGTACGGAATGGTAGCTAGGAGTGCCTATCTCGTAGCGAGCGTTGAATTAAAACTTACTTCGTCGGGAGTCACTGCACCGGTCACGGTCAATGTTGGTTGGTGTTGCTGGGTGACCCGGGCAGGACGCAAAGGTGGAGAGTGAAGAGAGCGATTTGGGACTCAACTATTCTAGGCCCCAGGGGCTTCCTGCCTTTCGGGCGGACCCTGTACCTGGTCCCAAGTGATTGGACTTTGTCCCAATCGCTTGGTTCGGTTTTCTCCAATCCTGGAGCGGTTCCCTGATCGATGGGTGGTCTTGAGGTGCTCGTTCACCTCCTTTGTGTTGGCTCCTGCTAACGCCGAGGTGTCTGGCTTGGCTTTGTGTGTCCAAAATGTTACTTATTGTTCCTGGGGATTGCTCATCAGTATGCAGATGGCTGCTACTTTGTTATGCTGATGGTCGCTGGTATCGATGTTGTCTGGCCTTTGCAGAGGTAATTACACAGCAAACCTGCAGCTGCTGGTTTCTGTCTATGTTGGCTGACTTTCCCATCAGCCTTTGCCGTTCGCCATTTTAAATCGGGAGTTGGCCAATTTAGGTGGCTACACTTTGTCATCTCGAGACTAGTCTATTCCAATGTAATAAACAGAGCATCATGGAATTTCTCAGCTGGTCAGGCAGCATCTGTGGAGCGAGAAACCAGTCAATGCTTCAGTTCAATGACTTTCCATCAGATCTGCAAACCTTTGAACGTTAACACTGTTTCTCTCCCTAGATGCTATGTGACCAGATGAGACCAACTGTATCGTGGAAGCTGACTTAAAATTTTAACAGTTTGGATCTATTTAATCATGTCTTTGGGGCAGCACGGTGGCGCAGTGGGTTAGCCCTGTAGTCTCACGGCGCGGAGGTCCCAGGTTTGATCCCGGCTCTGGGTCACTGTCCGTGTGGAGTTTGCACATTCTCCCCGTGTTTGCGTGGGTTTCACCCTCGCAACCAAACGATGTGCAGGTTAGGTGGATTGGCCACGCTAAATTGTCCCTTAATTGGAAAAAATGTATTGGGTAGACTACATTATAATTTTTTTTTTTTTCAACTAGTGTCTTTGGGGCAGCACGGTGGCGCAGTGGTTAGCACTGCTGAGGCACGGTGCTGAGGACGTGGGTTCGATCCTGGCCCCAGGTCTCACACTCCCCCTGCCTGTGTGGGTCTCGTGTGTGGGTCTCATTCCTACACCCCAAAGATATGCAGGGTAGGTGGATTGGTCACACTAAATTGCCCCTTAATTGGGGAAAAAAAGAATTAGGTACTTTAAATGTTTTTTTAAAAGTGTCTTTAACATGCTTGGCAAAGTAAAAACATCAGTCTTTTATAAACAAGATCACAGCTTGTAAAGTGGGATGAAGGAAAGACTGCCTCATGTTGGAGTGTTTAAAGGCCTTGGAAAGTGGTGTGGGAGTAGCAGAATGGGCAGGTGCTGGATTTGAACTAAGGAAGCAAGGGCAATTCATGGGGAATGTTCTTTCCTGAAAGGTAGACCAGAAAGGAAAAGATTAGGTTTGGTTCTTCAACCAGGTTGTAGTTGGTGAGAAATTATCCGGTGAAGGCTGAGACTGGTAGGGTGACGGTTAATGGCAGGCGACACTCCTGAGAATGAGGATATGGAAACTGGTGAAGATGTAATCAGTGGCTAAGGATCAAAGTACTTTGAGATTCTGCCCTTGTGCATTTGGGTCAGGTTATGTTGGGGGGGGGGCTCATTGAACTGAAAACATTCGGGTAATGGGGCTGCAGGTCTCTGGGGATCTATTGGTATATCACAATGATACTAAGTATAGAGGGTGGCCCCTGCTCGCTCACTCACTCTTGACTCTGGTGTTCTGAATGGTCACCCACACTGCCCTGCATCGCTGATACCCAGGGTCCACAGACCCCAGTTTGAAAACCACCGCCCGGTGGCAAACTTGAAGCATTGAATAGACAACCTTAAATCTTTTTGCATTTTCTGATGGGATGAAGTTCCACCTTTTCCCCAGATATGACTTTATTTTAAAAAATGGTTTCAGCTCTTTAAATCTGAGCTGCATTAAACCTTTTACTTCAGTTGCATACAGTGACAGCAAATATTATCAGCCAGAGCCAGCTTTGCCTAAGAATGTTACAGCCTCACATTTCACTCCAGGGCAAACATGGAATCGAGGCTTGCGCTCCAGTGTAATGTTAAGGGTATGCTTGCATTGTTAGAGGTACAATTCTGCCAGTCGTTTACAAGCTGTTGAGGCACTGCCTGTTCGTGCCGCAGGATCTTTACATCAACTAGCTGAGGGTGAGCTGGAAGTTCCCCAGTTTCTTGGTAAAGAAATAGTAACCTGCCTCACTCGTCATGCTGTTTGTGGGATCGTGTGCACAGTCTGTATCCCTTTGTGCACTTCCAAACAATTAATTGTGTAAAATGCCCTGTGCTACATTGGAGAGGCCTAATGGATTCCTGCTTAATAGGCTCCTGAATAGAAAGAACGTGCATTTTTATGGAACCTGCCACAACCAGAGTATTTGCAGCCATTGAAGCACTTTCTGAAGTTAACTCACTGTTGTAATGTTCAAAAGTAAAAGCCCATGGGATCCAGGGTAATGTGGCAAATTGGATCCAAAATTGGGTTAGTAACAGGAAACCAAGGTCGATGGCTACACCTGCGAATGGAAAGCTGTTTCAAGTGGTGTTCCACAGGGCTACAGGTGTTGGGACCCCACTGTTTGCGGTATATATTTACAATTTGGACTTGAAAATGGGGCACATGATTGGGAAATTTGCAGGTGACACACAACTTTGGTGTGTAGAGGATAGTGTAAGCTCCAAAATGATATGGCTGGGTTGTTAGAGTTGACAGGAAAGCGTCAGATGGAGTGCAACTATTGAGTGCGAGGTAATGCATTTAGGGAGGTCAAAAGACTAAAAGGGGATACACAATAAACTGGAATATACTGAGAGGGGTAAATGAAGTGAGGGATCTTGGCGTGCAAGTTCACGGGTCCCTAAATGTAGCAGTATAGGTAGATGAGTTGTAATGAAGACATGTATGGAATGCTCTCCTTCATGGCAGAGGTATAGAATACAAAAATAGGGATATAATGACGGGACTGGAGAGAGTGCAGAGAAAACTTAATAGAATGTTGTTGGGGCTGGAGAGGTGTAGCTCCGAAGAGAGATTGGAGAGGCTGGGGTTGTTTTTCTTGGAACAGGGCGAGGGCAGCACGGTGGCACAGTGGATAGCACTGAGACTGGGGCGCTGAGGACCCGGGTTCGAATCCCGGCTCTGGGACACTGTCTGTGTGGAATTTGCACATTCTCCCCATGTCTGCGTGGGTTTCACCCCCACAACCCAAAAGATGTGCAGGGTAGGTGGATTGGCCACGCTAAATTGCCTCTTAATTAGAAAAAAAAATAAAAATTTCTTGGAACATGGTTTGAGGTATAAAATATTGTGATGTGTAGAGATAGACCGAAGGAACCTGTTTCCTTTCGCAGAATTCAAAAACCAGGGATCATAGATCCAAGTGGCCGAAGGTGCAGAGGGGTCGTGAGGGAAAACCAATTTTACACAAGTGGGTGGTGGGTGTCTGGCATTCACTGCCTGAGTTGGTGGAGGAGGCAGAGACCCTAAACTCTTTTTTAAATAAAGTACCTGAAGGGGTGGCATGGTGGCACAGTTGTTAGCACTGCTGCCTCACGGCGCTGAGGATCCGGGTTCAATCCTGGCCTTGGGTCACTGTCCATGTGGAGTTTGCACATTCTCCCCGTGTTGGCGTGGGTCTCACCCCCACAACTCAAAAGATGTGCAGGATAGGTGGATTGGCCACACTAAATTGCCCCTTAATTGGAGAAAATAATTTTGAGTACTCCTCCTGGATCTGCACCTTAAGTGCTGTAAGCTGCAGGGCTATGGGCTGAGTGCAGGAAGATGGGATTAAAAAGGGCACCTGGGTGTCTTTAGGTCAGCATGAACAGGATGGGACGAAGGGCCCGTTCCGTGCTGTTATCTTTTCTACAGCTCTAAATGCAGCAACCAATTTGCACACAGCAAGATCCCACAAAGTGCAGTGTAATATTGTGGAATTCTATCACTTCAGTATTATTGGAATTACTGGAATTACTTTCTGCACACCAGCAACTTTGAATCATCAGCTTCTGGACGTTTGGACAGAGTGTTTAGTACTATCTGTCACATCATGTACCCAGCCTCTCACTGGCTGGTGGCTTCAAAAGGTCAACTGGGTTGCCATGATGTTGAACATTCACTTATGAAAGTTATAAAACTAATGGTATTTATATCTTCAAGGACAAACAGATGCCTGACACATTTAGCTCCTGCTTTCATGTTCTCTTGTGGTTTGGAAGCTGAACTGCTGTATATGTTTAAACATATTAAATTATGTGGGGTGGGGGGGGCAAACAGCAGTGGAGTGGGATTATGCTGGGTGGGATAGGGATAAGAGAGCTGGTGGGGAAAGTGGGATTAGTTGGGTAGACGATTAAATGGTTTGGATAGTGAGGGAGAGAGTGGGAGTAGACTGGATGACCTGCACAGAAAAACAGCAGGACAGACCGGGTATGCTTCATGGCTTTCTCGGGTTTTGAAGCATTTAATAATTCTGCACTCGCCTTGCCTTCACTAAATTGCCACAAGTAAAGGAATGCTCTCCAGCTCACCATTGTGTGCAATGAGGAAGTAAAACTGACATTTGCAGTTCCGTTCTGAGCCAGTCTCGACTAGTTCTGGAACCAGTGTTTACAGCCTAGCATCATGCTGGTTTCTAGTGGATTACACTGATCACAGTCACAGCTGCGCACAGGCTACCCAATTGTCTTCTGGCCTTGGATAGGGAAGGGCAGATTCTCCCTGCTCATTGTAAGCCCTGGGTGTGAGTAGTTGTATTTCTTGATGAATTGACCAGCTATTGCACTGGCTGGGTGTTAGCACCTGGGGCAGAATTGACGCGGCTGTAGTTAATGGTTTTAGGATGGGAGAGGAAGAAATAAAATCTGGTTTACAAAAATGGGGTGGGGGGGGGGGGGGGGGGGGGGGGGAAGCGTGCAAGTGTTTTCACTGGCAATTTACCTCCACTGAGAACTGGAACAGTTCATCCACACCACCTTGAGGCAGCTAGAGATGGGCAGCAAATGCCAGCCTTGCCAGCAATGGCTGCAGCACGAGAGCAAAGTAACTGTCCCATTCCTGATCTTTGGGAAGCAGGTGGGCATTGAGCCAGTTAGAGATATTGTTAAAAGTAGATCACTGTGATTACTGGAATCTGAAAGAAAAACAGGAAATGCTAGGCCATCTCAGCTGGTCTGATCGCTTCTGTGCAGAGAGAGAAGAGAACTAACATTTAAAAGTCTGGCTGACTCTTTGTCAAAGCTAGAAAAAACTGAAAATCGGATCAGATTTAAACTGTGGTTTGGGGTGGGGTGGGGAAAGCAGTGGGGCTGGATAGAGGGCCAACCATAGGTGGAAATTGACAAAGATGTCGTGGGCAAAAAGACAAAGGGGATGTAAATGGTGGTGATAATAACTGGAAGGGTGCTGATAGTGGCATGTTAAGAAATCAGAATGTGTTAATGGCAGAACAAAGGTGAGCAATGTGTCAATGGGGAACAGGGAAACAGATGGCCCCGGGTGGGGAGGGGAGGTGATGGTGAGGGGGAAAACAGATCGATGGAAGAAATGAAAATAAATTGAGAAAAATGGGGTGAAGGTGGAGGAGAGAGTTCACAGTCTGAACTTGTTGCATTCATGTTAAGTCCAGAAGGCTGTAACGTGCCAAACCTGATGAGATGCTGTTCCTCCAGTTTGTGTTGAGCTTCACTGGAACGTTGCAGCAGGCCAAGGACGGATATGTGGACATGAGAGCAGGGTGGTGTTGAAATGGCAACAGGAAGGTCTGGGTCCTGCTTGCAGACGGACCAAAGGTGTTCTGCTAAAACGGCCACCCAGTCTGCGTTTAGTCTTGCCAATGTAGAGTAGATCATATGGGCATTTTCTGTTTTTGTTGTAGCTTGTATATTGGTTTGGTCCCTCTGCAGGGAAGATTTTGAGGTGAACGCATTATATGTATGTTAAAAAGGGCAGCACGGCAGCATTGTGGATAGCA
Source organism: Scyliorhinus torazame (assembly GCF_047496885.1). Lineage (NCBI taxonomy): Eukaryota > Metazoa > Chordata > Chondrichthyes > Carcharhiniformes > Scyliorhinidae > Scyliorhinus > Scyliorhinus torazame. The sequence goes on along the minus strand of NC_092719.1, from coordinate 21,463,224 downwards.
CAATTGCTTCACCGCTCCAGGGTCCCAGTTTCGATTCCGGCTTGGGTCACTGTCTGTGCGGAGTCTGCACATCCTCCCCGTGTCTGCGTGGGTTTCCTCCGGGCGCTCCGGTTTCCTCCCACAGTTCAAAGATGTGCAGGTTAGGTGGATTGGCCATGATAAATTGCCCTTAGTGTCCAAAATTGCCCTTGGTGTTGGGTGGGGTTACTGGGTTATGGGGATAGGGTGGAGGTGTTGACCTTGGGTAGGATGCTCTTTCCAAGAGCCGGTGCAGACTCGATGGGCCGAATGGCCTCCTTCTGTACTGTAAATTCTATGAAAAAATTTATAGACCAGGGCTGTACAAAATAACCCCTATTGGTGGATTAAGTTGGTTGCCAATGTTCATTCTGACTTGTGTATAGCCTGTTTGCGCTGCATGGTCCTGGACCCCACGGCATGAAGGGAACATTGCCCTGCTGCCACTTACTGCCTTAGAGGTCCTCGCAAAGTCCCAAATGAATAATATTTCAGCTAATGTTACCTGTTTGAAAGCATAGCAGTCAAGTGGGACAACTAAGATCTGGCCTGCCATCCAAGGGGGCGATTTGGGATAAGGTTATTTTGGCTGTATATTGTAATCTCCCTGACTCCCTCCCTATGGAGGTATAGTTCCAACTGTGACTTCTGTCATGGGGGGGGACTGATGTGCTCATGTCAGGCTGTAGCTCAGGGCAGTTTTGAATTTGAACAGGATCGAGGTTCTGCAATGTCGCTCATAATGTTGAGCTTCGGCAATGAAGGGGAAGAAAACGGGCTTGTGTTTATATTTATACTTATCATGCATTCACCTCAAAATCTTCCCTGCCCAGTAAAGTAGAGGGACCAGACCAATATATAAGCTACAACAAAAACACAAAATGCCCATATGATCTACTCTACATTGAAGAGACGAAAAGCAGACCGGGTGACCGTTTTAGCAGAACACCTTCGGTCTGTCCGCAAGCAGGACGCAGACCTTCCTGTCGCTGCCATTTCAACACCACCCTGTTCTCGGGTCCACCTATCCGTCCTTGGCCTGCTGCAATGTTCCAGTGAAGCCCAACACAAACTGGAGGAACAGCATCAGGTTCGGCAAGTTACAGCCTTCCAGACTAACATTCCAGACTTGTATTGTGCCAATAAGTGTTTTAGAGCATACCATAGAACATACAGCGCAGAAGGCGGTCATTCGGCCCATCTCGTCTGCACCGACCCACTTAAGCCCTCACTTCCACCCTATCCCTGTAACCCAATAACCCCTCCTAACCTTTTTGGTTACTCAGGGCAATTTATCATAGCCAATCCACCTAATCTGCACGTCTTTGGACTGGGAGGAAACCGGAGCACCCGGAGGAAACCCACGCAGACACGTGGAAAACGTGCAGACTCCGCACAGACAGTGACCCAGCGGAGAATCGAACCTGGGACCTGGCGCTGTGAAGCCACAGTGCTATCCACTTGTGCTACCGTGCTGCCCCATTGGTTTTATAGCCAATTAAATATATTGGCTGCTACGTTTCCACCTTACAACAATGTGCACACAGCAGAGTTCCACAGTACAATTCTTACAACAATGTGCACACAGCAGAGTTCCACAGTACAATTAGATGAAGGCTGTGGAATCCAGATAGACCTCCAATAAAATGTTAAACTGATGTCTGTCTGCTTTCACGGATGTAAACGGTCCCATCGTACCCTTTCTCAAGAAGCAAGGAATTTCCCCTGGTATTTGGCCGATATACAATGCCTCGTATAACTTGTCATCTAGCCCCGAAGAATTTCTAGTAATGATCACATTGTTGTTTGTGGAACCTTGTGCACAGATTGGCTTCTGCATTTCCTCCATTTTAAACCTAAACCTGCTTAATTGACTGGAAGGCACTTTGGGGAAATCCTGAGTTTGGAAAGATGCTATCGAAATCCTTTCATTCTTTCAAACTTGAATAACTGATATGTCCTCTTTCCCCTCCACAGTGTAGCCAGTTAATGTCCACGTGTAATTGCTCTCACCCTCGGGTCTCTAATACTTTCCAAGGCTTTGCAATATTTATTTCTCTTAGATTCTGTGTCAGTTGTCCCAACCTGCCCTAGCTTTGTGACGGGAAAGACACTGGAGATTTGTTCGCACAACCTTTCTATCCAATTGTCGGTATGAGTGTGGGGAGGAATGCTGTGAAACGTGTAACCAGAGAAGAACATTTTACCATAGATCACTTTGTCAGACACAAATGAACAAATGAAGGTCTATTAAGTACAGGGAGGCAAGGGAAGCAGGAAGAGAATGCATTAGTAATTTGAATGCAAGCGTGTGGTTAAATGACTGTGTCTCAAGGGATCCTTGGAGTTATTGATGTGCCCTTGTGGAGCCATCTTAAACTGCACCTGTTGAACATTATTCGTCAAGGAGGCTGAAAAGCTTGGAAGTTATGTTAATTTATATAAAGCTTTATACTTGGTGTACTGCAATCCCTTCTGGGTACTGCACCGCACCAAGATTATATTGGCCTTCGAAGGGATGCAGCAAGGATTAATGAGAACAGCATTGGGCCTAAAACTGGTTCCTATTAGGACAGGTTGCAAATGATTAGGCTTGTATTTTCCATGCATATGGATAGAAGAAGTGTAATTTAATCAAACTATTTAAGATGATCAAAACAGTTGAAATGAAATGAAATGAAAATCGCTTATTGTCACGAGTAGGCTTCAATGAAGTTACTGTGAAAAGCCCCTAGTCGCCACATTCCGGCGCCTGTTTGGGGAGGCTGGTACGGCTTGACAACTTCTCTCTATCTATTCTGTTTTCCCTTTAATTTAATAATCTTTATTATCACAAGTAGGCTTACATTAACACTGCAATGAAGTTACTGTGAAAAGCCCCCAGTCATCCCATTCCGGCGCCTGTTCGGGTACACAGAGGGAGAATTCAGACTGTCCAAATTACCTAACAGCATGTCTTTCAGGACTTGTGGGAGGAAACCGGAGCACCCGGAGGAAACCCACACAGACACAGGGAGAGCGTGCAGACTCCACACAGACAGTGACCCAAGCCGGGAATCGAACCTGGAACCCTGGAGCTGTGAAGCAACAGTGCTAACCACTCTGCTATCTGTTGAGAGAATCCAGAGCGAGGGGGAATAAGCCTCAAATTAGCAATAGGCCATTAATGGGTGATATCAAGAATTGTTGTGGAAATCTGGAACTTTCTCCCACACAAAGCTGTTTGAGGTGTCAATTGAAAATCTTAGAATTGAGATTGATTTGTTTGTTGGGTAAGGACGGTAAGGATATTGGAAAGATCTAGAATTAAGGCAGGTAAATAGAGTTGAGATACAGTTCAACCATGTTCTAAGCGAATGAAGGAACCAGTTTGAAAGGCGGAATGGCTTCCCTCTTACTCCTGTGTTTCCTCTGACCCATGTCAAGGGCCTGTTGCTATCCTGTTTGTATTCAAACGTAACCTGTTGTTAATGGGCACAGTTATTTGCCATCTTTTCCCCACCTAGTCTGACTATATTGCGCACTTGGCCAAGCCTACATGTAGAGTAGCAGTCTCCTGTTGGCTGCAGAGAAAGGTGAGCTGAACCCTAATCGGTCCCATGCACACATTAGAGATAATTTAGAGAACTGCCAGGGCATCTTTTCAGTAATGTGTCTAGTTTTTGGCTCCTCTACTCAAGTGTGCAATGGCTCCACAATGTCTCTTCAACAGGCCCCTTCTTCTGTTCTCCTCCCACCATCCAGAGTTGAAAGTGGACCAGATGATCTATATATGCGAGTGACATTGGTTTGCTCTATTTTATGACCGTGTTCATTGTGTTAAACCGATTCCAGGGAAGTGTCAGTGTATTGGATAGAGTTCATGATGGGGGCGATTGTGATGGGGTTTGTGTGTGGGCAAGTGACTGAATGGCCTGATTAATCTTCGTTATCCTTCCTCATATTTATTTCCACAGCTTTCTTGCTCCTCTCCTGATGGTGACTGGTTCGGAGGAACCAGCAGACTGATGAGCTCTGGTTATATTCTGGTTTGTACCTGGAGAGGTTCAGGGGCAGGGAGGGAAGAGAATGGGAAGTTGGAAAATATCAAGCGTTTGACAGTCCCTGTGTGTTGGCCATCTTCAAAAGTGAGTGCTGTTGAACGATTTGACTATTGTGGGCATCAAAGCCTTGCCAGATCCCCTTCCCAGATCCTCATCGCTCGCAAACTGCACTTTCTAGCAAGGTTAATTGGGTAGTTGTCGGCACCATAAACACGTGCTTGTTGATGGGCTGGGGTCAGGATTGGCAATCTGCTCTGAGCTACCTTGCTGCTAGTTAATAAAAAGTGCATGTGACAAAAGATGGGTGACTTCGTGCCAGGCACTTGGGTTGACTCTGAAATGGGTTGTAGCTGCTTTTGACTCGAGCTGCAGCATGAGCAAACTTTCACCCCTCTTGATCGGAGCCAGATTTGAATCTGTGTGGATGAGCAGTGTTTAACTCACTTTTATCAACCCTTCAACCTATTAATTGGTTCTTGGCCCTGTTCAATTGTTGGAAACTGAATAACTTTGTTTTGTCGCAAAAAAGTAGCCCCCATCCCCTCTTCCTCCCACCAACAAACCACCACCGTGCTGAATCCATATTCCCAGCAATGTGTGGACTGATCCTGCTGTTATCCCCTCTTAAAGCAAAGGCATTCTGCAGTGTAGTTCTTAATAAGCTTGGCTGTGAACATGAGGGTATACAGACTGTGAAACGTGCTATCTGGTTTTGGAAAATGCACGACAATGCCACCAAGCTTGGCCAACAGCACCATTTAGTTGCACTGGACAGGAAAGTGTGGCAAATAGGAAACCTGGAAAGCTCTGGAAATATACCCGGATCATGGCACTGTCTGCTTGTGGGAGGTGAGGGATGGTTGGACCTAATTGTCCCGAGTTTTATGAAATGAAACAATTCCTGCTGCTTCCCAGTGACTAAAGGATTAAAGATGAGTGAAAAAGGAAATGCAGACGGGTTGGATGCATGCATGATTCTTTAAACATAGCCCCGCCCTCAATGTCTCTACAACCTTATTTAATTTTCCAACCAGTTTGGATTTGCCTCCAGGCACCTTATTATCTCAAGCCATTCACCAGCTTTCAAAAGGTTTACTGATCACAGGCCAGCGACTTTACGAATCCTAATGAGTTCTGGAGAAACTTAAAAACTCGAAGCCAGATATTTGCTCAGTGGATACCAATCCTGCTTCTGAGGTTGGGGGTGTGGGGTGTGGGGGGGTTGCGAATTCAAGTCTCCCTCTGGGGTCCCAAAATTCAGACTGGTTGAGGGATGATGTTGAAACGAGGTCCCATCTGCCGCCTCGGACAAATGCAACAGATCCCATGGTGCCATTTAGAAGAAGAGTAGGAGATTTCACTCGTGCCCTAGATGATGTTTATCCCTTAACCAACATCACTTGGTGCAGATATTTGGTCTCTTTTTATCACGTGCTGTTTGAGGGGCCTTGCTGTGTGTGAATTTGCTGCTGCTTTTCCCTACATTACAACAATGACTTCACCTCAACGACCGAACCCGCTAGGGCGGCGCAGTGGTTAGCACTGCTGCCTCACGGCGCGGAGGTCCCAGGTTCGATCCCGGCTCTGGGTCACTGTCCGTGTGGAGTTTGCACATTCTCCCCCTGCTTGCGTAGGTTTGCCACTTCAGAGGGACCTGCCTTTGCTTTATTGCAAAGCCCCTGTCTCACCTGACCGTCCTCACTCTGGCCGGGTGAGGCAGAAACGGTGATACGCTCCCTGGCTTCAACACCGTGGTGTAAATGAACGTGGGGTAACATGCATCTTTTTTTACAGCACTAGCTGCCGTAAAGCAGGTGTTTAAAGGGATTGCTGAAAGGGAGAAGGTTAATTTCAAATGAGGTTCTGTGTGTGTGTGGTCTTTAAAATAGTTACTCTGAAGTTAGAAGCGCTTTTTTTGAGTAGCTGAGGGTAAAACTGGCAGAACCAGTTTTGGTGATTTTAAATCGCTTTTTTGGGTGATTCCCAGCTGAGTGCAGTTGTCCAGGGGAGGTTAGCAGTTCTGGACAATTGCCAGGGGACTTCAATAGGGATTCCCCAGCACATCATTGGGTAATCCCCCAAGTGTGAGGCTGGGGAACCAGGAGTTTATGGCTTGTATTTTATTCTCAAGTTTTATATTTCAGTGAATGCAGTGTGGCTGTCATTTTGTAGATGTTGGGGTCGGAATCTCCAATTGGTCTCCATCACCTTGTGGATGTGTGGGTTTTGCCCCCACATCCCCAAGATGTGCAGGCTAGGTGGATTAAACATGCTAAATTGCCCCTTAATTGGAAAAATGAATTGGATACTCTAGAGTACCCAATTCTTTTATTCCAATTAAGGGGCAATTTAGCGTGCCCAATTCACCTACCCTGCACATCTTTGTTTGTGGGGGTGAAACTCACGCAGGCATAGGGGGCGGGATTCTCTAACCCCGGCTGGGCCGGAGAATCCCAGCGACCGGTGCGAATCACGTCACGTGCGGAGAATCGGCACCGTGTGGTTGGCGCGGCACTGGTCGAGGGCCACTCTACGCGGCCGGCCTGCCGATTCTCGCATCGTGAAACGGCGAGTCCCATCGGCGCCATCCACACCTGCTCTCAGCTGGGGGGACTCGGCATGGAAGGGTCGGGGGGCGGCCTGTGGGGGGCAGGGGGGTCAGACACTGGGTGGGGGGGGGGGGGCTCTGGTGTGGTCTGGCCCGAGATCGGGGCCCACTGATTGGCGGGCTGTCCTCTCTAGCTGGGGGCCTCCTTTCCTATGCGCCTGCCCCTGTAGTCCTGTGCCATGTTGCGTCGGGGGTGGTGCGTTAAAGGAAGCCAATGCGCATGCGTGTGTTGGCGCCACTGCGCGTTGGTGCCGGTGCCACTGCACATGCGAGGATCCCACAGCGCCCAGTTCGCCCTGGATCAGCAGCTGGAGCGGCGTTAACAGCTCCAGTGCTGTGCTGGCCCCCTGTAGGGGCCAGAATTAGTCGTGTGGTTGGCCCGTTCACGCCGTCGTAAACACGACGGTGTTTATGACGGCATGGACACTCTACCGCAGGATTAGAGAATCCCGCACAGGGGGATTGTGCCTTGTTCTTAATGACTGAACTGTTTCTGAGGTGATGGGAGTGTTGTTCAACACTGGTAGCCTGCAGCTGGAGATTTCAGTGCGGTGGTTTTCTGAGTGAAACCATCTCCTTTTTTCCCCTTAGGAAAATGGACATAATGTTTGTATCCTGGTCTCTTAACCGAACAGTCTCCTGACGCCTTCAATTCTCTGCCTCCACCCCCTATCACGTTCCTTTCATTCCTTCCTGCGGTTATATAACCCTATATACTAGGGGCTGCAACTCCTTCTATTTGAATTAGACAGCCTGAGATCTAGAAACCTCTGTATTGCAAAAACATTGTTTCATTTAAAACAAAAATCAGTTTATTTTCAGTTAGCGATGCAGGAGTTTATTCAAGGTAACTATGCCCAGATATGGAGCAATATTTATTTATTTCATATATTTATTATAATTAGTATACCCGATTCTTTTTAAGGGGCAATTTAGGTAGCACGGTGGCGCAGTGGTTAGCATTGCTGCCCCCCCCCCCCCCGCAGTCCAAAGATGTGCAGGCTAGGTGGATTGGCCAGGCTAAATTGGAAAAATGAATTGGGTACACTAAATTTTAAAAAATTCTAAGGGGCAATTAGCTTGGCCAATCTATCTACCCTGCACATCTTTGGGTTGTGGGGGTGAGACCCCACACAAACACGGAGAATGTACAAACTCCACACTGACAGTGACGAGGGGTCAGGATGGAACACAGATCCTCAGCGTCGTGTGGCAGCTGTGCTAACCAATGCACCACCTTGCCGTGCCCCCCCCCCCCCCCCCCCCCCCACCCCAATTTAAAAAAAGTTATGGAGCACTTTTTAACAAGGTCAAACAGCCCAAGGTACTTCCTAAGTGTTATACTGAGCTGATGATCAAGAGCTTGGTCAAAGAGATTTTGTGGGGTGTCTAAAGGAAACGAGGTGGGATGAGTGACCGAGAGGGAATATCAGAGCTTCAGCTGAAGACATGGCCATCAATGGTGAAGTGATTAAAATTGGGAATGCTCGAGGCCAGAATTTAGGAGTGCAGGTTTCAGACAGTTTTTGGAGCCGGAGGATGTTACAGAGATGGGGAGAAGTGAGGCACGGATTGACAACCAGGATGAGAATTCTTCTGTTTAAGCAACATAGTTCTGTGAGCGTGGGGGTGATAGCGAATGAGACTTGGCACAAGTAAGGACGCAGGCAGCAGAGTTTTGGATGGTCCCAAATTTATGGAGGATGAAGATGGGAGGCTGGCTAGGAGTACATTATATAATAGTCCAATCTAGAGTAGCAAAGCAGCAGGTGAGGGTTTCAGCAGCAGATATGCTGCGGTAGGGGCAGAATCGGGCAATGCCTATTTCCACTTCTGTGGCAGCCTCATTAAAGTATGTGGTCGGAACTAATCTTGGGGTCAACATTAAGTTCACTATCAATCTGGTTCAGCCTCACAATTGCCATGGCATCAGTGGTTAGCGAGCAAGAGCTTGTGGCAGAGAAATGTTTCATTGGAGGAAAGTCTGCTCACCGACTGAATGTCTGCTAATTTAGAAACCGTGGCAGAGTCGAGTGGGGTGGTGAGTTAGAGCTGGGTGTAGTCTGTGTACATGTGGAAACTCAGGCTGTGCTTTGGGTGATGTCACCAAGGGAGCAATATGTCGTTGAGAAATAGGATTGGTGGGGGGAGGATGTCAAGGATAGGTCCTTGTGCGACATCAGAGATTAGTAACTAAACCCATCATGCTGCAAAACAGGAGTTAAACATTTACAATAGATCTGTAAGAATAGGATGCAGCCCCAGCACAGATAATCTGTCCTATACTTGCCTTACCCCAGGAACTGCTGCATATTGCCCTCCGTATCTTCCCATGCCTTTGCTAGAATTTCCTATTAACCTAAAGTTCGAAATCCAGACTGACACAACAGTGCTGTACTGAGGGCATTGCTTTGCTATTTGAGGCATTACCTTTCAGAAATGGTGCTAAACCTAGCCCTGTCTATCCCCTCAGGTGAACTATGTAATTGGTTTGAGGAATGGGTCGGGGGGGGGGGGGGGGGGGAGAGAGAGGATTATGGGGGGGGGGATGGGAGGGGGGGGGAGGGATGGGGGGGGAGAGGAGGGGAGAGGAGAAAAGAGTTTTCCCAGAGGGGGCATGGTAGCACAGTGGTTAGCACAGTTGCTCACAGCTCCAGGGTCCCAGGTTCGATTCCCGGCTTGGGTCACTGTCTGTGAGGAGTTTGCACGTTCTCCCCGTGTCTGCGTGTGTTTCCTCCGGGTGCTCCGGTTTCCTCCCACAGTCCAAAGATGTGCAGGTTAGGTGGATTGCATGCTAAATTGCCCTTGGTGTCTAAAAGGTTGGGTTGGGTGGGGTTACGGGGATAGGGTGGAGGTTTGGGCTTGGGTGGGGTGCTCTTTCCAAGGCCGGTGCAGACTCGATGGCCGAATGGCTCCTTCTGCACTGTAAATTTCTATGAGGTCACCTGACTATTTCTCAGCTGACATCGAGAACAGGTCACCTCAATGCTGTTTGAGGACTTTAATGTACACATTGATTATTGTGTTTCCTACATTTCAGCAGTGACCATTCCGAATTACATGCTGGATATGCTGAAAATACAGATCAAGCAGCACCGAAACATAAAAGGACATTTGTGATCTTTCTCTCAAAATGGGCCCCATATTGGAGGGCACTGTTCTGACTGCTGGAACAGCTGTAGCTGTGGTGCCCAGATGTGGATTTATGAATGTTGTACTTTTCCCAGAAGAAAATAGACACACTGCTAGAGAAGCTTCCAGGCTCCATACCAAGCCTGGGAAGTCCTGTCCAATTAAATCTCAGTGTCCAGCGTGGAGCTTCCTCTGATTCAGTGCAGCCCTGCATACCCCTCGGTCCTTCGGATTGTAATGTGGAAATCTATTCTCGTGGCCAACACATCCCATTCTCTCACTCTTCAACTTGATTGAATTCACCAGACTTCCTGAGCTCTAATACCGATGGTGTTTACAAAGGACAGTGCACTGAGTCCTGATTTAACACCACCATGGAGATGTCACCTCAATGAAGATAACTGCCCACAAATGTACCATATGACAAAAGATCTTGGATTTGTATAGCCCCGTGGCATATTCCCAAAACTCCTCCCAAACCTTTCAATGAACTGCTTTGTAATGTGCTTACACTGTTTTCATCTTAACTGAATGTGCAAATATTATATAAACTTACAATCTAGTAGGTGCACTGTGTATATTTATTTTTTAATAAATTTAGAGTGCCCAATTATTTTTTTTCCAATTAAGGGGCAATTTAGCATGGCCAATCCACCTAACCTGCACAACCAAAAACACAATTTTCCACACCTGGTTTCCCAGTGAGCCACATGCAGCTCCTGGCTAACTAATTGGATAACTGGTGTAACAAAGTATTCTTCTCCACCCTGCCCATATTGTGATTTTTGCTATCGAGCTGCATGCCAACCACCGATGAATGGGTGGGCAGGCAGTACATTTTGATCTGTGGGGATTTGGGTGGGGGAGAGCGAGAGAGAGGGACATTGAGATTTCTTTCACCCCTTTCCTACATCCCATGCTGCACTGTTGGCCGCCTCTTAGCATTTCCCTATGATGGCTGATCTGGCAATCCTTGGCCTAGACGTCACCTCGGGTGGGTAGACTGGATGGCTCGGGGACAGGGACTGGGTCGGCAGCTCACCCCGTGCATTGATATTAAATTCTGTGATTGAGCTTGTCTTGTGGGTTGTTTTGTTTTGTTGGTGTCTGTGTTTGGATGTTAAATGCTGCGAGAAGAACATTGGAAGAGTTATTCGAGAGAGGAGAGGATAAGTTGTATTTTGTCAGTCTTTCTGTGTGCTAACTGTACAGAGTTGTCTGCAAATTTTGAAATTATACTTCTGATTCGTGAGACCGAATTGTTTATTTAAATGAGCAACAGTTGCCCCAGATACATTTTTGACAATCTCCCTCGTCTGTCTAAGTAACAAACTTTTACCTCACGCATTCTGTTTGCACCTATTCTGCTACTTGTTCCCGGATTGCACCTGTCTCGACCTAGACAGGAGTTTCCTACTCAATAACTTACCCCTATACTCAATACTGGAACACTCAGTCGGCTCAGCTGGAGTGCGTGTCAACCTGGCCAGATACAGGGCAACACGTGGCACAGTGGTTAGCACTGGGACTACAGCGCTGGGAACCCGGGTTCGAATCCGGCCCTGGTCACTGGCTGTGTGGAGTTTGCACATTCCCCCTCTGTCTGCGTGGGTTTCGCCCCCACAACCCAAAGATGTGCAGGTTAGGTGGATCGGCCATGCTAAATTGCCCCTTAATTGGAAAAAAAAATAATTGGCTACTCTAAATTTATTTTTAAAAACATGGCCAGTGCAGTGGTAGCACTGCAGTCTTGCGGCGCCGAGGTCCCAGGTTCGCTCCCGGCTCTGGGTCACTGTCCGTGTGGAGTTTGCACATTCTCCCTGTGTTTGCGTGGGTTTCGCCCCCACAACCCAAAGATGCGCAAGGTAGGTGGATTGAACACGCTAAATTGCCCCTTAATTGGAAAAAATGAATTGGGTACACTAAATTTAGAGAAAAAAAAACATGGCCAGATAGTTTGGAGGACATCCGATCAGAGACTTATTACTCCCTTCACTTGATTTTTTAAAATTTGATTTGAACCTCGTGCAGAGCACAATAAAACTCTTGATTGGATGAGAACCAAAGAGTGGGAAGGAAAGTCACCGTTGGCAGGAGGCAGAAGGGGAGGGGGTGAGGTATGGGGGCAAATGAATGTTGGCCAGTGGAGAACTGGGAGTAGAGAACCTGCTGAGGGAGGCAGTTTCTGGGCATCCAGATGCAATGGCTCATCCATAAGAGTTGGCTATGCAAGAGCAGGGCTTCGATGCTGGCAGATGCAGCTTCTTGGAGGATGCTAGCATTGGTCTGGCAGTCCTTTCATTTGATCTCCAGGATTAGACGCAAGAACCACTGATGCAAGCTCTCAAGGATCTTAACATGGTGTCGATAGAGAGTCCGGGTTTCACTACTATAGAGGACGGCGGTCAACGCAATGGCCTTGGAAACTAGAACTATTGACTTTCAAATGTCCCTGTTGTCAAAGGCTCATTAGCGCAGCTTGAAAAAGGCAGTGCTGACATGGTTGACTCAGTGCTGGACTTCCTCATCGATGGTATTCTCTTTGGAGAGATAGCTACTGAGATATGGGAAGTGCTGCACGTAGTTCAGAGCCACCCCGTCAGCATGGATGGCAGAGTGGATGTTCATCTGCCCTGGGAAAGGTTGGTGAAAGCCCTTCATCTTGGCAATGTTTTGAGGATAGGCCAAACGTCTTGTAGGAGGTGTTGAAGTGATCAGGAGGGTGGTGGTCACACTGTCATGCAGGACTCTCAGGCTGGTGAAAAACTTTCAACGGGCAACCTAAGCATTGGCACCTTGTCTAGCCCCTCCCTGTTTGGGGTGAGCAGAGGGTACCCTGATGAGGGCTGCTCAGTCGTGGATGCAGCTGCTAAAAGGCACACCTGTCCTGACACGGGTGCCCAATGACCACACATCTGTCACCTGTGTGCAGAATCCTGGCTTGCCCCCCCCCCCCCCCCCCCCCCCCCCAGGTATCTCGTCCCTACCCCTGTCGCTAATCCTCCATTGCCACAGGGATTTTGATTTTTGCCTGATGGAGGTCTGTGCGTGACATTGTTTAGCATGGGACCCCGGTGCACAGCCGGGTTCCACACAGCCTTGGCGATTGGTGGTCGGATTCAGTGGCATGGCGAACCATGATGGCTGGGGCCACTTTCCCATTGCAGCCTTCTTTCACCTTCGCAGCTGTTGGGGCAGCTCTGCCGTTGAGGATTACTTGGATCATTCTTTGTCTGGAACATGCCCCCCCCCCAATGACCTTGCTACCTTAGGAGTCCTTACCAGGAGTGTGAGCTCTGCACGGCATCGCTCATGGGTTTTGGAACACACAAGCCTCTCACCACAGCAAGTTGGCGATCCTCGGAAAGGAAATTTATCGGTACATTTCCTTCAACCCCCTGTGGTACAAAGTCTAGTATTCTCCCCACTGAGTAAGGAAGTTGCTTGTTTTTGCTGTCTCTCCTAACCGTTTACTATTCCCTTCAGCCTCTTTGTGTACTCCTTTTCTGTGCCATTTCAGGTAAAATGGTTACTCTTTTTTTTGTTTCATCTTCACTGTCTGGTTTGTTCTAACAAATTGGCTACATAAGATATTTGGGACAGGTGGCATAACTTGGCCAAAGGGTCAGTTTTAAGGAGCATCCCAATTGGGAGCGGTTAAGGGGTTTAAGGAGGAACTTCCAGAGCTTGGCTCCGAAGGCAGCTGAAGACGTGAGAGGCTGTAAAATGATTGATTTACAGGACCAGAATTGGAGGAGCATGGAGGCTTTCAAAGGATTTGGGTTGGAGATGATTGCAGAGGGTAGGGAGGACGACGTAATGGAGGGACTTGTGAGACTTTAATTTGAGGTTTGCGACCCATGAACCAGTGTAGGTCTGGAATCAATTGGAATATACGATACAGGCAGAACTTTGAATGTGTTGAATTTGAATTGCTGGATTTATGAAAAAGAATAGCATCAGAAACCCCAACTTGGGGAGCTTTTCCCAGATGAGTGGTTGCATCTCCTCCTCCAGCCTGACCACTCTAGTGTGAGGCTTTGCTGTTGATTTAAAGGACTAAGGGTGTCCAGATTGGCTACTGTGAGGTGAGCTGCCCTTCAGCAATGCCAACAAAACCCCCCTTCCTTTTCTAAGGTTCCAACTTGCAGCTATATTCAAGCTTGATTTCAAACAAGGCAATGTGAAGCAGTTTTATCTGAACAAGGGTTTGAGTACATTTCATATCTGACTCTTGGTCAGCATCTGGCCCCTGAGGATGGAGCTCTGTTCTGACAATTGCTGATGTTTTTGTACAGGATGGGACGTCACTATGCAATTCTTAGCTCCTTTAAAATGTTAATCCGAAAGGAATAGTCATTTCATTATTTGGGACAAGCTTTTTGAACTCCTGGGGAGTTCTATATTTCTTCAAAGAAACTCTTGTCAGCATTAAATGTTCCAGTTCAAGTGTAGCAAGTCTGGATACTAGCTTCCTTCACTGTCCATCACCAACACTCGCAGGGCAGGGTACAGCATGGATTAGACACAGTAAAAGTACATGGCCCCCTACTTCCACTTATGGCCTTGGACAGGTTTCTTGGATACATGAACGGTCTTGTGGGTAATGGGTCTTTGGACATTACACATGCACACCATGTAGGCTCCCTTAATGCTGTGTTGACTAGCCAGCCAGGGCACATTTGTTGTCAGGACTTGACTCTGGGTTGTTTGGGGATCTACATCACCATCTGTATGGCACTTTTCTGGCATGTCCCTACCCCAGAATCAGCATTTTTATTGGTTTCATTTCCATGTTTGGTTGGTTTGAAATGGACCTTTTGCAATGAGTGGTTTAATGTGGAAATAGCCAGTGTTGGTTAAGGAGTCACAAACTGATCCACAGCTTTACTCCATAATCTGCATATAGATGGCCACAGAGACGAGACAATTTTTAAAGACTGAGATTGACAGTTTTGTTGGATTAGGATGTTGAAGGTAGAGCAAAGGCAGGCGAATGGGGTGGGGTACAGATCAGTGATTGTCTAATTGAATGATGGAACAGGCTCAAGGGGCTGAGTGGCTGCCTTCGGCTATGAGATGTTTCAACATTTTGCTTGGTTTGGAGCCTCCTAATAATGGTCCATGGACTGTGTGTGATCTCTGAATCCTGGTAGTCAGGCCTTCCATTCCAGCAGAGCTTCAACATTGAAGCAAGTTCTCTGAGCAAAGAAAGGGTCTGGGGTTTTTTTTGGGGGGGGGGGGGTGTAATTGACCATCCCCTGTATTGATCCCACCACCCATACTAGGGTGACTGAGTCTTAATCAGACAATTTTGGATGGGCACTAATCACTGGCTTTGAAGTAAAGTTGACAACTCCACTGGATATTATTCCTGGAGGCTTTATCACAAGACCTCCAAATCATCGGTCGCTAACATGTCCATCCTCCTGCCGTAGCATCTTTCCCATGGTCAATCGGAAAGTGAATGAATTCTTTTACCTGATTCATAGTCAGACAATCCCCTATTTCTTCCCTATCTTCCAATATTTATTTATTGGTTATAAAAGTGCATTAAAATAAATTAATTAAATGACTGATTTTCTTCTGGGTTTAACCTCCAGCACTGTTTTCCACATTTAATCGTGGAGGGTCCAGGTCTATCCTGGATTGTTGGCAACGTTAAGCGATGCCTACATCCAAAATAATGTATTTTAGAGCAGAATTGAGTGAGGCCTGGGGCAAGTGTCTCCAGGAAGAGAGTGAGTTGACATACCATTTTTTTTTTTTTCAGGCTATCTTTCAAACTAGCTGTTGGGAAAGATTCCAGCCTAAAGTCAAGTTTAAGCTTCCCTATAACCAGTGAGAGAATTTAATCTTCCTGTCTAAATCTAATCTGTTTGTATCTATTCTTTCCAGAGTATTTCCATGGTGATGGTTGCTATCGGGTTGTATGCCAGAGTCATGAAGCATGCAGGCAAGTATAATTTTAATTATTTCATTTCTCCATTGTTTTTGAAGTTACAGGCGAGATTACAAGATTGTGGATGGGGCAGGTGGGGACAGGGTTAAGAATGGGGGTGGGGAGGGCAGCGCAGTGGTTAGCACTGCTGCCTCACGGCACCGAGGTCCCAGGTGCAATTCTGGCTCTGGGTCACTGTCCGTGTGGAGTTTGCACATTCTCCCCGTATCTGCAACCCAAAGGTGTGCAGGGTAGGTGGATTGGCCACGCTAAATTGCCCCTTTATTGGAAAAAAATTAATTGGGAACTCTCAATTATATATTTTTAAAAAAGAATGGAGGTGGTGGTGCATCATGGTGGCACAGTGGTCAGCACTGCTGCCTTACGACGGCGAGGATGCGGGTTCACTCCCGGCCCGGGTCACTGTCCGTGTGGAGTTTGCACATTCTCCCTGTGCCTATGCGGGATTCAACCCCACAACCCAAAGATATGCAGGGTAGGTGGATTGGCCATGCTAAATTGCCACTTAATTGGGGAAAAATGAATTATGTGCTCTTACCTTTTTTAAAAAAAAAGTGTTGGGGGGCACATGATTTTGTGTGGCCATTGATTGGTTGGGAGGATTTTAGGACAATGTGTGTGGGATTGGTGTAGCAGGTTCAGAGTTGCACAGTGACAAGTTTGCTGTATTTTTCAGAGGCTGCCATGGCCTGCCTCGCAGTGGACCCTGCCATTCTCCTCATCGTTGTGGGCGCACTGATGTTCCTGATCACGTTCTGTGGCTGTATAGGATCGCTGCGCGAGAACATCTGCCTGCTACAGACAGTGAGTGACACACAAGAAACAGCTGGGGGTGGGGGAGCAGAAAGAGTAGCTGTGATTGAATATCAGGTGTGGTTAGGACCTTGGAATTCATTGCGTGTGCGCCTATGTGTGTCTGTGGCCAGTTGGGCAATTATCTGAAGTGAAACACAATTGCAGGTCCACAGGGAACGACTGGGGGAATTGTTCTTGCAGAGAGCAAGGACCGTCATGACAGACCAAATGGCCACTTGTTTTTTGTAACAGCTCTATGATTCTACCCCATAAGTATTGGTTCAGGCTAATTACGGGTATTGATTTGTGGAGCTGTGTGGGGCCTGGACTGCTACAATGGTCATTACAGTTCTAACTTCCTGTCTACCACTCAACACCACTTGTTGGAACATTAACATTGTTTGCCCGGCTGCTCTAACTCTAACCATTGGGTGACTGGTGATATTGATTTGCTGTGATTTGATTTTCCAGTTCTCTATCTGCCTGACGCTGATTTTTTTGCTCCAACTGGTCGCCGGGGTTCTGGGCTTCGTCTTTTCAGATAAGGTAGGATTGGACTTTCTTTCGTTGAGAATAGTGGGTCAGTCCATGGGGCAAGGGGAGTCGGTCCATGGGGCAAGGGGGGGGGGGTGGTCCCACTGGGCAGGCACCAGTAAGGTGGAACAGATTAAAAAGAATTGAGTTTAATGAGGCTGTTGTGATCTGGTGACACCAAACTGAAGAGGTGAGATGTGCTATGGTGCAGGGGAATGGATGGTGAGTCCTCGGGTGGAACAGATGGTTGTACATCTGTAGCTTGAGGAATATATTTTTCAAGCTGAATCAATGTGCAGCTCCATATTTTCTTCGAATTCATTTTTACTATAAAAGAGCTGTGTATCCCTGGTTACAAGAGCATTGGCACTGGGCTGGCATTCATTTGATGACATAGCTCTGTGTTCATGGCAACAAAAAGAGCAAGAGTAGCTTTTGACTTGTTTAAAAACCCAACTGTGTGTGAGAGTAATCTGCTGACGGCAGAGGGATTGGAATTGTCACCACTGCTTTCCTAGAATCAGCACTAGTGGTGTCACATTTTAATATATATTGCTCGCATGCTCTGGTGCCGTCTGCCTGATCTGTAACCTCGACTACAGCCTGTGCTCCCAGAGCAGCCCCACATCCTGACGGTCACATCCAGACATCCTGTTGATGGTGTCAACCTGGCAAGAATTCTGAACTCCTCCAGACTTGACATTTACAGATTTTGGCGAATGTAATTTCTTTCATTCTTGGGTGTTGCTAGCAAGGCTGGCATTACCCATGTTTAGTTGCCCTGAGATGGCGATAATGTGTCTCTTTCTTGAACCATTATAGCCCCTGTGGGTTTTTTTTTGTAGTCACTTTAATGTCTGTCTTGGCCATTTCACAGGACAGTTGCTGGTGTTGGACTGGAGTCACCTATAGACCAAACGAAGTTCGACCAGCAGGATTCCTTCCCTGAAGGACATTAAGTGCTACAGTTTAGTTTTTATACCAATCGAACCATTTCATGGTCATTTTTCAGTTTTTTGTTCTGGGTTTTAAACTGACCTCAAATTCTTTGTGATTTGAGCTTTCATTATTGCTAGTCCAGTAACAATTACCCGTTTTACCTAATTTATTCAATTTTCCCCCAAAACCTGGGAAAATGAGTAAATAATGAATTTGCTCAGACATCCAATTTGTGTTCCTGTAAAGTAGGAGCATGTCTAAATCAGGAATCTCTCGTTTTTATTGCTGGGGTTCACAACAGTTGTGTAATGCACAGCCTGGTTCCTGATGTTCTGTAATGTCTTTGTTTCAGTTCCCTGTTACCTGGCTGAGATGAGTGAGATTGTTATCATGGGCAGATTGAAAAATGTTTTTCCTCCAACAAATATTTGTGATAAATGCGTGCATGCAGACATGTCAAATTACACAATTGCCCAGAAACAGACCATTTGGACCAATTAGACAACACTGGCATGTATGTTCCTCATGAGCCTTCAAATGTCCGGCTTCATACAAATATATTTGCATATCCTTCAATTACTTTTTTTTCCCTCATATGTTTATCCAGCCTTAAATGTATCTGCTATTTTCTTCAACTACTCCCATAGTAGCAAGTTCCACATCCAAGTTTCTCTTGAATTCCCTATTGAATTTATTAACGACTATTTTGTATTTGTCACTCCTGGATCGGGTTGACTCAGTGGACAGGACATATCTTGTCTGCATTTACCTTTCAGAATTGTAAAGACCACTGTTGAATAACTCGTGTCTCCTGTTTGAGTGAAAAGAGGCTCCAGCCTGTTCACTATTTACATCTCTCTCTGGTATCATGCTTGTAAATCTTCCCTATCTTTTTTGAGAATATGGAGACCAGAACGCTTCAGATGCCAGTTTAGGTTGAGAAGAAACTGGGAAACATAGCTCAGGAATACTTGCTGGATTGATCTCTTTTTCAGAGTAGAGAAGGCTATGGTGGGATTCAGTAGAGGTGTTCAAATTAGCAAGGATTTTGATAGAGTAATTGAGGAGGATCTGCTTCCACAGGCAGAAGGGTGAATAACTGGGGAAACACAGACTTAGGATGGTGGATAAAAACAAAAGAACATAGGACAGCACAGTACAGGCCCTTCGGCCCACGATGTTGAAGGTGAGAGAATAGTTTTTACAGTTTAAAAAATGTTTTTTTTTTTAAATTTGCTGGAATGTTGGTATCGCTGGCAAGGCTAGCATTAGTTACTCATTCCCAATTTCCCTGGTCAGCTGCCGCCTTGAACTGTTGAGGTCCACCTGGTGGGAGTTCCAGGATTTTGATCCTGTCACAGTGAAGGAACGGTGGTGATAGTTCCGAGTCGGTGTGTGTGGCTTGGAGGGGAGCGTTCTCCTTGCCTGCTGCCCTTCTAGGTGCCCAGAAGGAAAATAGATCAGTGGACTATTTGAGATGAGTGATTCTTGGCTGAGTTCCATTTTAAGGCATAAAGGATCAGCTCGAACCCAGGTCCTCCGCACTGTTGAGGCGGCAGTGCTAACCACTGCGCCGACGCAGAGTTTGGTTCAATCTAAGCATTCAAAAGGGAATTGTACTGTTATCTGGAAAGGAAGGATGTGCATTGTTACGGGGAGTAGGAGGGAGAATGGTATTAAGGGAATTGCTCATTGAGAGCTGGTGCAGAGGTGATGGGCAGAATGGCCTCCTGTGCTGTAACAATTTTGATTCTCCAGGTTCCAACTGGGATTTTGTATGTCAGTTTCAATTGTATGGCGTTTCTGCTCCCTCTGGTGGCTCACTGTGAATTGAAGCATTGCAGATCTGACGGTCCAAAAATGAATCTGTAGTTAGTAGAAATGGTGGCCCATCTTCTTAAACCACTCTAGTCTGTGTGCTAAAGGTAGCTCCCAGAATTATTAATTGCAGCAGATTTGGTTACCAGAGTTGCTTGCTTCAGTGCAGTTCCAGGTCAATATTATTCTAGGGCTAGAATCACATGTAGGCCAAACTGGGTAATGGCAGCAGATTTCCTAATGACCTTTATTTCTTTACAACAATCCAACCGCTTCACTGTCACTCTTGCTGATACGAGCTTCCTATTTCCAAATTTATTTGAGCTAAATTCAAATTTCTAAACTTGATAGAATTTGAATTGGCTTTCAAAGTCCAGAAATGTGGTTTCCCATACTCTAGATATCCAGCAGATAATTGCTATTGAAGATCGCTTATGATGAACAGGTATGGGTTTGTTCGTGAAGTGGGGAAGTATTTGGGGAAATACACCTCAGCAAAGCTCCCGGTAGTTAAGAGGAGAAATCCACAGATCCTGATGGGAATAAAACTGCTGCAAATGGATGCAATGGTTCTGCCCATCAGTGAATGTGGTAGGTTGTGGAGGGGGCCTCTGTTTATGAACATGTGTTTTACGCTAAAGTGCTCGCCCCTGTAATGGGTGGCGCAGTGGTTAGCACTTCTGCCTCATGGCGACGAGGACCCGGGTTTGATCCCACGCTAAATTGCCCCTTAATTGGAGGGATAAAAGAATTGGGTACTTTTTTCTCCAATTAAGGGGCAATTTAGCGTGGCCAATCCACCTACCCTGCACATCTTTGAGTCGTGGGTGTGAAACCCACGCAGACACTGGGAGAATGTGCAAACTCCACACTGACAATGCCCGGGGCCGGGATCGAACCTGGGACCTTGACACTGGTGCAGCAATGCTAACCACTGCACCACCGTGCTGTCCCAGAATTGGGTACCTAATTTATTTTTAAAAGTGCCAGTCCCAGCAGCACGGTGGTGCTATGGTTAGCACTGCTGCCTCAGGGTGCCGAGGTCCCAGGTTCGATCCCGCCACTAGGTCACTATCTGTGTGAAGTTTGCACATTCTCCCCGTATTTGAATGGGTTTTGCCCCCACAATCCAAAGATGTGCAGGCCACGCTAAATTGCCCCTTAATTGGAAAAAATGAATTGGGTACTCTAAATTTAAAAAAAAAAACTAAAAGTGTCAGTCCCAGCAAGTGAGCCAGATGCTAATGATTCGGGAATGTGGGGAGAAGCTGGATTTGGTAAGTGGGAGCTTTTAGCTAACTTTTTAAATTCCTAAATGTTCTTTCACCTCCAACACAGGCCCGATCAAAGGTGAGTGAGATCATCGACAGTGCAATAGTCCACTACCGGGATGACCTGGATCTCCAAAACCTCATCGACTATGGACAGAAGCAGGTAGTGTCACATAGTCTCCAAACTAAATAACTTTTAACCTGCCCAGTATCCTTGGCTCAATCTCCTTGACTTTCTACATCCTCACTCTCCCATTGATTTTTCACTTGTTTCTTCTTGTGCTTTGCTTGCTTCCTCTCTGTCACCCGTTCCCTAGGTCTGCAAAATATAATTGTCCCAAAGTTACACTGAAAGCATTTATTTTTGAGTTAGTGAGATTTAAAAGGAGTCGCTCGTTGTAGGCGTTTTTGACATTCTCAGCATCCTGGTAAAACAGAAGAATCCTCTGGGTTTTCTGTCCATATCTAGTTGTGTTCCACCTGTACCTACACTCCAAGGTGGTTCTCACGTAACATGTATCCATTGATGGGTGGCATAGTGGTTAGCACTGCTGCCTACAGCGCTGAGGACCCGGGTTTGATCCCGGCCCCGGGTCACTGCGTGGAGTTGGCACATTCTTCATGTTTGCGTGGATCTCACCCCCACAACCCAAAAATGCGCAGGTTAGTTGGATTGGCCATGCTAAATTGCCCCTTAATTGGGAAAAATAAATAAATTGGGTACTCTTAAAATAAAAAATAAACATGCAGCCATTGTCACTAACCGCACTGAGGGTCGGCATCTTCCTGTGGGAGGCTGGGGGAATGCTCCTAGTGAGTGCACTAACCAGCTTGTCTTTCTCTATCCGCCACCCCCCACTCCAATCCTCATTTGATCCCACAGTTCAGCTGTTGTGGGGGAATCTCCTACAAAGACTGGAGCCTGAACATGTATTTTAACTGTACGCTGGAGAACCCCAGCCGGGAGCGCTGCTCCGTGCCTTATTCCTGCTGTCTGCGCTCTAAGGAGGTGAGTGAAACAGGTGAACTTAGCAATAATATAGATGCATGGACTGCATGGACTGCTGTGTTAATGATTTAAACGCAGCTAAAAACTAAAAGAACCTGCAGATCCTGGCAATGCTCACGTCAGTCAAAGAACACTGAAGTTTATTAATGATAAATATTATATTTGCACCCAACACAAGGTTGTTAAGGTTGCTTTTTACAGCCTATACTCCCATTCATGTCAGGTGGGTTGAACCCTCTGGGTTCTCACTCCATCACTGTGCAATTGTCTTGCTTTGGGTAAATTTGGACATTGTAGCACTTCGTCCCTGACCTACACTCTGATTTTATATCGGGTATTATATCAAGCCAGAGTTCACAGTGGACAAAAAAAAAGTTAGGTGGGGTTACTGGGTTATGGGTTAGGGTGGGGGTGTGGGCTTAAGTGGGGTGCTCTTTCCAAGGGCCAGTGCAGACCCGATAGACCAAATGGCCTCCTTCTGCACTGTAAATTCCATGACAGGGGCAAACCCCTAATCCATCGCTTTGTCTGCTCCCAAAAACCAATTCAAATTGAATCCAATTCATGGTCCCCACAAGAGAGACATACCAGTTCCAGGCATTACACCTGACTTCACGCTCAATCTTAGCCAGAAGGCCAAGAAGCAATGGTATCATTATCTCAACGTGCCAAAGGTTCCACAGAACCATCTCTACAGAAATTATGTGTCTGTTTAATGGGACAGAAAATAATGTTCAAATAGGTGATTCATCCCCCAGGTGGAGTATTGTGACCTATTCTGGGCCCAAAACTTTAGGAAAGATGTATGGGCCTTGGGTGAGGTTCAGAGGAGAGTTTTTCTAGTGGATTGATGCCAGGGTTAAAAGACTTCAGTTACATGTAGATGCTGGGGAAGTTGGGGTTATTCTCCTTACCAGGAGAGGTTATAAGGGACACAGGAGTTCAAAACTATGAAGGGTTCCGACAGAGTAAATAAGAAAGAATTGTTTCGGGTGCCAGAGGGATTGGGGTTTGGTAACCTGGGCACACCTAGTTAAAATAGTTAGCAGGGCAGCACGGTGGTGCAGTGCTTCGCATTGCTGCCTCACTGCGCTGAGGTCCCAGGTTCGATTCTGGGTCACTGTCCGTGTGGAGTTTGCACATTCTCCCCGTGTCTGCGTGGGTTTCGACCCCAAAACCCAAAGATGTGCAGGGTAGGCGGATTGGCCAGGCTAAATTGCCCCTTAATTAGAAAAATGAATTGGGTACTCTAAATTTATATGAAAAAATAATTAGAAAGAACACTAGAGGTGACATGAGGAAAAAGCAGGTGCAATAATTTTCAAAAGGGTACGTAGGGTTTAGTTGTCCAGGCTGTGGGCAGAAGTGTGGGGGAGGGGAACTATTGGATCAAAGAGACAATGCAGGCAAATGAGCCAATGGCAGCTCCTGTACTGTATGCCTCTATATTCCTATGTATCCATGAGAAGATTATCCAATGTATTGGGACCAGTAGGCTTCAATGAAGTTACTATGAAAAGCCCCTAGTCGCCACATTCCGGCACCTGTTCGCTCGGGGAGGCTGGTACGGTAATTGAACCTGCCCTGCTGGCACTGTTCTGCATTTCAAGCCAGCTGTTTAGCCCACTGTACTAAACCAGCCCTGTCATTTGAAGTGTGTCTATCTGAATGAGGGTGGGTCCCTCTCCGTTGGCAGACTTGTTGTCTCTCACTCTGATCCCAGTGTCCTTCCAATGCAGAAAGTGATCAACACCATGTGCGGGCAAGGGATGCAGGACCTGGACTACTTAGCAGCAGAAGAATACATCTACACCAATGGGTGCATCGACAAACTGGTCAACTGGATCCATAGCAACCTCTTCCTGTTGGGAGGGGTGGCCCTGGGCTTCGCAATCCCACAGGTCAGTGTCACAGCCTATATAGGCCATTCAGCCCCTCACGCCTGTTAGATCGTGATTGATCTGTATTTCTACCTTGGTTCCATATCTGTTAATTACCCGTACCTATTAATCCCTGTCTTATTCATTGTGTTCCTCCCTCCCGTTGCTCTGGGTGCAGAGGTCAATTTCAAAGCGGCTGAGGTCAAATTCAGTGCCCTTTCGCTAAAATCAGCTGGTCCCCATCCAGTGCTAGTACTGCACGATGTGTTGGGTGTTCTGGATCACAAACCGGTCACCAACACTGGAAGTGGTGCAACTCTATTTTATTATAAGGTTAACTGTATTACTTGAACTGTGGGTAAATGCAATACCAGCTTTAACTGTTGACCCTTGCCTAGTCCTAACCAGGTGATGCACTCAGCACATGGTGAACGTCTGTGTTGCAGGCTGTGAGCTCTGTGCTCCGAGCTGGCTGCTACTAGAATGAGCGGGAACTCTCCTGTCCCCTGTCTTTATAGTGCGTGTGCTCTCACTGGTGATTGGCTGCGGTGTTGTGTATGCTGATTGGTCCCACTGCATGTCCATCAGTGTGTGTGTGTGTTTCTGCACCATAATATACTGGTGTATATTATGACACTGAATACCTACACAATGATGCTTTATGTAGTCGAAAGCACCCAATGAACAACATGAGTTGCGAGCATCAGTGGAATTGAACACATTTGGCACTTGCTAGTAGAGTTAAAGGGAGAGAGGGTCAGATTAATTTATTTTAACAAGGAACTAGTAATGTGGGAAAGTTGTTTTTTTTTTTTTTTTTTTTGTTAAAATATTACAGCATTTGTGATTTTATAACAGTAACAGTAAACCATATACAAAAAACGATAAACAAAGTGCAAAGACCCACTACCTCCCTCACGGGTCCCACCTTCCTAGAAATGTAATCTAGAATAACCCCCCTCCCCGCCCCTGCTGACTGTTAATTTTCTCTAAAGAAGTCTACAAACTGCTGCCACCTCTGGACGAACCCGAGCATTGACCCTCTTGGGGCGAGCTTGATTTCCTCAAGACTGAGAAACCCGGCCATGTCACTAACCCAGATCTCTGATTTCGGGGGCTTCGAGTCCCTCCATGCCAAGTGTCCGTCTCCGGGCTACCAGGGAGGCAAAGGCCAAGACGTCGGCCTCTCTTGCCCCCTGGACTCCCGGGTCCTCCGACACTCCGGAAATCGCCACCTCTGGACTCTGTGCCACCCTTGTTTTTAACACCGTGGACATGGTGTCTGCAAACCCCTGCCAGAATCCCCTAAGATCAAACATGTGGACATGGTTCGCTGGACCTCCCGTGCACCTTGTACGCCTGTCTTGTATCGCAAAAAAACTTGCTCATCCAGGCCACTGTCATGTGTGCCCAGTGAACGACCTTAAATTGTATCAAGCTGAGCCTGGCGCATGATGTGGATCTGCCCAGAGACCTGCCTCTATCTCTCCCCCTACGTCCTCCTCCCATTTGTGCTTTAGCTCCACTGTCTGCGTTTCCTCTGACTCCATGAGTTCTTTATAGATATCTGAGACCTTTCCCCCTCCCACCCATTCTCTAGAAGCTGCCCTATAGGGAGCAGGATTCTCCCGGGCCGGAGAATCCCCGCCACCGGGCCACGCCGCCCTGACACCAGCACGTGATTCTCCGCAGAGCGGAGAATCGGCGCCATTGGCGCAGGCGTGTTTGGCACGGCGCTGGTCGCGGGCCGCTCTACATGGCCGGGCCACCGATTCACCGGCCCGGATGGGCCGAGCGGCCGCTCTAAAAAGGCAGAGTCCCGCCGGCGCCGTCCACACCTGGTCGCAGTCAGTGGGAATTCTGCACAGCGTCGGGGGGGGGCGGCCTGTGGGGGGGGTTCCGACACCGGTGGGGGGCCTCCGATGGGGCCTGGCCCGCGATCGGGGCCCACTGATCGACGGGCCGACCTCTCACTCCCGGGCCTATTTTCTTCCGCACCGCCCCCTGAACTCCCCCGCCACGTTGCGTCAGGGCCGGCGCATTGAGGGTTGACGCCGGCGCCACTGCGCATGCGCGGATCCCGCGGCGCACAGTTCGCGCTGGGGTGGGAGGTTGGTGCAGTGTCAACCGCTCCAGCGTCGTGCTGGCCCCGTCGGGGCCAGAATCGGTACTCCCAGCGGCCCGTTCACGCCATTGTGAAACGCGACGGCGTTTCCGATGGCATGGATACTCTGCCACCGAATGGGAGAATCCCTCCCCTTGTATCCCACGTGGCGGTAGGAGCGGGATGGTTGGAACCTTCCTTCGCAAGAAGTCCCGAATCTTCAGATACCTAAACCCATTCCCTCCCGCCAACTCAGACTTCTCGTCTAGCTCCCTCAAACCGGGGAAGCACCCACCTGTAAACAAATTTCCCATCCTCCCAATCCCTGCTCTCTGCCATCCCCAAAACCCTCCATCTAGTCTCCCTGGGGCAAACCGATGGTTGCTACAGATTGGAGCCCGAACCGATGCTGCCTCCACTCTCGCATGTTTCCTCCACTGCCCCCAGACTTTCAGGGCCACCACTACCACCGGGCTTGTGGAGTACCGGGCCGGCAAGAACGGCAGAGGGGCCGTGATCAATGCCCCTAAACTCCTGTCCTTACAAGATGCTGCCTCTACTCGCTCCCCGCCAACCCTTCCCCCACTTCCTAATCATGGCTATATTTGCCGCCCAGTAATAGTTGCTAAAGTTCGGCAGCGCCAACCCCCCCTCTCCCCGGCCATGCACCAGCATCACCTTCACTTTCGGAAGTCCTCTTTCATTTGTTCCACTAGCCGGGTCCAGTTTAGTTTATGTAACAGCCCCCAGTCTCGTGCCACCTGGATCCCTAAATAATGGAAACTACCTCCCCCCAATCTGAACGGCAGCTCTCCCAGTCTCCTTTCCTGCCTCCTTGCCTGAATCGCAAACATCTCGCTTTTCCCCATGTTCAATTTGTACCCCGAAAAACAGCCAAATTCCCCTAAAATCCTCATGACCTCTCCCATCCCCTCTAACGGGTCGGAAACATGCAGGAGCAGGTCGTCGCCATATATCATAGAACTTACAGTGCAGAAGGAGGCCATTCGGCCCATTGAGTCTGCACCGGCTCTTGGAAAGAGCACCCCACCCAAGGTCAACACCTCCACCCGACACTAAGGGCAATTTATCATGGCCAATCCACCTAACCTGCACATCTTTGGACTGTGGGAGGAAACCGGAGCACCCGGAGGAAACCCACGCGCACACTGGGAGGATGTGCAGACTCCGCACAGACAATGACCCAAGCCGGAATCGAACCTGGGACCCTGGAGCTGTGAAGCAATTGTGCTATCCACAATGCTACTGTGCTGCCCCCAGTGGGTGCTGTACTGTATAACGAGACATTGTGTGCCACCCCACCACGGACCAGCCCCTGGAAGCTCTTAACGCCATACCAGTGGCTCAATGGCCAGAGCGAACAGCAAAGGAGCGAGGGGGCATCCCTGCCTAGACCCCCGGTGCAGTCTAAAATAACCCAACGTCAGCCGGTTAATTCGAACATTCGCCTCTGGTGCCTGGTATAGCAGCCTGACACAGTTGATGAAACCCCAACCGCCCCAACACCTCCCACAGATAGATAGTTCCATTCCACCTGGTGAAAGGCCTTCTCCTCGTCCATTGCGACCACTACCTCCACCTCCTTACCCACTGGGGGCATCACGATTACATTCAAGAGCCTTCCAATGTTGGCCGTTAGCTGCCTAGCCTCAACGGACCACGTCTGGTCTTCCCCTATCACCCCCGGGAAAACAGTCTTCTATCCTTGAGGACAAGATTTTAGCTAACAGTTTGGCATCAACATTCACCAGGGAGATCGGCCTGTAAGACCCGCATAGCTCAGGGTCCTTCTTCCACTTCAGGATCAGTGGTAATGTGGGAAAGTTATTAGCTAATTTGCACTCAGACCATAAATAAGGTCTTGGTTGAGGGATTATTAGTCAGGCCATCGGGGGAACACTGTTTGAAATAGTGTGATGGGATGTTTTACATTCTGAAAGTGAGGCCACACCTTCACTAATGTCTCACCTGAATGGAGTACCTCAGACAGTGCAGCACTCCCTCTGTTGCTCAGTTATGTGCTCGTCAATGAAATGGGCCTTGAGCCCTTGATCTTTTGTTACCCACAACTTGGCTACTGTAAGTGAGAAATACAAAAAGGATATCGGTGAGAAATTAGCAAATGTGCAAATATATTGTTATAGGGCACTGTTCCTTTAACAAAACTGTATGGGTCTCTCTTCAATTATTGGTTTTGTGTCTCTCCTTCCCTGCCATCTCCAGTTAGTGGGAATTCTCCTCTCCCAGATCCTCATCAACCAGATCAAAGATCAGATTGAACTCCAGAAGTACAACAGCCAGCACAGAGCAGACCCATGGTACTGATCGCTGCCTGCTACACAACACCTCCATCCCAACACCACAGCTATTTACACACTGGAGGAGGCGCATTATTTTCCTGGAGCCATTTTACACGTCGCTGACGTGAAAACCAATGCAATTCTGGGGCCTTTTGGTTGTTTGCTGAGGAAGGACTGCAGCCCATCGGGATTGTCGGAATGCCACTCCATCACAGGATGTAAAGATCCTCAGGAGCTCTGCTTTAAATTAATTTCTCATCCAGCCCATCAGCACGTTTAACAAATTAATTTGTTTTCAAACTGTCTATAGTAGCACGTCCTGTGGTATGGCTGTCATGTACTGGTGTATAGAACAATGTCCCACATACATCATGGATACCGGCCAAATCTCCCTAGGGATTTGTTCATCTGTTGCTGGAAAACTGTTAATCGATGCCCACATGTGTTGCTATTTGTGAAGCTGAGTTCTGTTGCTTCTCGCTGTGTTCATGAATGTTACTGTTAATCGTCTATTTTTTGTTGTGTTGACGTCTTGCCTCTGAAGGACAGTCCAGGATGAATTTGGTGCCTCCCAAACGTCTACATGTCGGAGGGCATTCAAAATTAAATGCTTCCTGGGTCACTTTCTGACTATTGGTATTGGTGTATTTAAAGGGATGTTACAATTGGAAAAAGCCACATTACTGTATGTGCGCATTCTGGGGGGGTGGGGATGGGGTGGGGTGGGGATTGGGGGGGGGGAGTGAATGTTGATGTCTACCTGTTAATTTAATATTTTTGCTAAATGAAATATTTTTGTCTTCTAATAAAATATATAATCTATCAATCTGCCTGTGTTGAAGTATTTTTTAAATGTCATTAATTTGTGTTGTACAAATAATGCAGCAAATGTGCTGGAGGCTGTTCCAGCAGATGGTGCAATGTCACAGTGAGTTAGTGTGGTAATATGTTCAGTTTCTCAGACCGAGATTGTATCATTACAGCGGTAGTTCCCAGAGACACACAATCCTAATCTCGGGCATGCCATTTCTAGCTAGGGAGGGAGGAGAGATCAAAGCTTGTACACTCTGCTGTGATGGTCCAGCAAATGAATAGCCTGCCAATATTTCAATGTTTGGACTCATTCATAAGTGCACCAATCAGGGGAATTTTTTTTTTTTAAAAAGCCTCATTACCATTGAAAGGGCAGCACGGTGGCTAGTACTACTGCCTCACAGTGCCAGGGACCCAGGCTCAATTCTGGCCTTGGGTGACTGGACTTTGCAATTTCTCCCCGTGTCTGCGTATGATTCCTCCGGGTGCCCCAGTTCCTCCCGCAGCCCAAAGATGTGCAAGTTAGGCCATGCCAAATCGCCCCTTAGTGTCCAGGGATGTGCAGGTTAGGTGGGGTTATGGGGATGGGACAGGGGAGTGCTCTTTCAGAGGGTCAGTGCAGACTCAATGGGCCGAATGGTCTCCTTCTGCACTGTAAACCTGGGTGGAAGATGGAGTTGCCCCAATGGCCAGCGATGGAACACACCCTCTCCAAATGAGGAAATAACTGGGCATCCATATTGGCTTTAAGTATTGTGAACGATGCAGAGGATAGTGTAGAACTTCAAAGGGACCTAATAAAGGTTGATGGGTGGATGGACAAGTGGCAGATGAATTTTAATGGAGAGAGAAGTATGAAGTGAATAAATTTAGAGTACCCAATTCATTTTTTTCCAATTAAGGGGCAATTTGGCGTGGACAATTGACCTACCCTGCACATCTTTGGGTTGTGGAGGCGAAACCCACTCAAACACAGGAAGAATGTGCAAACTCCACACGGACAGTGACCCAGAGCCGTAATCGAACCTTTGACCTCGGCGCTGTGAGGCAGCAATGCTAACCACTGCGCCACTGTGCTGACCCAGAAGAGATTCATTTTGGTAGGAAGAATGCAGAGAGACAATATATAATAAATGATGCAATTCTAAAAGGGGTACAAGAGCAGAGGAACCTGGGTATCTATGTGCATAAATCAGTGTAGACAGACAGTTTGAGTTGGTGGTTAAGTCTAGGAAGCTGTATGCTTTATTAATAGGGGCATAGAGTACAAAAGGTTTTATGTTAATCTTTATTATTGTCACAAGTAGGCTTACATTAACACTGCAATGAAGTTACTGTGAAAATCCCCTAGTTGCCACATTCCGACACCTGTTTGGGTACACAGAGGGAGAATTCAGAATGTCCAATTCACCTAAACACATCTTTTGGGACTTGTGGGAGGAAACTGGAGCACCCAGAGGAAACCCACACACTGGCGAACGTGCAGACTCCACACAGACAGTGACCCAAGCCAGGAATCGAACCAGGAACCCTGGCGCTGTGAAGCAACAGTCAATAGCTGGGCCCCAACTGAGTATTGTCCACCCTTGGCCTATTGGCACCAAACTCTAGGGAGAATGTGAAGGCATTTGAGTGCAGAAAAGATACCCGAGAATGGTCCCAGGGGATGAGGAACTTCAGTTGGGAAGATAGATGGGAGAAGTTGGGACTGTTTTCCTTCGGAAAGGTGAAGGTTGAAAGGAGATTTGATAAAGGTATGAGGGGGACTGTACAGATTAGATGGAGAAAAACTGTTCCCATTGGTAAAGGATTGAGAATAAGAGAGCACAGATTTATGGTAATTGACAAAAGAAGCAACGTGAAGATCTGGCATGCGCGGCCTCAGTGTGTGGTGGAGGCCAGTTCAGTCGAGGCATTCAAGACAAAATTCAATTATTATCTGAATAGGAAGAATGTGGACGAGTGGCGAGGTGATTTGATCCTTCGGAGAGCTGGCACAGATCGGATGGGCCAAATAGTCACATCCTGTGTTGTAATCATTGAGAGTCAGTGATGGATTGATCAGAGGTCGAGGTGAATCTGTAACTTGCGGCGGAAAGCTTGCAGGCAATGGCAATAACTACAGGTTAGAGAAGCCATTCGGCCCATATTTGTTCCTGATCAAGTAAGTCGCTGCAGTTCTCCCATTGGAACATCCAGCCCTTCAATGATTCGAGTGTGTGGACCTCTTATTCCTCTCATTGCTTTCCTGAAACCCAACATCGGCTGTTTCTGGAATTGGGTGATGGCAAGAAGGGTTGGATTGATCACGTGAATAAAAGGGAACAAGTTTGGGAGTTAAGGATTCACCTAACAGCACGTTCGAGTTTGAGTCTCTTTCTCCAACTCTTTCAAAAGACAACCTATTGTTTATCCGTTGGCATTCCTTCATCCGTGACACAAACTGTTCAGGGCCGCCACAAAATATTCCGAACCAGTTCTTGTTTAAATCTGTCTGTTCACGATTGATACCACAGGAGATGAACTGGCAATTAAATTTAAAATGAGCCTGTTTGTCTGTGCAAGGCCTCCTGGGCTGCTCTCTCTCAGGGTGGAGGGCCTTGCCTGCCTGTGTGTGTGTGTGGTCCTAAAGTCTTGCCAACAACAGGCACTCCCAGCAGCATGATCCACTGCTCAGTTTTCAAGTCTGCCTGAGATCAGCTTCCTGCCTTAAAGCTCTCATGTTTTTCTTATTGTTTCCCAGCCCCACCCACGTCTTTGCTTTACTGAAGGCTCGGATTCGTTGAGGGGGAGGGACCATTCTACAATATGACCTGTTGTGAGGGGGCCTTGAAATTGGTGCGATTCTCTGCTGTGACAGTGTCAGCACCGGGCCTCTCACTGTTCCCCTCTGTCTGCCTCAACCCCTTGTTGGGCAGGCAGTACACGTGTCGGCAGATTTTCAGTCCAATATCAAGCCAATCGGCTGCGGGGGTCGTCACCCAATTTTAGACAGCCACATACATTTCAGTGCGAATGAACAAGAGCAGCTCGTACACCCCCCCCCCCCCCCCCCCCTTCCCTCTTCTCCTCACCTCTACCCACAGTGAGGGGTATTGAGGCAATGGCATTTTTACCTTCCTCTTGCCTGGTGAGGTCGGTCTATTCCATGCAAAGCTGTTGTGGCTGGGACAAGGCTACTCCATGTACATCTCCGTTCCACACCCAGTACTGTAATACGGAGTAAAGGGGGAAGATCATCCAGTTTGTTTTGACTGGCATATCATCCAAGAGACTTTCACAGTGGGTGAATTTTGCTTAGCCAGGGAATGTTTCTAATCCTTTATAAATACTGGTTTGGCCTCTGCTGGAGCATCGCGTCTTTAGGAAATTAAGGGCTAGCAATCGGTGCAGAGGTGATTTACTAGGTTGGCATCAGGGAGGCAGATGTAGAAGGTAATGAGACTGGGATTATCCTCCTTGGGAAAACATGGCTAAGGTGAGATTTGACACGGTCAAAATCATGAAGGGAGCTAACGATTGATAGAAACTAATTCCGTTTGTAGGAGGATCAGTGACCAGTGGCAACAGATTTAAAATAATTGACAAAGAGCCAGGGGAGAGATGAGAATTATTTTGTGTAGTGTGGTGTTATGATCTGGAATGCAATTCCTGAAAGGGTGCTCGAAGCAAATTCAATAATAACTTTCAGAATGGCATGGAGCGATTGAGTGGGCTAATTGAATAGCTCTTTCAAAGAGCTGCCACAAGAAGGTTGGGTCAAATGACCAACATCTCATTGTTGTCAGTTTTCAGCATCAGCTCTGCCAACCATTCCCCAAAGACCATCCCCTCCTTCAGCGAGGAAAAAAATAACTTTATAAATTTAGAGTACCCAATTTATTCTTTCCAATTAAGGGGCAATTTAGCGTAGCCAATCCTCCTAGCCTGCACATTTTTGGGTTGTGGGAGCAAAACCCACGCAAACACGGGAAGAATGCGCAAACTACACACGGACGGTGATCCAGAGAGGGATTGAACCTGGGACCTCGGAGCCGTGAGGCAGCAGTGCTAACCCACCGCCACCGTGCAGCCCTAGAACATTCATTTGTAAAGCATCTTTCACGGCCTAGGGGCATTCCAAAGAGTTTTACAGCTTTATTTGGGTTAGCATTGCTGCCTCACAGCTTCAGGGTCCGGGGTGACTGTCTGTGAGAAGCTTGCACTTTCTCCCCTTGTCGAAGTGTAGTCACTGGTTTAATAGAGAAATTGTGACAGCCAATTTGCAGTGATTATCATGTGATCATTGCTGGATAATCTGTTGTGGTGAGGTTCGCTGAGGGATAAATGTTGGTCAGCACCCCAGGATAACTTTCCTGCTCATCAAAATCGTGTCGTGGAAGCTTTGGCACACATCTGAGCGGACAGACAAGGCCTCAGTTTAACATGTGTAAAGCACAGCATCTCCAGTAGTGTAGCACACTCAGTACTGCGCTGGGCGGGTCAACCTGGATATTGTGCTCGTGTCTCTGCAGTGGGACCTGAACCCGTGAGTTTATGATTTGGAGGCAAAGGTGCAACCCAATAAGGTGTAGCTGAGTGAGGTCAGAGTTGCTTCTGCACCATCTTCAAAGCAGTGATACAATATCAGAGACATCGTAACTCTAGTGAATTGATTGTCGGAGACAATTTCTGGGTAAAATTATGCATCGAGAGAGAGAGAGCGAAGGCTGCAAAATCTTGGGATTTTGCGTGCACTATTGCTGAAAGGTGAGATGTATGAACTTAATTGCCACTTCTTAAGCTATGCTTTGATCTGTGATGAATGATCATTTGGAGCACCTAAATTGCAAATTGTAACATGTATGCAAACTGGTACATAACAAATTTCTGCCTTTTTATAATTTTATTTTCTGAGTACCTTCACAAAGGGTCGACTCATTTCTTTGCTACAGTTTAGCAGGGACATGAAAGTGGTGGTGTCTGCACATGAGGCCCTAGGAAAATTTAGCGTATAGCCCAGTAGTGTGAGATCTCAATGATAGTGGTGTTGAAGTTGATCAGTTGTGGGGTTTGGGGGGGGGGGGGGGGGTTGAGGTCAGTGCTACTGTGTCAGTTGTTAATTAATTATTCAGCTGTCCAGCACACAGGGGCCTTGGATTCTGCTCCATGTCTGTGTCTCAGTTTGCTGGGTCTCGGCAGGGCGCAAGGAGCCCCAATTGCCTTTGTTGTCCTGTGAGGTAAGGACAGGGTAAACTAGAATCATAGAATTTACAGTGCAGAAGGAGGCTATTTGGGCCATCACGTCTGCACCAACTCTTGGAAAGAGCACCTTACCTAAGCCCACACCTCCACCCTATCCCTGGAACCCAGCAACCCCACCTAACATTTGGATACTACAGGGCAATTTAGCATGACCGATCCACCTAACCCGCACATCTTTGGACTGTGGGAGGAAACCCACGCAGACACGGGGAGAACGTGCAGACTCCGCACAGTGACCCAAGCCGGGAATCGTACCTGGGACCCTGCCGCTGTGAAGCAACAGTGCTAACCACTGTGCTACCGTGCCACCCCAGATGCAGCTTCTGCTCCTGAATCGCTGTCTAGTGATCTCTACTAGGAATGCACGCAGGCACAGGATTGTGTGTGGATATTGAGTGATAACAAGATTGGGCTCATCTCTGATGCCCTTCCTGATGTAATTGCTGACTGAATTTGGTGTGCTGCCAATTGAGTTGTTACTCCAGCAAGATATGGCCCTAAAACTGGAAGGGAGGGAGTGGTAAAAGGGAATTGGAGAAACACTTGAAGGGAAAAAAATTCTAAGGCAGTGCAACTAATTGAATAGCTCAATTAAAAAAAGCCAGTACAGGTACAGTGGGCTGATGTACAACATCTTAATCCAACCCACCAACCCGGCCCAAAACCAAACCGCATCAACACTTCAAACAAGTATTCCCACTCAACCTAACCAGACACCTTCTCCACATCCATAAATATTGTCACATCCGTTTCTTGACCCCTAAGGGTGTCATCACCACATTTAATAACCTAATATTAGACGATAATTGTCACCCCTTCATGAACTCCATTTGGTCCCCACCGATCACTC
Organism: Scyliorhinus torazame; assembly: GCF_047496885.1. NCBI lineage: Eukaryota > Metazoa > Chordata > Chondrichthyes > Carcharhiniformes > Scyliorhinidae > Scyliorhinus > Scyliorhinus torazame. The sequence goes on along the minus strand of NC_092719.1, from coordinate 21,427,883 downwards.
CCAGCACACAGTCCTCCAAGTGCATTGGCAGCACTTTGGCTGACAACTTTGCATCTACATTCAAAAGCGATATCGGATGTGACAGCACGGTGGCGCAGTGGGTTAGCCCTGCTGCCTCGTGGCACCGAGGTCCCAGGTTCGATCCCGGCTCTGGTCACTGTCCGTGTGGAGTTTGCACATTCTCCCCCTGTCTGCGTGGGTTTCGCCCCCACAGCCCAAAGATGTGCAGGGTAGGTGGATTGGCCATGCTAAATTTCCCCTTAATTGAAAATAATGAATTGGTTACTCTAAATTTAAAAAAATGTTTTTAAAAAGCTATATAGGACAATAAGACACACACTCCTCTGGATCCTAATCGTTCTTTAAAATAAGTGAAATTGAAGTTTGTGTCAGCGTGTGTGAAAGATCCCCTTTTTTAACCGAATTGTTAAACATTTCCACTAGCAGAGGCCCCAACTCAGCAGCAAACTTTATATAACAATCCACTGGGAATCCGTCCGGACCCAGGGCCTTCCCAGACTGCATTGACCCTATACACCTCATCACATCCTCCAGCCCAACTGGAGCACCCAGCCCTTGAACTTTCCCCTCCACCAGCACTGAGAAATCCAAGCTGTCCAAGCCCCTCCCCTCACCTCACACATACCCCTCACCGGGGTTACAACCAGTACAGTCCTTGCACGATACCACAGTGGTTAGTAATGTTGCTATATTTACTTGCTATAAATATGGCACTTAATAAGGTCGCCTTTCTTAATCCTAATTATGAGTATGCTTTCAGAGTCGCCAGGTATCTCTCGATACCGCCACAAGGTTCAACCGAATACCAATCAAAGAGCCAATACACCAATTAGTTAGTTCAAAATCAATACTACTTTATTTACACACTGTATGATTTACTCATGCACAATAACACTACAGGCTAAACTATATCTATCACTAACACCTATACTTAACTTCGGGTGCCCACTTAGGTCAGAGAAACAATGGCCGTTGTTCGGATCTGAGGCTGTTGGGTTCGAAGAGGTAACAGGAGTACAGCTAAGGTAATCTGTCTGGTAGCGAGTGTTGAACTTGAACTTACTTGCTTCTGGTGGTGCAGGTGGGAGGGGTCTCTCCGCTTGAGAGCCAAATCCAAGAGACTGAACCTTTGGCGGGGGTTCCGTCTTATACTCGGAGGGGCTTTGCGCACTTTTAGGCGGGCCTTAAACTTGTGCCCAATTAATTGGGCAGCTTCTTGATCACTGCCATCGATCTGAACCAATAAAGGGGCGGGTGCCTTGATGGCTGGGCATGTCCTAAGTGGCTGTTGGCCTTGCTTTGTTTGTGTCTTCTTGCTGGGGTAGTGGCGCTGGGATGTCTGAGACAGTATCGGCTACCTGAGCACTAGTTCTTTGTTCCTCGGAGATGGGCCATCAATATGTAAATCGGCCCAGGGTTTCGGTTCCGTCTACAGTCTGTCTTCCAAATATCCATTCAGGCTCTGTGCCTGCTTGTTGCTTTGCATTGTCCATTTTTCCCTGAATGCTCTGCGAGTGTCCATTTTATACACTGAAAGTGGCCATCCCAGATGGCTACAATACTATTGCTTGACAGAGCCAGGGACCCGGGTTTGATTCCCGACTTGGGTCACTGTCTGTCACGTTCTCCCCGTGTCTGCATGGGTTTCCTCCAGGTGCTCCGGTTTCTTCCCACATGTCCCGAAAGATGTGTTTGTTAGGTGTTATAACCTGCCTACTGACGATTGGCTGGGGACTAATGACTATCCCACAATCCTATGGGAGTATGAACTTCCCCAATGAGGGGGGCGGAGAAACTCCTACTATAAATAAGCTGGCCAGTCCAGGAACCAGGAGGAAGGAGAAGGTAGCAAGGGAAGTTACTGCTACTGTTATGTATATATTGTTATAGTAAATAAACGTTATTATTTTGTATCCTTAAAACTCGTGCTGGATTCTTTGGGGCCCTTACAAAACTGGCGACGAAGGTAAAAGTGAATAGCTGTCTACACTGCTGAAGCCACCTCCCTGGATTTTTGTTGGATACAGGTTGGAAGTTGTTTTCTATTATACCATGCCTCTGTACAGACGTTTGGATGTTTTTGATGCTGCGCTGGAAAGCTGGAACCAGTACACACAACGGATGCGTTACTATTTCCGGGCAAACAATATCACTGAAAACGAGCGCCAGGTGGTCATATTGCTCACCGCCTGCGGGCCGCATACGTTTGGGGTGATTAGGAGCCTTACGTACCCAGCTGCGCCGGACACCAAAACGTTTGACGAACTTGTGAATATAGTGGGGCAACACTTTAACCCAACCCCGTCCACGATAGTCCAGCGTTACCGGTTTAATACCGCTGAGAGGACCCCTGGAGAATCCCTTGCCGATTTTTTATCCAGGCTACGCGGGATTGCGGAATACTGTGACTATGGTGAGACCTTGTCAGAAATGTTACGCGACCGTTTGGTTTGCGGTATTAACAATGCGGCCACCCAGAGAAAGTTGTTAGCGGAGCCAACATTGACTTTTCAACAGGCAATACAAATAGTCTTGTCCTGAGAGAGCGCAGAGCGAGGAGTACAGGACCTACAGGGAATGGAAGTGCATGCCTTGGGGCGCAACCCTTTCCGCCCAAAAATGTCCCCCCCGCACTCCTGCGGTACCTTGGGCGAGGCAACGACCAGACCGACGCCAATGGCCATCGGACATTCCTCCCCGAAGGGAGCCTTCTCCAGAGCCAATGGATGAGGAGCCATGTCCGTGTCAGACTTGTAGGCGCCGACCCCGTCGTGGACGGCGGTCCTGGGGACGCCAGAGGCGCCGTCGTTCCGACCGAAACTGGGACCAGCCCAGGGGCCGTAACTGGGACCAGCCCAGAGGCCGTACCTTCCATGTGGATGAACCTGCGGCGACCACTCCTGAGGACGTGGAGACGGAGGACGACTGCCTGCATCTGCATTGTGTGGCAGCTCCCCGTGTGGCCCCCATTAAGGTGACAGTACGGGTCAATGGCCACCCGCTGGAGATGGAGTTGGATACTGGCGCAGCAGTCTCCGTGATCGCCCAGAGGACATTCGACCGCATCAAGCAAGGTATACAGACCCTTACATTAACTGACTCACAGGCCAGGTTGGCCACCTACACGGGGGAACCACTGGACATTGCAGGAACTACAATGACCCCTGTTGTCTATGGACGCCAGGAGGGGCGTTTCCCACTTATCGTAGTGCGTGGCCATGGGCCCAGCCTGTTGGGTCGGGACTGGTTGCGCCATTTGCGGTTGCAATGGCAGCACATCCTCCAAACAGTTTCTGGAGGGTTGACTGAGGTGCTAGGACGATACCCAGAGGTATTCCAGCCTGGTTTGGGGAAAATAAAAGGGGCCGTAGCCCGTATCCAAGTTGAACCAGGAGCCACGCCGCGCTATTTCCGGGCGCGCCCAGTGCCTTACGCTTTGCTCGAGAAGGTAGAAGGGGAGCTCACTCGTTTGGAGAGTTTGGGTATTATCAGGCCCGTCCGTTTTGCTGACTGGGCAGCACCAATTGTACCAGTAATGAAGCCAGATGCCACAGTTCGCTTGTGTGGCGACTATAAACTTACAGTGAATACAGTTTCCCGACTCGACCGATACCCAATGCCTCGCATAGAGGATCTCTACGCGAAACTTGCAGGCGGACTCTCATTCACAAAATTAGATATGAGTCACGCCTACCTGCAGTTGGAGCTGGACCCTGCCTCCCGACCATATGTAACAATTAACACACACCGGGACCTGTATGAATATACACGGTTGCCCTTTGGAGTATCCTCTGCCTGCGCAATTTTTCAACGTGTTATGGAGGGCATTTTGAGAGGTTTACCACGTGTGGCTGTCTACCTAGATGACGTGTTGATTACAGGGACGTCGGAGCAAGAGCATTTGGAAAATCTGGAGGTTGTCCTTAAACGCCTTTCGGAGGCTGGAGTCCGTTTACGTCACACAAAGTGCGTATTTCAGGCAAAAGAAGTAGTCTACCTAGGTTATCGGGTGGACCGTGAGGGTCTGCACCCCGTCGCAGAGAAGGTGCGTGCAATTCAACATGCCCCCACCCCGACTGACATTTCACATCTTCGTTCTTTTCTCGGTCTCGTAAACTATTACGGGATGTTCCTCCCCAATCTGGCAACTACGCTGGCCCCCTTACACCTGCTGCTAAAGAAAAATCACACCTGGGTTTGGGGTCAGCCGCAAGAAACCGCTTTCCGGCTGGTAAAGCAACAATTGTCGTCGTCTGGGTTACTAACCCACTATGATCCGGGAAAGCCTTTGCTCGTCACATGTGATGCATCCCCGTATGGTATTGGGGTTGTCCTGTCCCACAAGATGGAGAACGGGGCCGAGCGACCGATAGCTTTCGCCTCCGCACATTGACTGCAGCGGAGAAAAAGTACGCGCAGATCGAGGAGGGCCTGGCAGTGGTTTTCGCGGTGAAACGCTTCCACCAGTATGTGTACGGCCGCCATTTCACTATCGTGACTGATCATAAGCCCCTGCTGGGACTCTTCAGAGAGGATAAGCCAATACCGCCCATTGCTTCTGCACGGATCCAGCGCTGGGCTTTGTTGCTTGCTGCATATGAGTATTCTCTGGAGCACAAACCAGGTACACAGATAGCAAATGCCGACGCACTGAGCCGATTGCCTTTATCAACCGGCCCCATGTCGACCCCCACGACCGGTGAGGTGGTCGCAACCCTAAATTTTATGGACACCTTGCCTGTCACGGCATCATAGATCCGTGAGTGGACCCAGACGGAGCCAGTCCTGTCAAAGGTTCGGCACATAGTCCTGTATGGTGGGCAGCATAGACAGCTCCCAGGCGAGTTGCGGGCATTTTCCTCCAAGCTGTCAGAGTTCAGCGTGGAAGACGGCATCCTCTTGTGGGGGACGCGTGTGATTGTCCCGGAAAAAGGCCAGGAGCTGATATTATCAGACTTGCACAATGGGCATCCGGGCGTGACCAAGATGAAAATGTTGGCCCGTAGTTATGTCTGGTGGCCAGGCCTCGACACCGACATTGAGAAGGTGGCCCAAAACTGCTCCATTTGCCAGGAGCATCAGAAGCTTCCGCCGGCCGCGCCTCTACATCACTGGGAATGGCCAGGGCGGCCTTGGGCACGCTTACATGCAGATTTCGCAGGCCCTTTTCAGGGATCCATGTTCCTTCTACTAATTGACGCCCAGTCCAAATGGCTGGAGGTGCATAAGATGCAGGGGACAACGCCCTGCGCAACAATTGAAAAAATGCGTTTATCATTTAGCACGCATGGCCTCCCCGAGGTGCTGGTCACGGATAATGGCACTCCATTCACGAGTGAGGAGTTTGCTAGGTTTACAAAGACAAACGGCATCTGCCATATCCGCACTGCCCCTTACCACCCGGCTTCAAATGGGTTGGCAGAGCGTGCAGTGCAAGCATTCAAAAGAGGCCTAAAGAAGCAGTCTTCTGGATCAATGGACATGAGACTGGCTCGGTTTTTGTTTACGTACAGGACCACCCCCCATACAGTGACTGGGGTAGCTCCCGCAGAACTCCTAATGGGCCGGAGACTTCGCACCCGCCTTAGTATGGTCTTCCCGGACTTTGGCACAAAAGTACGCCGCACACAAGAATGGCAGGGACCGGGATTGTCTCGGCATCGTCCGATTCGGCAGTTTGCGCCCGGTGACCCAGTATTCGTGCGAAATTTTGCTGGTGGTGCCCAATGGGTTCCCGGTGTAATCTTTCGCCAAACGGGCCCTATATCGTACCAAGTGCAAGCCCAGGGTCGTCTCCAGCGAAAACATGTAGACCACGTCCGGTCCAGAAGATCATCCCCGTAAAAGATTCCCCGCCCCCGGAGCTCAGTTCAACAGCGGCAAAGACCAGAAACAAAGGAAGGTAGTCCTCAAAATCTTCCACTGGTGCCTCACTCGAAGCCTGCGCAGGTCGTGACGGGACCGAATGGGGATAGAGACGCTGACATGACGGAGGCAACAGACTCTGACTCCGAGATGGAGACACAGGATGAATCAGAGGGGGAATCCTCTGGTCCATAGGCCGTGGATGTACAACCGCGCCGTTCATCACGGAAGCGCCGGTCTCCGTCTCGTTATACGCCGCCTGATCCAGCGCCGCATGCAAATGGCGTCCGGCCTGTGGCCAAACGAGTTTGACGCCTTCCTTTGCCAGGGTCTACTGTGGATTCCTTGGACTTTGGGGGGGAGGGATGTTATAACCTGCTTACTGACGATTGGCTGGGGACTAATGACTATCCCACAATCCTATGGGAGTTTGAACTTCCCCAATGAGGGGGGCGGAGAAACTCCTACTATAAATAAGATGGCCAGTCCAGGAACCAGGAGGAAGGAGAAGGTAGCAAGGGAAGTTACTGCTACTGTTATGTATATATTGTTATAGTAAACAAACGTTATTATTTTGTATCCTTAAAACTCGTGCTGGATTCTTCGGGGCCCTTACAAAATTAGGTAAATTGGACATTATGAATTCTCCCTCTGTGTACCTGAACAGGCGCCGGAGTGTGGTGACTAGCAGATTCTCACAGTAACTTAATTGCAGTGTTAATGTAAGCCTACTTGTGACACTAATAAAGATTATTATTATTATTCGGTATGGCGGTTGAAGGCCCCCTCCCCTACGAGATTCTAAAAAATATTCTGTGGTCCTTGTTCCCTCAGTACCTTCAGGTAGCCCCACGATCCTCAGGTTCTGCCTTGAATGGTTCTCCAAGTCGTCGACTTTCTCCCTCAACGTTTTCTGACCATCCGCCATCATCAGCATTTCTCCCTCCAACGCGGAATCCAATCCTCATGGTCAGCCACTGTCTCCTCCATTTTTGGATGGGTGCATTCTCCGCCTCCAGCCTCTACTCCACTCTCTCCAGAGCAGCCCAAAGTGACTTTGCCACCCTCGCCAGGTGCTCTGAGGCCGTCTGCCTCTTTTAAAAAACCCGGCCGCAAGGAATTTGACCAATTGTTCCATCGACCATTATATGGGCAACAGCGCCATCCTTTCCCCTGCTATGCCATGTGTATCCTCCTGTGTCCTCCTGAAGAGTGACCCTTATTTGACACACTCCTCACCTGGTACCTCTTTGACATTCCCCACCGAAGGGGAATACCTTACTCTTTAGTATTCCCACTTCATCCAACTGCAACATCCTCATAAAATGGGCAGAAGGGGCCAAAAAATCTGACCTCAGGCAGGAGCCACCTTCTGTGTGACCACTCACTCCTTGGCCGCCACCAGAGGGCCGCCACTGAATTTATAAACCAACTCTTAATCTATACTGGTTCATTTGAGATGGTGGAATGGCATTCGTGATATTGGGTTATTTTTTGGAGTTGATTTTAACTATGCAGTTTACCCTCTATGTGGAGGAAGTGGATTGATGGAACTATGTAAATAATGTAAGTGGTTGCAGCTCAGGCTTATTAAAGGCTACTCAAAAGAAGTTGCAGTGGAGTTCTGTTATGTGGCAGTGAGTGTAGCGGGTGAGTAAGTCTGGCTAAGGTTAATTACTGTCGGGGCATTATGACACAATTAGTGTTAGGTTTGAAATGCGTGGGCTAATTGTGTTTTACTTCATTGATTTAATTATCTCCGACAGTTCTGGCCTCCATATTACAGAAATGGCACAGAAGGTACTAGAGAAGGTGCAAAAATGATTTATAAGGATGATATCGGAACTGACAGTTTCAAACTATCAGGAAATATTGAACAGGTTGGGGAGAAGGCTGAGAAGTGACCTTGAAAAATAGGAACAGGAGTAAGACATTTCTCTGGTAGAAGTCTTAATGTTATCAAGGGGTTCAATAGGGAGAATGTGGAGAAAATATTTCCAATTATGGGGGGGATGATAACCCAGGGCCAAAAATATACGATAGTTGCAAATAAACCCAATCGGAAATTTAGGTAAAAATGTGGAACTCGCGAGCACAAGGAATAGTTGAGATGAATAGCACAGATGGATTTTTCTTTTATATAAATTTATAGTACCCAATTCATTTGTTGCAATTAAGCATGGCAAATCACTTAGTCTGCACATCTTTGGGTTGTGGGGGCGAAACCCACACAAACACGGGGAGAATGTGCAAACTCCACACGGACAGTGACCCAGAGCCGGGATCAAACCTGGGACCTCGGCGCCATGAGGCTGCAGGGCTAACCCACTGCGCCACCATGCTGCCCTAGCACAGATGGATTTAAGGGAAAAATAGATGAACACATGAAGGAGAAAGGAATAGAAGGATATGCTGATCGATTAAATGAAGTAGTGTGGGAGGAGGCTCGTGTGGAAAGCAAGGAGGAGGAAGGTCCTAGTTAGCCATCAGTATTGGAATACTTGACATTCCCCTTGGGTGACAGCACAGAGGGGCATCTAGTGTTGGGCTCACTTTGTGCCATTGCCAAGGTGAATTTTACCCTCATAAGACCAATTGCAGTACACCCTTCTTTTGGTGTTGGGCAGCTATGTGCAGAGCATGGATTGACCCCAGGAATTTCCTAATTCCTGTGGCTCAGCACCAGGCAGAGTAGCATTTTTACTCCCTGTTTTCTCTTCGCCACTTTATTGTCTGCTCTCCGTCCACCCCTCTCAGGTGCATTTGGGCCAAGGTGCCATTTCCTCGAGTGAGAGGATAGAGAGACCGCCCATTCCATCTGTGTAGATAGATGAGACTGTCGGTGACAACCAGCTCCACATGGGATTGGCCTTCTCTTGTGTGGCATTTTGCATGGTTGCCATGGTTCTGGCTCCAGCATCCAGGGCTGTATTGCCATCTCCTGCTCAACTTTTGAATCAGCTTGTTTGAACAGTGAATGATCACATTCTCTCCATGTTTGCGTGGGTCTCACCCCCACAACCCAAAGATGTGCAGGGTAGGTGGATTGGCCATGCTAAATTGCCCCTTAATAGGAAAAAAAGAATTGGGTACTCTAAATTTATAGATTTAAAAAAATGGAACAGTGAATGATTGCCAATGTGGAACACTGTGAACACATCACCAAGACCCCCTCCCTTGTGTACATGTTATTGAATCTGCCCTCCCCAGCATACACTAATAAATCTGTCTCTTCTCGGTAAACATCGATATTAAATATGCCGTGCCAGTATACACTGATATTCTGCCGGGTAAAATATCATTTTGTGCTACTTCCTACTGATAGAGTCAGAGGATATGCTCCTCTACGACAATCTGGCCTATTAACAAAGTGTGACGGGGGAGTGTGATCATGGCAGGCTGTGACTGGGAGAATACAATAAGAATACATAAAACAATTGACATTCCCAGGAAAATGTAAAATTTGTGACCCATATGAATATTTCCTTTTTTCTCCCTAATGTTGCTGACTTATCCGGGGTACAGTTCCCAGATACTGCTGGGTCTCTGGTGTGTTTGGATAATCTTCATACCCTGCTACGCTGACGGTTCTTTTCTGATGTGTTTTTTGTAACTGCAATTAGTGATTGACAACACAATCAACAATGCAGAATGTGAAAGACAGAACAGTGAGGGACAGTCTGCTGTGGGACCCTGCAATGCAGGACACCACACTGAGATACACAGTACTGTAGGGCACTGTACTCAGGGACACTTCTGTATTTATCAGACTCTTTGAGAAATATATTTCTCTTTGTCCTTGCTGGGTACAAACCCACAGTACTCTTGTAATGAGGCCATTCTTATGAGTGGGACTAAACAATGTTGTTCTTTCCCTGGTGGAGATGGCATCATAGACAAGCCTAGTCCTCCCCTCACTTCTTAGAATCCATAGAGTACCTACGATGCAGAAGGAGACCGTTCGGCCCATCGAGCCTCTGCACCAACCCTCTGAAAGTGCTCCCTACCTAAGCACTCTCCCTACTTCATAGAATCATCATAGAGTTTACAGTGCAGGAGGAGGCCACTCGGCCTATCGAGTCTGCACCGGCTCTTGGAAAGAGAACCCCATTTAAGCCCAAACCTCCACCCTATCCCCGCAACCCAGTAATCCCACCCAACCTAAAGGCAATTTAGCATGGCCAATCCACCTAACCTGCACATCTTTGGACTGTGGGAGGAAACTCACACAGACACGGGGAGAACGCTCAGACTCCGCACAGTGACCCAAGCTGGGAATCAAACCTGGGACCCTGTAGTTGTGAAGCAACTGTGCTAGCCACTGTGCCTCCCGCTTACTGTCCTGGCAAGGGACACTTGAGAGTGGATAGGAGAAACTTGCATTTCAATAGCACCTGTCACAGCCTCAGGACGTCCCAAAGCGTTTCCAGCCAGATCTGCCATGCAGGAGCCACGTTTGCGCACAGCGAGATCCCATAAAGAGCAATTTAATGGCCACCTAATCTGTTTTTTTGTGATATTGATTGAGGGATGATATATTGGCCAGGACACCGGGGAAGAACTCCTCCTTCTTGTCTTCAAAGTACCTTTCGAGCTATGGGATCTTTTGACCTCTACCTGGGGGGAGGGCAGACAAGCAGACACTGGAACTTGGGGGTCTCACTTGAAAAGACAGGAGCCCCTTCCCTGACCTTGAGCTCCCAGGGCCGGCTGTAAAGTTCCTTGGCTCCTGCAGATCACTAAGGATACAGTCTGATGGGCTCCTTTATGCCGGTGGGGGAGGGGAGGGGACGGAAACATGTTGCCAATTACGCTCAAGAGTCAGGGAGTTTAGCTTTTGTAATATGGGGTCGGGGACCTCAGTTGATGTCGAATTGGAGGAATGTAAATTGAGGGGGTTTGTGGGTGTGGGTGTGTGTGTGTGTGTGGGGGGGGGGGGGGGGGGGTATCTGTTCACTGGCATGGGAAGGCAGGCTGGGGCCAGGAAAGGGGCACTCTCTGGATTGAGCTCTGAGCAGTGTGCTTTCACACAGGGAGGGTGGGTTCAGTTTAGCCTTCCTGTGCAGCTCCCACTCCCCCGCATCAATACAAACAGCTGGCGGTGAACCAGACACAAAGTGAGTTTAAAAAAACACGTTAAAAATTTTTGAATGGAGCTGTAGAAATCTAGTGAATTGGAGATCCATCCAGTACTGAGTATTGGGAAAGTTACGAGGAGGGAAGTGGGAGTGAGGTGGGGGGAGGCTGGACTGGGTATCAAATTACAATCCCCTTTTCCCTGTCACTTCTCTTGCTTGGAAAAGTGGGAGTGTGCAGGCAAATACTTGGAGATCACGCACGTTCTTAGTAAATCCGATGGTTTGCATTTGTCCCCTTGGGCTTTGTGTTGTGACAGTGTTGAGGAGGGAGGGGGGTTTGGGCAGAGAATATGTGTGTGTGTGGGGGGGGGGGGGGGGGGGGTGCCACATCCTAGTTTGCAGCAGCGGAGTTTGCAATGAGTTGAAACTTTACTGACACTGCAAACTGGGAGACGGATACATTTTAGTTTGGTGAACAAGGGCCAGGAGCCAACCCCCCTGTTTTCAGAGTGACGAGCAGCGAAATAAGAAAGGAGGAGGGGGCTGGATTTCTTTAACTTTGTAACTGGAAGTCTGGACAAACCAAGATGTCTACCGGCTGCCAGTCTTTTGTTAAGGCGGCTGCAGCCTCCTTGCTTTTACTCGGGACTTTCCTGGAGCAGAGCGGCACCAACCACACGTTTCCCCAGGACCGCTGCAAGAAAGTGTCGGACTGCGAGCCCCTGAGGTACAACACATGTATGGGCTCGGCTCTACCTTACACCCACACCTCGCTCGCCCTGGCCGAGGACTCCAGCACCCAGGAGGAGGCTCACAACAATCTGGTCCTGTGGTCAGGTATTGCATTCAAACCCCTTGCATTGCAAGAAACGCGCTCCCCTGGACGTTCACACGAACAGCAATCTTTTCGGCCCTAAAATTGCTTCCTCTCCCTCCCTCCCCACCTTCCTTTACTTTACATCATTTTAGTGGGATGCAAAACTTATGGAAAGCCGATGCACTTCCAGCAAGATGGTCTCATGAGGGGAGAGTGAGCTGGGTGGATTGGAGCTATACCTCTTAGGCAGTGTATGATGGCTTGGGTTGTGCATCAGTACGAAAGCCACAATAGGATTGGAGACGCTATCAGACAGTGAAGTCCTGAGGACTCTCTTCCCCCCCCCCCCCCCGCCACAGTGTCCAGCTGCCCAGAATTCTGGATTTCCCTCCCTTCTCCCTCTGCTTCTTTAAAATTCCTTAATATCTGCCTCTTTTATCAAGTTTATGGCCACCTTTTTAAATATCTCCTTATGTGGCTTGGTGTCAAATCTATAATTCATTCCACTCTAATGAGGTGCCCTGGATATTACGGTGCTAAAGGTACTGTACAAATGAAAGCTCAAGGACGTTGTTTCACGCTGACTTTAGTTCAAGCCTGGGGCAGTATAACTCCAATCTTAAATTCATATTGTCTTGCCATGTCTTGGCAAGCCCAAAGCACGGGTGAAGGACATTGTACAGGCACATCAGGGCGGTATGGTCCCGTGGCTGGGTGCTGTTTGTTTTATTGTTAATGAAATAGGCAGCATGGTGGCACAGTGGTTATCACTGCTGCCTCACGACGCCGTGGTCCCAGGTTCAATCCTGGCTCTGGGTCACTGCCCGTGTGGAGTTTGCACATTCTCCCCACGTTTGCGTGGGCTTTGCCCCCACAACTCAAAAGATGTGCAGGCTAGGTGGATTGGCCACACTAAATTGCCCCTTAATTGGAAAAAATGAATTGGGTACTCTAAATTTAAAAAAAAGTTAATGATAGTCGATTCTAAATCTCTGCTCCCCGTTCATTCACAATTACAGTTTGCATTTGCAAAGCACCCTTTAATATAGTACAATAGCAAAGGAAAGTAATCAGACAAAAACCAATACTGAGCCAAAGAAGGTGATATTAGGACAAATGGTTAACATGTTGGTCTAAAAGGTGGGTGTTAAAGGAGGAAAGAGGGGCAGAGAAATTTAGAGAGGGTATTCTAGAACTTAGGGCCTATACGACTGAAGGTTCAGCTGCCAAAGGTGTGGTAAAATAGTGGAGTACACACAGGATGTCAGAGTTGGAGTAATGCAGAGTTCTCAGAGGGACTTAACACTGAAGGAGGCTACGAGATTTTAAAAAGCATGAGACCATGGAGGGATTTGAACATGAGAAGAGAATTTTAAAATAGAGGCATTGGGAAACTTGGAGTCCATGTCAATGATGGCTGATTTGGACATGGTGTGACTTAGGACGTGGCCAGCAAAACTTTGGACAAGCTCAAGAGGGTGGAATCCAGTTAGGAAAGCATTGCAATAGAGTCTGGAACTGACAGAGCCCTCCCTGAGGGTTTTGGCAGCAAATTGCCAAGGTGAGGAAGAGAGATATGATAGTCATGAAAGAGTTGGTCTTTATGATGGAGAGGATTTGGAAAACTAGCTCAGGGTAAAATACAATACTGTTATGGGCCAGGGTTTAGAGAACCCCAAAGTGTATCATGAAGTTCACCTGGCCAGAAATGGAAAAGTATTTTTTAAAAGCAAAACAATGTTTATTCTATTTTTAAAAAAAAAAATGTTTTTATTAAGAATTTTTAAACAATATTTTCAACCATATAAACAACCCCCCCCCCCCGTAACAAAGAAAAGAAATAAAGCTTGTGTGGCAAGACATGAACATGGCCAGTCAATACGATACATAACTTTGTACACAGGATTCTTCCCGTACATGTCAGTTTCCGGATCATTCATGTATTTTCTTGCTCAAATGCCCCTCAGAGAAACCCCCCCTTCCGCCTCCCCCCCCCCCCCATTTTAACCGACTGTACCCTACCCGCCAGCGAGAGTGGCAGCATGTCCCACCTTTTAAAGTCCTCCTCCATCTGTTCCACCAGCCGTGTCAAATTAAGCTTGTGCAGTGCCCCTCAGCTCCTAGCTACCTGAATCCCCAAGTATCGAAAGCTCCCTTCTGCCCTCCTCAACGGTAGGTCGTCTATCCCTCTTCCCTGGTCCCCCGGGTGGATCACAAAGAGCTCGCTCTTTCCCATATTGAGCTTATAGCCCGAAAAGTCTCCAAAGTCCCGTAGGATCTGCATTACCTCAACCATCCCCTCCACTGGATCCGCCACGTACAGCGACACTCGATGTTCCTCTCCCCCTCGAACCACCCCCTTCCATTTCCCCGACTCCCTTAACGCCATGGCCAAAGGTTCAGTTGCTAATGCAAACAGCAGGGGGGACAGGGGGCACCCCTGCCTCGTCCCTCGATACAACCGGAAATACTCCGACCTTCGCCGGTTCATGACCACACTCGCCACCGGGGCTTTATACAGGAGCTTAACCCAACTGATAAACCCTCCCCCGAACCCAAACCTCCTCAACACTTCCCAGAGATACTCCCACTCTACCCGATCAAAGGCCTCCTCCGCGTCCATGGCTGTCACTATCTCCGCTTCTCCCTCCACCGATGGCATCATTATCACATTTAGGAGCCGTTGCACATTAGTATTTAACTGTCTACCCTTTACGAATCCCGTCTGGTCCTCGTGAATCACCCCCGGGACACAGTCCTCAATCCTCGTGGCCAACATTTTTGCCAGCAACTTAGCATCCACGTTAAGGAGCGAGATCGGTCTATATGACCCACATTGCAGTGGGTCCTTATCCCCCTTCAAGATCAAAGAGATTGTTGCCTCCGACATTGACATCTTTGTGATCCACCCGGGGGACCAGGGAAGAGGGATAGACGACCTACCGTTGAGGAGGGCGGAAGGGAGCTTTCGATACTTGGGGATTCAGGTAGCTCGGAGCTGGGGGGCACTGCACAAGCTTAATTTGACGCGGCTGGTGGAACAGATGGAGGAGGACTTTAAAAGGTGGGACATGCTGCCACTCTCACTGGCGGGTAGGGTACAGTCGGTTAAAATGGTGGTCCTCCCTTGCTTCATTGAAGGTCCTTACCAACAACGGGGCTAACAGGTCTACGTACTTCCTATAAAACTCCACCGGGAACCCATCCGGCCCCGGAGCCTTCCCTGCCTGCGTGCTCCCGTCCTTTAACCAGCTCCTCCACCCCAATTGGCGCCCCCAAATCAACCACCTCCTGCTACTCCACCCTTGGGAACCTCAATTGGTCCAGAAATCGCCGCATCCCCTCTTTTCCCCCTGGGGGTTGGGACCTATACAGCTCCTCGTAAAAGGCCTTAAAAGCCTCATTCACTTTCCCCGCACTCCGCACAGTAGTTCCCCTGCCATCTTTGACTCCGCCTATGTCCCTCGCTGCCGTCCTCTTACGGAGCTGATGTGCCAGCATCTGACTTGCCTTCTCCATAAACCCCCTAAGCACCTTGGCCGCAGCCGGCCTCTTCCCCGTCCTAGATCTGGAGCGATCTAATGCTGGGTCCAGCACCGTGTTAAAATCCCCACCCGTTATCAGGCTCCCTACTTTCAGGTCTGGGATACGCCCCAACATCCGTTTCATGAATCCAGCATCGTCCCAGTTTGGGGCATATACATTCACCAGTACCACCTCCGTCCCCTGCAACCTACCACTCACCATCACGTATCGGCCTCCCTTGTCCGCTACTATGTTCTTGGCCTCGAACGACACCCGCTTTCCCACCAGTATTGCCACCCCTCTATTCTTTGCATCCAGTCCCGAATGGAACACCTGTCCTACCCAACACTTCCTTAACCTGACCTGATCTGCCACCTTCAGATGTGTTTCCTGAAGCATGGCCATGTCTGCCTTCAGGCCCTTTAGATGCGCGAACACTCGGGCCCTCTTAACCGGCCCATTTAGGCCTCTCACATTCCACGTGATCAGCCGGATTGGGGGGTTAGCCCCCCGCCGACTAGCCATTTCCTATCTTAGGCCAGTCCTGTGCCCGCGCCTCCCGCACCCTCCAGTCCCCCAGGCGGGGAACCCCCGTCCCGACCACCTCTTCCATTTTCAGTTCCCCCCCGGACAGTGCAGCAGCCACCCTAAAAAAAAACGTTCCCCCCCCCACCCCCGCTAGATCCCCGTCTAGCTCTTTTGCTCCCCCCATATTGCTTCCGTGAGTCAGCTGACTTCTGCTGACCCCGGCTTACCCCGTTTCCCCATTGATCTCCCCGTGTGGGAGTCTCTCATCCTCCTTACCTTCCTCCACCCCCCCCCCCCCTTTTTGTGCGTGAGAAAAAGCCCGCGCTTTCCTGAACCAGACCCGCCCCCTGTGTCGCAGCTCCTTTTGCGGCCATTATCCCAGTTCCCTCATCCCCGAGTCTCACCTCCCTCCAGCACCGACACCCACATTCTCCATCATTATAATCCCGTCTACAGAAAAGAAAAAGGACTTTTAGGAATTTTAACCAGAGCTCTGCTCACATCCCCATCCATCGCCTCACCCATGAAGTGTTCTTTGCCTCTACTTGCAGCCCCCATTTACAACCAACATCTCCCCCCCACAATGTTTATTCTATGAACTCAAGTTAACCTTATTAAAACATACAGTGAACATCTTAGCAACCATTTATTCAAATACAACCCCCAAAGAATACAACACTAAGTAATCCTTTAAGCTTTCCTTTTAACATCCAAACGACGTAAAACACCTTTTACCAGAAGCACATTAGGTTAAAGTCACTACTGTTATTAGTTTTAAATCACCAGAATCGATTTACAGTCTTTAGATTACAGAGAGAGATTCATACACCTTCTGGCTGTGACTGCAGCTATCCAGCTCGAAAACGAAACTAAAACACACCCTGCAGCCTTCTCAAAAACGAAAGTAACAAGCTGCCCGACAGCCCAGCTCCACCCACTCTCTGACATCACTGCAGTAATAAACACCCATTTCTTAAAGGTTCTCTCACTACAGATATTTATATACACACCCATTTATAAACACCCATTTCTTAAAGGTACTCTCACATGACACCTCCCCCCAAGAAAAAAAATAAATCATCGACTTCAAGATGGTTTCATTTTTCACCTTTTCACTATACTTTAAGAAATGCACACAGTAAATATACTTTTTTGTTTCAAAAAACAACACACGCAAACAGGTATAATAATATCGTCCATTTTTTTTTTTTTTTTCTTCCTCCAACTGAAAACCTTCTTGATTGACAGTCTCTTTGAACAAGAAGGTCTCTGCACGATCCGTCCATTTCTCTACGCCTCGGCATTTCTCTTTAAAGTCAGATACTTTAGTTCAATCTGATCACAGAGTCCCTTGTAATTCTCCAACACGGGAGCATTGGTTATCACAGCTTTCAGGCAGTCAAATGCCTGTTGAAAGTCCGCTGTCCACTAACATTTTCGACGTGTCTTCAGCAAGTCCATCAGTAGAGCAATCACGCTACAAAACGTTTGCACAAATGTTCGATCAAATCCACTCATGCCAAGAAATCGCATTATTTCCCTTCGTCTTGAGGGTATCGGAAACTCCTCAAGGAAAGTGACTTGGGCTTTTCCAAATTCACTTTTGGCTAGGTTTATCACCAAACCCGCCTCCTGAAGTCGATCGAATAACTCCATCAGATGTTTCAAATATACTGTCCATGTCTGGCTGTAAATTACCAGATCGTCGATGTATACCCCACAATTGGATAATCCTGAAACAACTTTGTTAGTTAACCGTTGAAATGTGGCTGGTGCGTTTTTCATGCCAAATGGCATAACTTTGAATTGGTACATACCACCTGGAGTTACAAAAGCTGAAATCTCCTTCGCCCTTTCGAATAAAGGTACCTGCCAGCAACCTTTAAGTAAATCCAGTTTAGAAATAAAAGCTGATTGTCCCACTTTCTCAATGCAATCCTCCAAACATGGGCTAGGATAAGAGTCCGTTGTTGTAAGTGCATTAACCTTTCTATAGTCCACACACAACCGTTGGGTACCGTCTGGTTTAGGTACCATTACTATGGGTGAGCTCCATTGGCTGCAACCTACTTCAATTATGCCATTTTTAAGCATACTCTCAATCTCTTTGTTAACATGTGTCAATTTTAAAGGGTTAAGTCTGTATGGATGTTGTTTGTTTGGAACAGCATTTCCCACATCTACATCATGTATAGCCATTTTAGTACTTCCCAATTTATCTCTACAAACTTGCCCACGTGATTAAAACCTCCTCCTTTTTCTCTCCTTCCCTTTCAAAGTATCTTTTAAGCATATTCACATGACACACTCAGTGAGTTTTCCTTCTATCCGGCGTTTTTACCACATAATTCACGTCACTTCATTTCCTTTCAATCTGAAAAGGTCATCAAAACCTAGCTTTTAGAGGTTCACCTACCACTGGTAACAATACTAAAACTTTATCTCCAATGGCAAAACTACGAACTTTGGATTTCTTGTCCGCTACCCGTTTCATCACATTTTGTGCACCTTTTAAATGCTGCCTAGCGAATTCACCTGCTCTATTTAATCGTTCCCTAAAATTTGACATGTAATCCAATAATGTAATTTCCGATTTCTCACTCACGAATTTTTCCTTAATCAATTTAAGTGGTTCTCTTACGTCATGACCAAAAATTAGTTCATAAAGACTAAATTTGGTTGACTCATTAGGAGCATCCCTAATTGCAAACAATATAAATGAAATTCCTTTATCCCAATCCTCTGGATAATCATGACAATAAGCCCTCAACATTGTCTTTAATGTCTGATGCCACCTTTCTAATGCTCCCTGCGATTCTGGATGGTATGCAGTTGATTTAAATTGTTTTATTCCCAAGCTATCCATTACTTCTTTGAATAACCTCGAGGTAAAATTTGATCCTTGATCCGATTGTATTTCTGTGGGTAGTCCAAATATTGTAAAGAATTTAAGTAATTCCTCCACAACCTTTTTAGCTGTAATATTACGTACTAGAATGGCCTCTGGAAACCTAGTAAACACATTCATTATAGTCTAAAGATATTGATTCCCACTTTTTGTTTTAGGAAGCGGTCCTACGCAATCAATTAGGACCCTTGTAAAAGTTTCCTCAAATGCTGGAATGGGTATTAAGGGCACTGGTTTTATCACTGCTTGAGGTTTCCCTATCACTTGACATGTGTGCCATGACTGACAAGATTTAACTACATCTTTATGTAGTCCAGACCAATAAAAATGTTTTTGTATTTTAGCTTGAGTTTTCCTTATTCCCAAATGACCTCCCATTGGTACCTCATGTGCAACTCGCAACACCTCCTTTCTATACCTTACTGGCAATACTACTTGATGAACTTCTGCCCACTTTTCATCTGCCTTCATATGTAAAGGTCTCCATTTTCTCACCAAGACATCACTTTTACGGTAATAACACTCTGGTATACACTCAGATTCCTCTTCAGTGTATGCTTTCTGATACATCTGTTTTATTTCTACATCTTTCTGTTGTAACTCCGCCAATTTTCCTGAACTAAAAATATCCGCCTCATCCTCCACCTGTTCTTGTCCTTTTTCATCCATCTGATCAAAAATCGTTTCTGATAATTGCACTTCAACTTCATCTTCACTCTTTGATTTCTCCTCTTGTCTTAACCTGTGACTTTGCGACCTTGTTACCACACAATTTGGAAAAATCCCAGGATATTCGTCCTTCAACACTTCAGTTGTCTGATTTTACACAGGCTTATCAACCACAGTAGGCATCACTCCCACCTGCGATCCAGCTATATCATTACCTAGATAAACTGTATTCCTGGGCAAGATAATTTCTCTATTACTCCTACTTCCACTTCACCACTCTTCACTGGACTTTCCAATCTTACCTTATATAATGGAACACTACTCCTTTCACCCTGAATTCCACATATTACCACCTTTTCTGGCAACATTCTTCCCAAACGACATAACTCCTCATCTCTTACCATTAAAGATTGACTAGCTCCCGTATCTCTTAGAATTGTGATTTCTTTACCTGTTCCTCCTGATACACATGAGTAAACGTTACCCACACAAGTAAATTCTTTAAAGAGATCTGGCACCTTCTCATCAATCACCTCTTGATCAGGCTGTACAATCTTTTGCACCTCCTTCGCTTCACTTGGGCTTTCCTTTACCACTTTAACAAACCCCACTGTCTTATCCTGTTTTACCACATCAGCCTTCCCAGTGCTTTTCATCAACCACCAACACTGTGACTTTACATGGCCTAGTTTATTACAGTGGAAACATTTGAAACTTTTCATGTCTCTTCCACCCTCCTGAATTTCTTTTTTAGTCTGAGGTACACTCTCCTATTATCTCCCATCAGATCACCTTTACTTCTACCACTTGAGTATTTTTCATGTCCCCAGTTTCTATCCCTCACAGGCTGAAACTGATGTCAGAAACCAAGCTTTGATTTATGAACTAATTCATAATCATCTGCCATTTCTGCTGCTAATCTCGCAGTTTTAACCCTCTGCTCTTCCACATGAGTTCTCACTACATCAGGAATTGAATTTTTAAACTCCTCCAAAAGTATAATTTCTCTGAGAGCTTCATACGTTTGTTAGACGTTTTAGTTGCTGTGAAATGAAGAGTCTAAAGTTCTTGTTTCCTTTTCACCAAGAACCATTTATTTCACTTGCACAGCCTCTGCACAAAACTCTTAACAACACCACCTGACAGAGGCCACCTGAAGCCCTTTTACATATCAGTGTCAATTAATGGATACTTAACATAAATGAGACAACTAATTGCAATGTCTCTTAACCCATTACTTAATAGTCTCCCCTTCCTTGGAGAAAAAAATAATTAGGTGCAAACAAAATTTTAAGAAACTCAAAAACACACACATGATGTCCCATCCCTTTTTTTTTTGTTTGGACGAGAAAGAAAAAAAAACAGTCACAGAAACAAGCGCCCTTCATTAACAATATCCAAAAGTTTCTGTGAACTCGCCCCTCTTTTCGCAAAACAGTCTGACAGTTGATAGCTCCTGTCGACCCATTTAATTTTTGTTATTTCCCCTCTGTCCAAAAGGAAAATTATAAAACCTCCTGCGCTTGAAACCCCATCACATGAATTTGCGTAGGACGCATCACTATAAACTATGAGTTTCAAGTGCTTAAGGTCACCTAAAACCGGGAACTTCAAAACACACTCCTGCATTTTTAGTTTGGCCAATGCTTTATTTGCTCTTATTATGTCTTCCACTTTGGGATCATTCATTTTTGTACTCAACTCTAAGACATCAAAACTCACGTCCGGCCTAGTCTATCTACCTAACCAGTTCAGTTGCCCAATTAAACTTTGCAGTTGCTCTTTTTCTATCTTTGAAACTATTGTGTCTTTTTGTGAAACTCGGCCACGACTAATTGCTATTGGGGTGATGCTTTCCAAATAAGATTGCTGACGTAAAGTTGCCCCTAACTTAGTCTGTCCAATTTCCAGTCCAATATACTTAAATGCACCGGAAGCCTGACTTCCAACCCTGAATTCTTTCCTCAAACCAGAGATTACAATAGCTTCAAAATCATTAGTCCCTCCCCACAAAAAATCATCGACATGCATCATAAAAATGCCAGAAAGATTTCCTTAATAGTGCCAGTAAAACATTGCAGGATCTGCTTTCAACTGGCAACAGCTTAACTTTAACAAAACTGACCTTACCGAAAAATACCAGACTCTAGATGCATCATTTAATCCATATACACATTTGTTCAACTTCCAGAGTACCCCTTCTGTGTTAGCTGCTTCTTTAGGAGGACGGAGAAAAACGTCTCTCTGGAGCTGATGCCCCTGCAAAAAGGCAACTTTTATATCTATAGATTTGCATTCCCATGCCTTTGTGGCTAATAGAGCCAAGAAGATCCTGCTGTAGGTGAATCTACCCTTAAATCCTGATCTTCTAAGATTTCTTCAAATCCCCTTGCCACAAGCCTGGCCTTTGCCTTATAAGCTCCATCTGGAAGAACCTTTTCCGTGCAAATCCATCCATAGCTCTTTGTCCCCTATCCGGTACTTCCGTGTATACCCCAAATTCACTCCAACTATGCAATTCTTGCTGTTTAGCTTCTTTGATAACTTTTTCATCTAATTTATTTGAAGCCACCAAAATTTCACGTGCATGTGGGCTTCTACTCCTATTAGTATTCGTAGTCCTACTCATGTTCCGAGATCTTGATAAACTACGTCCCCTCTCCCGCCTGGTATCTCGTTATGTACTGCTACTGCTTGATCTTTCCCTTCTGCTATGGGATGTCCTTTCAATAGTTCGCGACCTTTTCCTGTGGGCCTGTTCACTATCCGATGTACTATCTGAACTGGCACTGCGTTTCTGTGCCCTCCATTTTTGAACTTCGTTTCCCCAATCCATTGTCTTGACTCCTTCCCCTGAATGCTGTACATTCAACCAATGTTTATACTTTCCAGTGGCCTTTCCTGCTCTACTAATAACAGTTGCATCCTTCCATTGACTAGACAGTTGCATCCTTCCATTGACTTTTGGCAGTTGCCCTTTCAGAAAAATGGCCTGTTTTAATTCACCAGAAGCGTTGTGTTCCTCCACAGAAACCCTGTCTATATCAGTTAATTGGTCCTCATAGTTCTGTAACACATGCGTACCAGATGACTCTGGTTCCTCGTCATGTCTGTCTGCTCTGTCTAAATTTGAAAATTTGTAATCTGTACCCATTATCCTTGATGAATGGACCCTAACAGTTTGATTACCATGTTGCAAAATAATTGTTTTGCCATCTATGCCTATGATCGTCCCTGGGCCTTTCCATTCTTTAGAATTGTCTCTCTTATAGTATACCATGCCTCCTTGCTGAAAAACAGCATCTGATGGGCGTACGTTATGTCTTAAAGCTCTGCGAATTCTTTCAGAGACTTCTGCTTCCAAAAAAGCTTTTCTACTGCTATGTAATGCATTTAAATGTTCAGCAAAACCAGAGCTAATTGTAGTCCCCTCCCAAGCTGGAGGGTGGTCATCCAAAATGGACGGAATTTTAGGATTTCTACCAAACACTAATTGATAAGGACAATAGCCCCCAACCATCTGCAATGAATTCTTTGCATGTACTCCCCATGCTAAAGCTGAATTTAGCCTGCAATTTGGTCGATCTGCCAAAATTTTCCAAAGCATGTCATCGCTGACAGCATGATTTCGTTCACAGACAGCATTACTAAATGGGCTTTCTGCAGCCGTATTCATAACTCTGATATTTATGTTTTCACACATGTCCCTAAACTCATCATTAGCAAATTCTCCCCCATTGTCCGTAAGGAATTTTGCTGGTGGACCCATTCCTGTCCCTATCCATTTTTCCACGATTTGATCCAGAATTACTCTCTTCTTTACTTCGTACAATCGTTGATTGACTAAATCTGGTTGCTAAATCTACAAAATGCAAAATAAATATATTATTTGCTTTATCCCAGATGTTAAGGTCCATGGCCACAATGTCGTTAAAATCCCTGGCCAAGGACTTCCGGTTGCGGCGATGCCCAGCTAAGCCGCACGTTTCGGCGGCTCCAGCTCAAACGGACCTTCGGGCTCTTTTAAGAGCCCCAACTGGGAATTTTTTCAGGACGAAACCCGGTGTAGGGTGAGTCAACAGGGAGTCCCCCCCAACGGATGAGAAAAATATCGACGGGGGCGGCTACATCGCGAAGAATCCTCGACGATAGGGACAGGAGGGGAAAAAAGAAGCAAGATGGCGGCGGAGAAAGCCCAGGCGACATGGGGGCCCGATCAAGACGAATTCTTAAGACGGTGTGTGGAGCTACTTAAGAAGGAGGTGCTGACCCCGATGCTACAGGCAATTCAGGGGCTTAAGGAGGCACAAAGGTCCCAGGAGACAGAGCTCCGCGTGGTGGAGCAGAAGGTGACGGATAATGAAGACGAGATCCTGGGCCTGGCGGTCAAAACACAGACGCACGAGGCGCTCCACAAAAAGTGCATTGAAAGGATTGAGGCCCTAGAAAACAGAGCACGAAGGAAGAACCTTCGGATCCTGGGTCTCCCCGAGGAAGTGGAAGGAGCGGACTGCGGGGCTTATGTGAGCACGATGCTAAGCTCGCTGATGGGAGCTGAGGCCCCTTCGGGCCCCTTAGAAGTGGAGGGGGCTCATCGGGTCCCTGCGAGGAGACCAAAGGCGGGAGAACCAGCTAGGGTGACAATCGTGCAATTTCACCGCTTTAATGATAGAGAAGTGGTTCTGAGATGGGCCAAAAAGGTACGAAGTAGTAGATGGGAGAATGCAGTGGTACGGGTGTACCAGGATTGGAGTGCGGAGGTGGCGAGAAGGAGGGCGAGTTTTAATCGAGCCAAGGAGGTGCTACACAAGAAGAAGGTGACGTTCGGGATGCTGCAGCCGGAGCGACTATGGGTCACGTACCAGGAGAGACATCACTACTTCGAGACGGCGGAAGAAGCATGAATCTTTATTAAAGACGAGAAACTGGATCGGAACTGAGGGACTGATATTAGAGGGAAATGTCACTGTCGATGTATATAGAGATGTAAATTGGGAAGGGGGGGGACACTAAGAAATGTGGGCGCCGGTGGAGGGAAAGAAGAGACATAGGCGGAGGATGAGGAATGGGAGTGGGGTGGGAGAGGGAGCTGCGCCACAAGGGGCGGGACAGCTACAGAGAATATGGAGCCTACTGTCCTTGTTCCCGCGCTAGAAAGGTGATGGTGGGAAGATAGGCCCAAGGTAGATGGGAGTTCCCCACACGGGGGGGGGGTCAAGGAGTGAGCGGGAGAAGCCGGGGTCAGTTGAAGTCAGCTGACTTTCGGAAGTAACATGGGGGGAGCAATCACGCTAGATGGGGATCTAGCGGGGGGAGGGGGGGGGAAGGAGGATAACTGGGTTGCTGCTGCAGAAATCAAAGAGGAACTGGCTAAAGAAAGGGTGGTCGGGGCTGGAATGTGCCACCTGGGGAACGAGTGGGAGCGCGGAATCGGGACGTGGGACTGGCCTGGAGAGGGTGATGGCTAGTCGACACGGGAAAGGGGCAGGTAGCCCCCCAGTGCAGCTGATCACGTGGAACGTGAGAGGCCTAAATGGACCGATTAAAAGGGCCCGAGTGTTCGCGCACTTGAAAGGACTGAGGGCAGACGTGGCTATGCTCCAGGAGAAGCACCTGAAGGTGGCGGACCAAGTTAGGTTAAGGAAAGGATGGGTGGGACAGGTGTTCCATTCAGGGCTGGATGCAAAGAATAGAGGGGTGGCCATACTGGTGGGGAAACGGGTATCATTCGAAGCTAGGAGCATTGTAGCAGATAGTGGAGGCAGATATGTGATGGTGAGTGGCAGACTGGAGGGAACGGAGGTCGTGTTGGTTAACGTATATGCCCCGAATTGGGATGATGTGGGATTCATGAAGCAGATGCTGGGACGTATACCGGACCTGGAGGCAGGAAACTTGATAATGGGGGGAGACTTCAACACCATGCTGGACCCAGGGTTAGATAGATCCAGATCTAAGACCGGAAGAAGGCCGGCAGCGGCCAAGGTGCTTAAGGGGTTTATGGACCAAATGGGGGGAGTGGATCCATGGCGATTTGTTAGACCGAAGGCCAAGGAGTTCTTCTTCTCCCATGTTCACAAGGTGTACTCCCGGATAGATTTTTTTGTTTTGGGAAGGTCGTTGATCTCGAGGGTGGAAGAAACTGAGTATTCAGCCATAGCTATCTCGGATCATGCCCCACATTGGGTGGACCTGGAACTAGGAGAGGAGAGGGAGCAGCGTGCACTCTGGCGATTAGATGTGGGATTGTTGGCGGATGAGGGAGTCTGTGGAAGGGTGCGGGGATGTATCGAGAGATACCTGGAGGCCAATGAAGAAGGGGTGGTCCGAGTGGGAGTGGTATGGGAAGCACTAAAGGCGGTGGTCAGAGGAGAGCTGATCTCCATCAGGGCCCACAAAGGGAAAACAGAGGCCAAGGAAAGGGAAAGATTACTGGGGGAGATTTTAAGGGTGGACAAAGAATATGCGGAGACCCCGGAGGAGGGACTGTACAGGGAGAGACGACGACTCCAGACGGAGTTCGACCTTCTGACCACCAGGAGGGCGGAGGTGCTGTGGAGGAAGGCACAGGGGATGAGATATGAATATGGGGAAAAGGCTAGTTGCCTGTTGGCCCATCAGTTGCGAAAGAGGACAGCGGCGAGGGAGATAGGGGGAATTAGAGACGAAAAGGGAGCTACGGTGCGGAGAGCAGGGAAGATAAACGAGGTGTTTAAGACCTTTTCCGAAAGACTTTATAGGTCCCAACCCCCGGAGGGAAAAGAGGAGATGCGGCAGTTTTTGGACCAATTAAGGTTCCCGAGGGTGGAGGAGCAGGAGGTGGAAGGCCCTGGGGGCACCAATTGGGGTGGAAGAGGTTACCAAAGGGCTGGGGAACATGCAGGCAGGGAAGGTCCCGGGACCAGATGGGTTGCCGGTGGAATTTTATAGAAAATATGTGGACTTGCTGGCCCCATTGTTGGTGAGGACTTTTAACGAGGCCAGGGACTCTACCCCCGACCATGTCGGAGGCGACGATATCGCTAATTTTGAAGCGGGATAAAGATCCGCTGCAGTGCGGGTCCTATAGGCCTATTTCACTACTAAATGTGGACGCCAAATTGCTAGCAAAGGTGCTGGCATCGAGGATAGAGGACTGTGTCCCGGGGGTGGTGCACGAAGACCAGACAGGATTCGTAAAAGGGAGACAACTAAATGTCAACGTGCGACGGCTATTAGGGGTGATAATGATGCCCCCAGCAGAGGGGGAGGCAGAGATAGTGGGCAATGGATGCAGAGAAGGCATTTGATAGGGTGGAGTGGGAGTATCTATGGGAGGTGCTGAGGAGGTTCGGGTTCGGGGACGGGTTTGTTAGCTGGGCCAAACTCCTCTATGGGGCCCCAACGGCAAGTGTGGTCACGGGTCGGCAAAGATCGGAGTATTTCCGACGATACAGGGGAACAAGACAGGGATGCCCGCTATCTCCATTACTGTTCGCGTTGGCAATTGAACCACTGGCCATGGCGCTGAGAGACTCCAGAAAATGGAGAGGGGTGATTAGAGGGGGAGAAGAACACCGAGTGTCACTCTATGCGGATGACCTACTGCTGTATGTGACGGACCCAGTGGGGGGGATGACAGAGGTCATGCAGATATTGAGGGAGTTCGGAGATTTCTCGGGATATCGGCTTAACATGGGAAAGAGTGAACTTTTTGTGATACACCCTGGGGACCAGAGTAGAGGGATAGATGGCCTGCCTTTAAGGAAAGTGGAAAGAAACTTTCGATACCTGGGGATTCAGATAGCCAGGAGCTGGGGAACCTTGTACAGACTTAATCTGACACGACTGGTGGAACAAATGGAAGAGGACTTCAAGAGGTGGGACATGCAGCCACTGTCACTGGCGGGCAGAGTGCAGGCAATTAAGATGATGGTCCTCCCAAGGTTCCTATTTGTATTCCAATGTCTCCCTATACTGATCACTAAGGCCTTCTTTAAAAAAATAGACAGGAGCATCACGAGCTTCGTGTGGGCAGGGAAAGTTCCGAGGGTAAGGAGGGGGTTCTTACAACGTAGTAGAGACAGAGGGGGACTGGCGCTGCCGAATTTGGGCGACTACTACTGGGCCGCCAATGTGGCGATGATCCGTAAATGGATGATAGAGGGAGAGGGAGCGGCGTGGAAAAGATTAAAGAGAATGTCCTGTAAAGGGACGAGTCTAGAGGCGCTGGTGACGGCGCCACTACCGTTCTCACCAAAAAAATTTACCACGAACCCAGTGGTGGCGGCAACATTAAATATTTGGGGACAATGGAGGCGACAGAGAGGTGTGCTGGGAGCCCTGGTGGTGTCCCCAATTAGGAACAACCATAGGTTTGCCCCAGGGAGGATAGATGGAGGATTCCAGAGCTGGCACCAGTTGGGAATTAGGAGGGTGGGAGATTTATTTATAGACGGGACGTTTGTGAGCTTGGGAGCGTTGGAGGAAAAGTATAGGCTGCCCCGGGGAAATATCTTTAGGTATATGCAGGTGAGGGCGTTCACAAGACAACAGGTGAGGGAATTTCCATTGCTCCCGACACAGGGGATCCATGATAGAGTGCTTTCGGGGGTGTGGGTCGGGGAGGGCCAGGTGTCAGAGATATACCGAGAGATGAGAGAAGAGGGGGAGGAGCTGGTGGGCGAACTGAAAGGAAAGTGGGAAGAAGAGCTCGGGGAGGAGATAGAGGAGGGTCTGTGGGCTGATGCCCTAAGCAGGGTAAATTCCTCTTCCTCATGCGCCAGGCTTAGCCTGATTCAATTTAAGGTGCTACATAGAGCACACATAACGGGAGCAAGGTTGAGCAGGTTCTTCGGAGTGGAGGACAAGTGTGGGAGGTGCGGCGGAACCCCGGCAAACCACACGCATATGTTTTGGTTGTGCCCGGCACTGGAGGGGTATTGGAGGGGAGTGACGGGAATGATCTCGAAGGTGGTGAAGGTCCGGGTCAAACCAGGCTGGGGGTTAGCTATATTTGGAGTAGCGGATGAGCCGGGAGTGCAGGAGGCGAAAGAGGCCGATGTTGTGGCCTTTGCGTCCCTAGTAGCCCGGCGTAGGATTTTACTCATGTGGAAGGAAGCGAAACCCCCCGGACTGGAGGCCTGGATAAACGATATGGCGGGGTTCATAAAACTGGAGCAGATTAAGTTTGCACTGAGAGGATCGGCTCAAGGGTTCACCAGACGGTGGCAACCGTTCCTCGACTACCTAGCGGAACATTAGAGGGAAGATAGATGACCAGCAGCAGCAACCCAGGGGGGGGGGGGGGGGGGCGGAGGAGGGGGAGGGGGGAGGGGGGGGGGGGGGAAGTTTCATTTTATGTTATTTGGTTAGTTTACCATGTTAGTTAGTTACTCTATATTAGATTGTAGTTATCATGTTACTTGAACTGTTAAATTTTCTTTATGTTTGATGTGTAAGGGAAAAAATTGTGTATGAAAAATTTCAATAAAATGTATTAAAAAAAAAAAAAATCCCTGGCCAAAGGTAGGGTTACTATCGGTCGTGCTGGTGTCCTTCTGTACTTCCTACAAACTTCACAGCGGTCACTAACCTGTTCTATCAGTTTAGTATAGTCGTTATCCCTTACCCCTGCATCCTTTAATACATTTTTCAGCCTCCAAGGAGACGGATGTGCAAATTGCCTATGCAGTTTTAATACCACAAGCTTTTTATCAGCTAAAGTCCCATTTTCAACTGCCATTAACACATCCTTAACGACTCTACTTGAAATATTATTTTTCAGTATTGGAATACAATAGTGTCCCGACTGTAAATTGTAAGTCCACCGTCTTTCCAAAAACTGTTGCCTTATCCTGTTCCATATCCAGTTTCATGTGTGCTTTCTTCATCGACGGTCTGCTCAGAAGCAAAGGTATCTCGCTTGATACAACATCCGTGCTAATGAAATGATTCACTCTGGTAATATTGCAAGGGATCACCACTCTTTTTAGCGACTTCAGAGTATTATCATCCCCAAACTTGAAACTTGCGGAACTTTCAAATTCCTTAACCTTGTTACGATTTTCAGCATTCAAAGATTCCAGGTAACATTTTAACCAGTCAATTCCACACACAGTAGATGTGCAGCCACTGTCCAATACAGCACAGTTGAAGGATTCTACAACCAACACCCTCATTACCGGCGTAAATGTGCTTGTCAATAGGACAATGCCTTCTTTCTGGTCACTATCTTTTTCCTCTTCTGACTCTTCCGTGTCATGTGTCGCTTCAAACACTCTATCATAACGAGTTGGGCAGTTGAAAGCATAATGGTATTGAGAGTCACATCTAAAACATTGATTTATCATGCCCGTGCATTTCTCGGGTTCATCTTCCTATTGTAGGTTCTAACTGGGTTTCTGTCTTCATAATTTCCTTGTCTCGGTCTCCTTCTATAGTCTTGAGCCCTGTTCGTAACCATACGATTTCGCCATCCTGTTAGTAGTGTATCTTACATATTCTGCCTTATTGCAGGCTGACCTATTTGGGTCATCAGAGCCATCGGAATCGAATGTTTCCCCAGACCTTGTAAAGCTTTTGTCATCTGTTCGAATAAGGTATCCTTATCAGTAAACTGAACTCCTGTCAAAACCAGGAGCCTATCCATGTTGCTCACTCTAGCACAGTCAAGGAATATAAAGGCCAACACAGACTATGGAAATTCCAGGTTGTGTTTCTGCAGCTTTTTATATAGTCTGCCAAATTCCATTATATAGTCTTCCATGGAGATATCCTCCATTTTCCGGAACTTACCAAAATCTGACCATGCTTCATACGCACTTAACAAGTCATCTTTCTTATAAATCTTATCCATATAATGTAATAAAGTGTCCAGACCTTCTTTTTAGTCTAACTCTTCCAATTCCAGCTCAGAAAGCACTTTGTTTTGGATTTTACTGCCATATGGTAGAGAAAGAGCCAATGCTATACCTTGTTTTCTCTTTCCCAAAGCAGTTACCTTAGTCCACATAACTACTGCACTTCTCCATTGGTCGTACGTTTCCCTTTCAGAAAATAAGGGAGGATAGTTTAATCCAGCCATTGTTATCCTGGGTTCAGCCAGGTATCTTTTTTTTTCCTTCTCACTCACTCCTTGGTTTGATCAGGAAAACCTGTATCTTTCAAACCTTCACATTTGCACAGCAACCATCCTCTGCTACCATTGTGAGACGTTTTAGTTGCTGTGAAATGATGAGTCTAAAGTTCTTGTTTCCTTTTCACCAAGCACCATTTATTTCACTTCCACAGCCGCTGCACAAAACTCTTAACAACACACCACCTGACAGAGGCTACCTGAAGCCCCTTTACATATCAGTGTCAATTAATGGATACTTAACATACATGAGACAACTAATTGCAATGTCTCTTAACCCATTACTTAACAATGTTTGGTCTATTTTCAAAGCCCTTATCCACCTATCAAAATTCCTCTGTTTGATCTTTTCAAATTCCATGTATGTTGACCACATTTTTCCCTAAATTTCTAAACCTTTGTCTGTAGGCTTCAGGCACTAGGTCATATGCACCTAAGATGGTTTTTTCACCTCCTCATACGTCCCAGATACCTCATCCGGTAGTGACGTTAACACTTCACAACCTCTACATACCAGCTTTGTTTGAATCAGTAACACCCACATGTCCTGTGGCCATTTCATTTGTTTAGCTACCTTCTCAAGTGAAATGAAACAGGCTTCCACCTCCTTCTCATCAAACCTTGGCAATGCTTGGACATATTTAAATCGATCCCCACCAAGCCTTCGACTATGACGCTCTTTCTCACTATCCTCCAACTGGACGTTTCCCTTTGCGTCTGCCAATTTTAACTGACTGTTATGTTTCATAGCCATTTTCTGAAGTTCAAACTCTCTCTCTTTTTCTCTTTCCTCTCTATCTCTTTCCTTTTGTTCTGCTATGGCTATTCTTTCTTTGTTTCTTTCTTCTCTCTCTTTTTCTTTTTCCACGATCTGTATCTCCCTTTCTCTTTCTTTTTATCTCATTGCACATTCAAGCTGCTTTAATTCTTTTTCATGTTCAAGTTGCTTAATCTGCAACTGTATCTTTGCCATTTCTAATGAGTCAGACTGTATCTCAGGCAACTTTAAATGCTTAGCCATCGCCATAATTACCTCATCTTTTCACATTTTGACAGGTAATGTTAACTGCAATATTTTTGCCAAATCTAACAGTCTGCTTTTAGTCTCTGTCCGTAAGGTACTGCGTGTTACTGTCTCCACCCCCAAAAACTTCAGAGCCTCTGAAAGAGCCATTGTCCTCAACACACTCCCAACTTAAATTAAAATACCACACCTGAAAAGCACCGACAATATGCTCACCCCTCACTGTCTTTAAGTTCACTAAGCCAATCCAATAGATAGACTTTTATCCCGGACGAGCCCCTAATCTGTTATGGGCCAGGGTTTAGAGAACCCCAAAGTGTATCATGGAGTTCACCTGACCCAAAACTTTTAATAGATTGTGGTATGGGGAGCACATGGCCTACTCTACAGGTGTGGTACAGCAGAAATGGAAAGGTATTTTTTTAAAGCAAAACAATGTTTATTCTATGAACTCAAGTTAACCTTTTAAAAAAAATACAATGAACATCTTAGCAACCATTAATTCAAATACAACCCCCAAAGAATATAACACTAAGTAATCCTTTAAGCTTTCCTTTTAACATCCATACGACTTAAAACACCTTTTACCAGAAGCACATCAGGTTAAAGACACTACTGTTATTAGTTTTAAATCACCAGGATTGCTTTGCAGTCTTTAGATTACAGAGAGATTCATACAGCTTCTGGCTGTGACTGCAGCTATCCAGCTCTGAAAACAAAACTAAAACACACCCTGCAGCCTGCTCAAAAACGAAAGTAAAAAGCTGACAGAGAGCTCAGCTCCACCCACTCTCTGACATCTCTGCAGTAATAAACACCCATTTCTTAAAGGTACTCTCACTACAAATATTTACATACACACCCATTTATAAACACCCATTTCTTAAATGTACTCTCACATGACAATACAATACACCTTTTTTACTGTCCTTCCGAACAGTTTGGTTCAGAATGAAACAATGGCCCGATAAGGGGTAATGAGGACATGGACTTTGTGATGTGTCCGGGTGGTCGGTTGGGAGGAGGGTAGCAAAAGCAATAGTTTTGAACTTCTCAATGTTTAACTGAATTAAATTGCAGCGTTTCAAGAATTGAATGGCAGAGAGCCAGTCTTAGCAACATGGAAGCAGAGGAGAGATGGAGAGAGTTGGGGGGTGAGGTAAAGTTGACTGTTGTCAGCATACATGTGGAACCCAATGCTATGTTTTTAGATGATGACATTGAGAGGAAATATTTAAGTGAGCAAGGGGAAAGGATCGAGGATAGAAAGACTTCCATTTGTATACAAACATTTACCGTTTCAGGAAGTCCAAAGCATTTTACAGTCAATTAAATCATTTTAAATGTAGTCACTGTACCAATATGGTAAATATGGCAGCCAATTTGTGTGCAGCTTGGTCCCTGCAAGGTGATAACCTGATAATCTGTTGTACTGATATTTGTTGAGGGTTAAATATTGTCCAGGACACAGAGAGAATTCCCCTGCTCTTCTTGGAAAATGTGTGATGGGGATTTTTGCACCCACTGAGGGTACTTAGGGTCTCAGTTTAACTACTTATCGGAAAGGCAATCTGCTGCATCATTACATTCATCATTCCTGTCTAAAATTGTTGTTCACCACTATAGTGACCCCCTCAAAAACGTCAACTACATGAGTCAGACATGATTTCTCCGTCACAAATCCATAACACACTTTGATCAACTCATAGTTGTTCAATTGCTTAAGAAGTCTTGTCCCTGAAAATATATTCCAATAGCTTTCCCACAAGTAAATTACATAGACTTTTCAGCACAGAAAGGGGTTGTTTAGGGCAGCACGGTGGTGCAGTGGTTAGCACTGCTGCTGTTATGGGCCAGGGTTTAGCGAACCCCAAAGTGTATCATGGAGTTCCCCTGACCCACAACGTTTAATAGATTATGGTATGGGGAGCACACGGCCCAATCTACAGGTGTGGTACAGCAGAAATGGAAAAGTATTTTTTAAAAGCAAAACAATGTTTATTCTATGAACTCAAGTTAACCTTTTTAAAACATACAGTGAACATCTTAGCAACCATTAATTCAAATACAACTCTCAAAGAATACAACACTAAGAAATCCTTTATAACTCCCCAAACAACATCCAGAAGACAGAAAAAACACCTTTCAACAGAAGCACATTAGGTTTACATTCAGTACTGAGAACACTTATAATTCTGAATTCACCAAATGATCAAGAGATAGTCTTTGTATGGCAGAGAGATCAACAGCACACTTGCTCTGTCTGGCTTCAGCTCCAACACCGAAAACGAAACTAAAACATACCCTGCAGCAAACAGCCTAAAACGAAAGTAAAAAGCTGACAGACAGACCAGTCCACCCACCCTCTGACATCACTGCAGTAGTAAACACCCATTTCTTAAAGGTACTTTCACTACAGATATTCATCTACACACCCATTTATAAACACCCATTTCTTAAAGGTACTCTCACATGACACCTCCCCCAAAGAAAAAAAACCCCATCAACTTCTAGATGGTTTCATTTTTCACTCTCCTTTAAGAAATGCACACAGTAAATATACGTTTTTGTTTCAAAAAACAACGCACGCAAACAGGTATAATAATATAGTCCTTTTTTTTTCTTCCTCCAACTGAAATCCTTCTCAATTGACAGTTTCTTTGAACAAGAAGGTCTCTGCACGATCCATCCATTTCTCTACGCCTCGGCATTTCTCTTTAAAGTCAGATACTTAGTTCAATCTGATCGCAGAGTCCCTTGTAATTCTCCAACGCAGGAGCATTGGTTATCACAGCTTTCAGGCAGTCAAATGCCTGTTGAAACTCCGCTGTCCACCGAAATTTTCGACGTTTCTTCAGCAAGTCCATCAGTGGAGCAATCGCGCTACAAAACGTTTGCACAAATGTTCGATCAAATCCACTCATGCCAAGAAATCGCATTATTTCCCTATGTCTCAAGGGTATCGAAAACTCCTCAAGGAAAGTGACTTGGGCTTTTCCAAATTCACTTTTGGCTAGGTTTATTACCAAACTCCCCTCCTGAAGTCGATCAAATCACTCCAACAGATGTTTTAAATGTTCTTTCCATGTCTGGCTGAAAATGATCAGATCGTCGATGAATACCGCACAATTGGGTAATCCTGAAACAACTTTGTTAGTTAACCGTTGAAATGTGGCTGGGGCGTTTTTCATGCCAAATGGCATAACTTTGAATTGGTATATACCATCTGGAGTCACAAAAGCTGAAATCTCCTTCGCCCTTTCGGATAAAGGTACCTGCCAGTAACCTTGAAGTAAATCCAGTTTGGAAATAAGAGCTGATTGCCCCACTTTCTCAATGCAATCCTCCATACGTGGGAGAGGATAAGAGTCCGTTCTTGTAACTGCATTAACCTTTCTATAGTCCACACACAACCGTTGGGTCCCATCTGGTTTAGGTACCATCACTATGGGTGAGCTCCATTGGCTGCAACCTACTTCACTTATGCCATTTTTAAGCTTACTCTCAATCTCATTGTTAACCTGTGCCAATTATAAAGGGGTAAATCTATACGGATGTTGTTTGATTGGAACAGTCTTTCCCACATCTACATCATGTGTAGCCATTTTATCTCCACAAACTTGCCCATGTGATATCAATAACTCTTTCAGGTCAGTTTGTTTTTCCTCTGGAAGGTAACTCAACAATTTATCCCAATTTTTAAGAACATCCCCGTTTTCCAATTTAATTTGAGGTATGTCAAATTCCAAGTCATCTGGATTTGGTTTGTCACTTTTAGTTAGAATCATTAAAACTTCCTCCTTTTTCTCTCCTTCCCTTTTAAAGGAACTTTTTTAGCATATTCACATGACACACACTCGGTGAGTCTTCCTTCTGTCTGGTGTTTTTACCACTTAATTCACTTCATTTAATTTCCTTTCAATCTGATAAGGTCCACAAAACCTTGCTTTTAAAGGTTCACCTACCATTGGTAACAACACTAAAACTTTATCTCCACCGGCAAACCTACGAACTTTGGATTTCTTGTCCGTGACCTGTTTCATCACATTTTGTGCAACTTTTAAATGTTATCTAGCCAATTCACCTGCACTATTTAATCGTTCCCTAAAATTTGACACGTAATCCAATAATGTAATTTCCGATTTCTCACTTACCAATTTTTCCTTAATCAATTTAAGTGGTCCTCTTACCTCACGACCAAAAGTTAGTTCAAAAGGACTGAATTTGGTTGATTCATTAGGTGCATCCCTAATTGCAAGCAGTACGAATGGAATTCCTTTGTCCCAATCCTCTGGATAATCTTGACAATAAGCCCTCAACATTGTCTTTAATGTCTGATGCCACCTTTCTAACGCTCCCTGCGATTCTGGATGGTATGCAGTTGATTGAAATTGTTTTATTCTTAAGCTATCCATAACTTCTTTGAATAACCTTGAGGTAAAATTTGATCCTTGATCCGATTGTATTTCTATGGGTAGTCCATATCTAGTAAAGAAGTTAAGTAACACCTCCACAATCTTTTTCGCTGTAATATTATCTACTGGAATGGCCTCTGGAAACCTAGTAGACACATCCATTATCGTCAAAAGATATTGATTCCCACTTTTCGTTTTAGGAAGCGGTCCTACGCAATCAATTAGGACCCTGGTAAAAGGTTCCTCAAATGCTAGAATTGGTATTAAGGGCACTGGTTTTATCACTGCTTGAGGTTTCCCTATCACTTGACGTGTGTGACATGATGGACAAAATTTAACTACATTTTTATGTAGTCCCGGCCAATAAAAATGTTTCTGGATTTTCGCTTGAGTTTTCCTTATTCCCAAATGACCTGCCACTGGTACCTCATGTGTAACTCGCAACACATCCTTTCTATACTCTACTGGCAATACTACTTGATGAACTTCTGCCCACTTTTCATCCGCCTGCATATGTAAAGGTCTCCATTTTCTCATCAAGACATCACTTTTACGGAAATAACACTGGTATATACTCAGATTCCTCTTCCGTGTATGCTTTCTGATACATTCGTTTTATTTCTATATCTTTTAGTTGTAACTCAGCCAAATTTCCTGAACTAAAAATATCTGCCTCATCCTCCACCTGTTCTTGTTCTTTTTCAACCATCTGATCAAAAATCGTTTCTGATAATTGCACTTCAACTTCATCTTCACTCTTTGATGTCTCCTCTTGTCTTAACCTGTGACTTTGCGACCTTGTTACTGCACAATCCGGAAAAATCCCAGGATATTCGTCCTTCAACCCTTCAGTTGTCTGATTTTCCACTGGCTTATCAACCACCGTAGGCATCACTCCCACCTGCGATCCAGCTATATCATTACCGAAGATAAACTGTATTCCTGGACAGGATAGTTTCTCTCTTACTCCTACTACCACTTCACCACTCTTCACTGGACTTTCCAATCTTACCTTATAGAATGGAACACTACTCCTCTCACCCTGAATTCCACATATTACCACCTTTTCTGGCAACATTCTTCCCAAACTACATAACTCCTCATCTCTTACCATTAAAGATTGACTAGCTCCCGTATCTCTTAGAATTGTGACTTCTTTACCTGCTCCTCCTGATACGCATGAGTAAACGTTACCCACACAAGTAAATTCTTTAAAGAGATCTGGCACCTTCTTACCAATCACCTCTTGATCAGGCTGTACAATCTTTTGCACCTCCTTCGCTTCACTTGGGCTTTCCTTTACCACTTTAGCAAACCCCACTGTCTTTTCCTGTTCTACCACATTAGCCTTCCCAGTGCTTTTCTTCAACCACCGACACTGTGACTTTACATGGCCTAGTTTATGACAGTGAAAACATTTGAAACTTTCCATGTCCCTTCCACCCTTCTGGATTTTTTAATCGGAGGTACACTCTCCTTATTATCTCCCATCAGATCACCTTTACCTTTACCACTTGAGTATTTCTATCCCTCACAGGCTGAAACTGATGTCGGAAACCAAGCTTTGATTTATGAACTAATTCATAATCATCTGCCATTTCTGCTGCTAATCTTGCAGTTTTAACCCTCTGCTCTTCCACATGAGTTCTCACTCCATCAGGAATTGAATTTTTAAACTCCTCCAAAAGTATAATTTCTCTGAGAGCTTCATACGTTTGGTCTATTTTCAAAACCCTTATCCACCTATCAGAATTACTCTGTTTGAGACTTTCAAACTCCATGTATGTTTGACCAAATTCTTTCCTTAAATTTCTAAACCTTTGTCTGTCGGCTTCAGGCACTAGTTCATATGCACCCAAGATGGATTTTTTCACCTCCTCAGATGTCCCAGATACCTCCTCCAGTAGTGATGCAAACACTTCACTAGCCCTACCTACTAGCTTTGGTTGAATCTGTAATACCCACATGCCCTGTGGCCATTTCATTTGTTTAGCCACCTTCTCAAATGAAATGTAAAAGGCTTCTACCTCCTTCTCGTCAAACCTTGGCAATGCTTGGACATATTTAAATAGATTCCCACCAAGCCTTCGACTTTGACGCTCTTTCTCACTATCCTCATCACTATCCTCTAACTGGACGTTTCCCTTTACGTCTGGCAATTTTAATTGACTGTCATGTTCCATGGCCATTTTCTGAAGTTCAAACACTCTCTCTTTATCTTTTTCCCTGATCAGTATCTTCCTTTCTCTTTCTTTTTGTTCTGCTAGGGCTATTCTTTCTTTTCTCCTTTCTTCTCTCTCCTTTTCTTTTTCCTCTCACTTTCTTTTTCCTCTCTATCTCTTTCTCTCTCTCTCTATTTTTCCTCTCTATCTCTTTCGTATTCAAGCTGCTTTAATTCTTTCTTTGTTTCTTTCTTCTCTCTCTTTTTCTTTTTCCACGATCTGTATCTCCCTTTATCTTTTTCTCTCATTGCATATTCAAGCTGCTTTGATTCTTTTTCATGTTCAAGTTGCTTAATCTGAAACTGTATCTTTGCCATTTCTAATGAGTCAGACTGTATCTCAGGCAATTTTAACTGCTTAGCCACTGCCATAATTACCTGATCTTTTCGCATTTTGTCAGGTAATGTTAACTGCAATGTTTTTGCCAAATCTAACAGTCTGCTTTTAGTCTCTGTCCATAAGGTACTGCGTGTGACCGTCTCCACCCCCAAAAACCTCAGAGCCTCTGAAAGAGCCATTGTCCACAACACACTCCCCACTTAAACTAGAACCACACCTGAAAAGCAGCCACAATATGCTCACCCCTCACTGTCTTTAAGTTCACTAAGCCACCCAATAGGTAGACTGTTATCCCCCTCGAGCCCCCAATTTGTTATGGGCCAGGGTTTAGAGAACCCCAAAGTGTATCATGGAGTTCCCCTGACCCACAACTTTTAATGGCTTGTGGTATGGGGAGCACATGGCCCACTCTACAGGTGTGGTACAGCAGAAATGGAAAAGTATTTTTAAAAAGCAAAACAATGTTTATTCTATGAACTCAAGTTAACCTTTTTAAAACATACAGTGAACATCTTAGCAACCATTAATTCAAGTACAACCCCCAAAGAATACAACACTAAGTAATCCTTAATAACTTCCCAAACAACATCCAGAAGACAGAAAAAACACCTTTCAACAGAAGCACATTAGGTTTACATTCACTACTGAGAACACTGAGAATTCTGAATTCACCACATGATCAAGAAATAGTTTTTTTATGGCAGAGAGATCAACAGTACACCTGCTCTGTCTGGCTTCAGCTCCAACACGGAAAACAAAACTAAAACACACCCTGCAGCAAACAGCCTAAAACGAAAGTAAAAATTTGACAGACAGCCCAGCTCCTTCCACTCTCTGACATCACTGTAATAGTAAACACCCATTTCTTAAAGGTACTCTCACTACAGATATTTATATACACACCCATTTATAAACACCCATTTCTTAAAGGTACACTCACATGACACTGCCTCATGGTTTGCCTTATGGTGCCGAGTATCCGGGTTCGATCTCGGCCCTGGGTCACTGTCCGTGTGGAATTTGCACATTCTCCCCCTGTCTGCGTGGGTCTCACCCCCACAATCCAAAAAGATGTGCAGTGTAGGTGGATTGGCCACGCTAAATTTCTCCTTAAAAAAAAAAAGAAAAAGAAAAGGGTTGTTTAAGCCCAACTACTTTGTGGCGGTGTTAATATTCCACATGTATCTCCTCGCATTCCATCTACCACATCTCAGCCTTTCAGCATAACTTTCTGTTCCCTTTTCTCTCATGTGAAATGAAATGAAAATCGCTTATTGTCATAAGTAGGCTTCAAATGAAGTTACTGTGAAAAGCCCCTAGTTGCCACATTCTGGCGCCTGTTTGGGGAGGCTGGTACGGGAATTGAACCGTGGTGCTGGCCTGCCTTGGTCTGCTTTAAAAGCCAGCGATTTAGCCCAGTGTGCTAAACTAACTTATCTAGTTTCCTTTTGAAAGTGACATTAAACTGGTAGGTCAGTAATGTTTCTGGTTTCTTCCTCTCTCTGTTCTAAAGTAAAGGAGTGACATTTACAATTTTCCAATCGAGAGGCACAATTCATAAAATTAGAGAGATTTGTAAAATTATGACTATTGCATCTTTTAATAGTCTAGAGTGGAAACCATCTGGACCTGAAGATTTGTCTTATCTTAAATCTTCTTATTTTCTCCATCGGTTGCTTCATGGATCAGGTCAGAGATTTGAAGGTGGTGAATAATGTTAAAAGCATCAAATACCTCATGCAGAGCAGAGCAATAATTCCTTTTTTTTCCAGAATATAATGAACATCCCAAATTCCTGACTGCATGGAGGGGAGGGGTTGCTCTGTAAAGCTCTTATTCAAATTCCCTAAATAAGCAGGAAGCTGGATAAACTTCCAGTTCCTGTGATCTTGCATTGTTGGTTATAAAATCTCTTCCCAGATGCTTTGCTAGAGGGTCTCATTCATCTCCTGTTATCCTTCTTTTCCAGGGCTGCGGAATGCTCCAGGCTGTTGGAGTGTGATTCAACAACTTCTGTGTGCTGTCTACATGCCAAAATGTGAAAATGGCAAAGTGGAACTGCCTGGTCAGGTGATGTGTCAGATCACAAGACGCCCCTGTGCTATTGTAGAGCGGGATAGAGGCTGGCCTGACTTCCTGAAGTGTTCAATTGACCGCTTTCCTGAAGGATGCCTGGTGAGTTTGGTGAACGTTGGATAAAGCAAAAATAACCCATACAGGGGTTGTATTCCACCACCCCCTAAGACTTCCTTGCTCATACTCCCTCCAAGTGGCTGCTCTTCATGTGTGAGCCATGAGACTTGTGTGAGCATCAAGAGATGACTCCATCTTGGGAAATGGGTGGGTGGGGGTAGCGATATCACACTGGGGCCTGATCCTATCTGCACACAGGCACACTCTTTCTCCAGTAGGAGTCATTGGAGGTCAAACTAACAGTACTTGAGTTTTAGAGATTGGATTGACAATGAGTTGGTTTGGTGAGCCAGATCTTGATAACAGGTTTTCCAAGCTGTCATCTTGCCCACAGTTGGTATGAGAATACCAATGGGTGTGCCACCAGAGAGGATGGAAATACAGAGCTGGCGGGGGGGGGGGGGGAGAATTAACTGTATATTTTAAACTCTTGTCTTCCTTTCAGAACGAAGTTCAGAATATCAAGTTTAACAGCTCTGGCCGCTGCGAATCCCCGCTGGTGCGCACAGAGAATCCCAAAAGCT
Organism: Scyliorhinus torazame; assembly: GCF_047496885.1. NCBI lineage: Eukaryota > Metazoa > Chordata > Chondrichthyes > Carcharhiniformes > Scyliorhinidae > Scyliorhinus > Scyliorhinus torazame. The sequence goes on along the minus strand of NC_092719.1, from coordinate 21,386,639 downwards.
GGTACGAGGATGTGGAGGGATGTGGAATTCAGTGTCAGAACCCGCTCTTCACAGACAGCGAGCATGATGCCATGCATGTCTACATCGCCATTTTTGGTTCCATTGCCATTCTCTGCACATTTTTCACGTTGGTAAGCAATGCCATGGCTGGCCTTTCATTGGCAATGACCACCAAAGCAGCCTGAGCCCACTGACACCTTGTTCCACAAAGGAAGAATGACGACCCTCCCCCAGTAAAGTAGAATTTCACAAACAAACAGGGGAAGATTGGGCGGTGTCCATGGAGCCTGATAACACCACTGGGAAGCTTGCTCCATTTTGAGAGTGGCCTGACTGTTGGAAAAATAGGCCCTGGTGTGGAGAAGGAGTCCAATAAGGAAGATCTCTGTATTTGTGTCAGGGAGCCCAGAGCTGTCTCCTCGCCCCAGCAAAATAATTGTTAATAAAGTTTGTCATTTTCTTATGCCTTGGACTGCACTGTCAGATGAAACTGTCCTGTTCAAGGGTGTCCTAAAATGGAAGTCACAACCCTACTTGGTTGCTCACTTTACAAATTTAAAGGCCTGACCATCCAAAATAGATGGGCGTCCAATATGCCCACCAGGGTGACCCTATCACCATGGGGTCAGTAGGCATGGGGTCTGAAGGTATTTTCTTTCCTAGGTTTTGGGATGCTAGCAGGCAAAGAGACTGTGAATCTGCTCTGGGATGTGTTTTACAGTGGGGCAGCGGAGAGAGACTATTTGACTTCTCCAGCACTGCCTGCATAGTTGGGGTTGTTTCAAAATAGAATTGTGTTCTTAGAGCGTTGCGCAGGTCAAAGAGACACAGCCTAAGTGAGTGAGACACATCCAGAGTGGGGAATTTGAAACTTGGTAATTTGGTGCAGTGAAGTAACCAGGAAAGTTTCGGGAGCCGTTCGGAGGAGGAGGAGCAGTGTCTGTGTGAGTATAAAAACCTACTTTAACCCGGGGATCGCGGCCTAGTTTCGGGAGCCGTTCGGAGGAGGAGGAGCAGTCTCTGTGTGAGTATAAAAACCTAACGGTAACTTCCTGTTTTCCACTTTTTTTTCTCCAAAAGTGACGTCAGAGGGAAGCTGTGATCTGATTGGTTGATAGCAAATCTGCCCCAAATTTAAAAAAACACACAGCTAAACTCATAAACTTAAATTAAACTAATTAATTAATTAGAGATGGCTGGTCAGGTGATGTGCTTGAGCTGCTTGATGTGGGAGCTGGCAGATCCCATTGCGAGCTGCAGCGACCACATCTGCAGTAAGTGTTGGCTGCTCGAAGAGCTCTGGCTCAGAGTTGATGAGCTGGAGTCTGAGCTTCAAACACTGAGGCACATCCGGGAGGGGGGCGACTTACCTGGACACTGTGTTTCAGGAGGCAGTCACACCTGTCAGAGTAAATAGTTTAAATCCTGCCAGTGGCCAGGGACAGCAGGGTGTGACTGCAAGTCAGGCAGATAAAGGGAACCAGCAGTCAGGAACTCAGGAGCCTCAGCACTTGACCCTATCCAACAGGTACGAGGCACTTGCTCCCTGTGTGGATGGCGAACAGGGCTGCAGGAAGGATGAGTCAGCTGACCAAGGCACCATGGTTCAGCAGGCCATTCAAGGGGAGGGAGTAAATAGGCAAGTTGTAGTTGTAGGGGATTCTATTATCAGGGGGATAGATAGTATCCTTTGTGAGCAGGATAAAGAGTCCCGCATGGTATGAGCCTGCCCGGTGCTAGGGTGCGGGACATCTCTGACCGGCTTGAAAGGATACTGGAGAGGGAGGGGGAGGATCCAGTTGTTGTGGTCCATGTCGGTACCAACAACATAGGCAAGTCTAGGACAGTGGACCTGTTTAGAGATTATAAAGAGCTAGGATTCAAATTAAAAAACAGGTCCTCAAGGGTCATAATCTCCGGATTACTGCCCGAGCCACGTGCAAATTGGCATAGGGAGGCAAGAATAAGGGAAGTTAACACGTGGCTGAAAGAGTGGTGTGGGAAAGAGGGGTTCCTTTTCATGGGACACTGGCATCTGTTTTGGGACAGGGGGGACCTATACCGTTGGGATGGTCTCCACCTGAACCGAGCTGGGACCAGTGTTCTGGCGAAAAGAGTAAATAGGGTGGTCAATAGGACTTTAAACTAGAGATTGGGGGGGGAAGGGAAAGTCAGGGAACCAAGAGGTGAAGTAATCAGTGGGAAGCGTAGCTGCTTAGGAATACAAAAAAGCACGAAAAGACAGAACTCAGGAGAGGTTACGATCGTCCCCATCTCACAAAATGTGACACAGTGTATGGAAAGGCTCAGTAAACCAAGGTCCACCACACTAAGAAAACAAAAAGGGACGGTCAATAGAGAATTAAAGGTGCTATATTTAAATGCGCACAGTGTACGGAACAAGGTAGATGAGCTTGTGGCCCAGATTGTGACTGGCAGGTATGATGTGGTAGGCATCACAGAGACATGGTTGCAGGGGGTTCAGGACTGGCATTTAAACATCCAGGGATTCACAACCTATCGAAAAGACAGAGAGGTGGGCAGAGGGGGCGGGGTTGCCTTGTTAATTAGGAATGAAATTAAATCAACAGCACTAAACGGCATAGGGTCAGTTGATGTGGAGTCTGTGTGGGTAGAGTTGAGGAACCACAAAGGCAAAAAAAACATAATGGGAGTTATGTACAGGCCTCCTAACAGTGGTCAGGACCAGGGGCACAAAATGCACCACGAAATAGAAAGTGCATGTCAGAAAGGCAAGGTCACAGTGATCATGGGGGACTTCAATATGCAGGTGGACTGGGTAAATAATGTTGCCAGTGGACCAAAGGACAGGGAATTCATTGAATGCTTACAGGAGGGCTTTTTGGAACAGCTTGTGATGGAGCCCACGAGGGAACAGGCCATTCTGGACTTAGCGTTATGTAATGAGCCAGACTTGATAAAAGATCTTAAAGTAAGGGAACACTTAGGAGGCAGTGATCATAATATGGTAGAATCAATTTGAAAGAAAGAAGGTAGAATCAGATGTAAAGGTGTTACAGTTAAATAAAGGTAACTACAGGGGCATGAGGGAGGAACTGACAAAAATCGACTGGGAGCAGAGCCTAGTGGGAAAGACAGTAGAACAGCAATGGCAGGAGTTTCTGGGAGTAATTGAGGACACAGTACAGAGGTTCATCCCAAAGAAAAGAAAGGTTATCAGAGGGGAGATTAGGCAGCCATGGCTGACAAAGGAAGTCAGGGAATGCATCAAAGCAAAAGAGAAAGCCTATAATGTGGCAAAGAGTAGTGGGAAGTCAGAAGATTGGGAAGGCTACAAAAAAAAACAGAGGATAACAAAGAGAGAAATAAGGAAAGAGAGGAACAAATATGAAGGTAGGCTAGCCATTAACATTAGGAATGATAGTAAAAGTTTCTTTAAATACATTAAAAACAAACGGGAGGCAAAAGTAGACATTGGGCCGCTCCAAAATGATGCTGGTAATCTAGTGATGGGAGACAAGGAAATAGCTGAGGAACTAAATAAGTACTTTGCGTCAGTCTTCACAGTAGAAGACATGAATAATATCCCAACAATTCAGGAGAGTCAGGGGGCAGAGTTGAATATGGTAGCCATCACAAAGGAGAAAGTGCTAGAGAAACTAAGAGGTCTAAAAATTGATAAATCTCCGGGCCCAGATGGGCTACATCCTAGAGTTCTAAAGGAGATAGCTGAAGAAATAGTGGAGGCGTTAGTTATGATCTTTCAAAAGTCACTGGAGTCAGGGAAAGTCCCAGAGGATTGGAAAATCGCTGTTGTAACCCCCCTGTTCAAGAAGGGAACAAGAAAAAAGATGGAAAATTATAGGCCAATTAGCCTAACCTCGGTTGTTGGCAAGATTCTAGAATCCATCGTTAAGGATGAGATTTCTAAATTCTTGGAAGTGCAGGGTCGGATTAGGACAAGTCAGCATGGATTTAGTAAGGGGAGGTCGTGCCTGACAAACCTGTTAGAGTTCTTTGAAGAGATAACAAATAGGTTAGACCAAGGAGAGCCAATGGATGTTATCTATCTTGACTTCCAAAAGGCCTTTGATAAGGTGCCTCACGGGAGACTGCTGAGTAAAATAAAGGCCCATGGTATTCAAGGCAAGGTACTAACATGGATTGACGATTGGCTGTCAGGCAGAAGGCAGAGAGTTGGGATAAAAGGTTCCTTTTCGGAATGGCAACCGGTGACGAGTGGTATCCCGCAGGGTTCAGTGTTGGGGCCACAGCTATTCTCTTTATATATTAATGATCTAGATGATGGGACTGGGGGCATTCTGGCTAGGTTTGCCGATGATACAAAGTTAGGTGGAGGGACAGGTAGTATTGAGGAGGTGGGGAGGCTGCAGAAAGATTTAGACAGTTTAGGAGAGTGGTCCAAGAAATGGCTGATGAAATTCAACGTGGGCAAGTGCGAGGTCTTGCACTTTGGAAAAAAGAATAGAGGCATGGACTATTTCCTAAACGGTGACAAAATTCATAATGCTGAAGTGCAAAGGGACTTGGGAGTCCTTGTCCAGGATTCTCTAAAGGTAAACTTGCAGGTTGAGTCTGTAATTAAGCAGGCAAATGCAATGTTGTCATTTATCTCAAGAGGCTTGGAATATAAAAGCAGGGATGTACTTCTGAAGCTTTATAAAGCACTAGTTAGGCCCATTTAGAATACTGCGAGTAATTTTGGGCCCCACACTTCAGGAAGGACATACTGGCATTGGAGTGGGTCCAGCGGAGATTCACACGGATGATCCCAGGAATGGTAGGCCTAACATACGATGAACGTCTGAGGATCCTGGGATTATATTCATTGGCGTTTAGGAGGTTGAGGGGAGATCTAATAGAAACTTACAAGATAATGAATGGCTTAGATAGGGTGGACGTAGGAAAGTTGTTTCCATTAGCAGGGGAGACTAGGACGCGGGGGCACAGCCTTAGAATAAAAGGGAGTAACTTTAGACAGAGATAAGGAGAAATTTCTTCAGCCAGAGAGTGGTGGGTCTGTGGAATTCATTGCCACAAAGGGCAGTGGAGGCCGAGACATTGAGTGTTTTTAAGTCAGAAGTTGATAAATTCTTGATTTCTTGAGGAATTAAGGGCTATGGAGAGAGAGGGGGTAAATGGAGTAGAAATCAGCCATGATTGAATGGTGGAGTGGACTCGATGGGCCGAATGGCTTTACTTCTGCTCCTATGTCTTATGGTCTTAGAAAAGAGATGATATTCAGCCGACTGAGTTCTGCGATATGAATTGTAAAACACAGTGATTCCAAGGCAGAAATCCTAAATCAGAGTTCAAATAATTATAATTTGTGATGTCATATGGACCCCTCAATTTAGAACCCTGCCTGGAACTCGCTGTTGGGTATCCATTCTTTTACTTACAAACCACCCAAACCCTTCAATAAGATTGCAGCCTGTAACTCTCTCTTGGTTATCTCCTCTACATAAAAATCCACCCAAAACCCTTTATTGGATTTCCTCCTGTAACTCACTCCCATTATTCAGAACTAAAAACAGAAAATGCTACTCTGAAACATTAACCCTGTTTCTGTCTCCCAGATGCTGACTGACCTGCTGAATATTTCCAACAGTTCCTGTTTTTAATCCATATTTTTAGCATCCCCAGTATTTTGCTTTTGCATCCATTTTTCAGGATGGATTTGTTGAGTGTTAACAAATTTGATTGAATTTTTCGAAGAGGGGACTAGTTGTGTAGATGAGGGCAATGCAATTGATGTAATCTTCATGGACTTCAGTGAGGCTTTTGACAAGACTGCCGAAGAAGTTAAGAACCTATGGGATCCAGGGCAATTTGGCAAATGGAACCAAAATTGGCTTAGTGGCAAGAGGCAGAGGGGGTTGGTCAAAGGTTGTTTTTTTGATTGGATGCTCGTGTCCAGTGATGTACCACATGGATTGGTGCTGGGTCCCTTGCTGTTTGTAGTGTAAATTAATGATCCAGATGGGCTGCTCCTGGATGTGGAAGGGGAGGGAAGAATTTTGGATATATATAAGTGGCTGGTGGAGCAGGGAGGCGAGGGGTGGTGAAGATCAAGGAGAAATGGGAAGAGGAGTTGGGAGGGGAGATTGATTGGGGAGTATGGAGTGAGGCACTGCATAGGGTAAACGGGACCTTCTCCTGTGCAAGGATGAGCCTGATAAAGTTTAAGGTGGTGCACAGGGTGCATATGACTCGGGCGAGAATGAATGGGTTCTTTCGGGGGTAGCAGATGAGTGTGAAAGGTGTGGGCGGGTGCCAGCGAATATTTTGGGGTTGCGAAAAATTGGGAAGATTCTGGGCGGGAATGTTCGCAGTCTTAGCCAGGGTAGTGGAGGAGGAGGTGGATCCGGACCCTTGGTGGCAATATTTAGGGTTTCACAGAAGCCGGAGCTCATGGAGAGGAGGAAGGTCGATGTCTTGGCCTTCGCCTCTCTGATTGCACAGCGGCAAATTTTGCTGGAGTGGCGGTCGGCATCACCACCGGGGATAGCGGCTTGGTTGGGTGACCTGTACGACTTCCTGCGATTAGAGAAGATAAAGTATGAGTTAAGGGGCTCTTCAGGGGGGTTTGAGGAAAGGGGATGTTTGTGACCGTGTTTGTGGGGCTGTTCGTCGCGGGGAGGGGGAGTGATGAAGAGGAAAAGTCTGTACAGACTGTATAGTCGATTGCTGGGAAGTGTGTTTTAGGGGTGTTTATTTGGTGTAACCTGTTTTGATACATGTTTGTAATAAAGTACATTTTTAAAAAATGATCTAGATGGGATTGCAGGGTGTGGGGGGGGGGGGTGCAGTGGGGTATGATAAAGTTCACAGATTACAAAATAAATTGCTGGTGTGGTAAAAGGGCGATGTAGATGGGCTTGTCAGATGGGCAGAACAGTGGCAAATGGACCAGAGGGACCTTGTGCATGTCCATAGGACCCCGATGGCTACAGGACAGGTAGATAAGGTGGTTAAGAAGGCTGAGGGGATTCCTGCCTTTATTAACCAAGGCATTAATAAGAGCAGAGAGGTTATGCTGGAGCTGTAAAAAACACTGGTTGGGCCCCAGCTGGAGTACTGTGTGCAGTTCTGGTCACTACATTATAGGAAGGATGTGATTGCACTGGCGAGGGTGCAGAGGAGATTCACCAGGATGTTGCCTGGGCTGGAGCGTGTCAGCTATCAAGACAGGCTCGATAGGCTGGGGTTGTTTTCTCTGGAGCAGAGAGGCTGTGACCTGATTGAGGTGTATAAAATTATGAGGGACATAGATAGGGTGGACAGGCCGATACTTTTCCCCTTAGTGGAGGGGTCAATAACTAGGGGGCATAGATTAAAGGTAATAGGAAGAAGGTTTAGAGGAGATGCGATGAAAATCTTATTCAGCCAGAGGATGGTTGGAATCTGGAACTCAATGGCTGAAAGGGTGATAGAGGCGGGAATCCTCACAACTTTTAAGAAATATTTAGATGAGCACTTGAAATATCATAGCATACAAGGCTGTGGACCAAATTCTGGGAAATGGGATTAGAAATAGTTAGGTACTTGATAGTCGGCACGGACGTAATGGGCCAAAGGGCTCTTTCCGTGCTGTAAAACCCGATGACTTTATGAGAGGTTCTGATGGAGCTGTGTAAAATGCTTGTTTGGCCACAGCTAGAGTACTGTCTGCAGTTCTGGGTCACCAAGGATGTGATTGCACGAGAAGTGGTGCAGAGATTCCCCAGGATGGAGCATTTCAGCTATGAAGAGAGGCTGGTTAGGGTGGATTGCTCTCCTTAGAGCAGAGAAGACAGGGGAGGGGTGTGATTGACGTATACAAAATTATGTAGGACATAGAAAGGGTAGATAGGAAGAAACCTTTCCCCCTGGTAGAGGGGTCAATAACTAGAGGGCATAGATAGAAAGGGAAGCTCCTCCTACTCTAGCTTCTAATGCCACCACTACATTCTCATAGTCTAATAAGGATGGCAGGGGTACGAAATGGGACTATTGTCATTCTGATTTGTGCCAAGTAATGAGTAATCGTACACTCCCAATGGGCACATTCCCAATTGTAACTGAGTCAAGATTCTCCAATATTTTGGACTCTTACAGCCAATATACCATGTGCTTAAAGGTCAAACATGTCACTCTGCCCTGTTCAATACCAATACACAAGGTGATGTACAGACTGGAGTGAATTCAAGTGGGGCACATATCCTGACCAGGCTGAAATGCTCCATCCTGGGGAATCTCTGCATCACTTCTTGTGCATTCTTTTTTTAAAAATATATTTTATTCAAAATGTTTGGCCAACCATAACAGTACATTGTGTATCTTTTACACAGTAATATAACAATATAAATAACAATGGCCAGTTTTTTAAACAAGAAATAAATAATATATAAACAACATCAAAATTTAAAAACAAAACTAAATGGCAACTGCCTTGTCCCAAATAAATACTCTCCAAAAATACAATTCAGCAGTCCAGTATACAATTACCTATAACAACAACCGATACATATTATACTTATACACTAACATCCCTGAGAGTCCTTCTGGTTCCCCGCCCCCCCCCCCCCCCCCCCGGTTGCCGCTGCTGTCTTCTTCTTTTCCATTCCCTCTATCTTTCTGTAAGATAATCGACGAACGGTTGCCACCGCCTGGTGAACCCTTGAGCCGATCCCCTTAGGACGAACTTAATCCGTTCCAGCTTTATAAACCCTGCCATGTCATTTATCCAGGTGTCCACACCCGGGGGCTTGGCTTCCTTCCACATCAACAGTATCCTGCGCCGGGCTACTAGGGACGCAAAGGCCAAAACATCAGCCTCTTTCGCCTCCTGCACTCCCGGCTCTTCTGCAACCCCGAATATAGCCAACCCCCAGCTTGGTTCGACCTGGACCCCCACCACCTTCGAAAGCACCTTTGTCACCCCCACCCAAAACCCCTGTAGTGCCGGACATGACCAGAACATGTGGGTGTGATTCGCTGGGCTTCTCGAGCATCTCGCACACCTATCCTCTACTCCAAAAAATTTACTGAGCCGTGCTCCAGTCATATGCGCCCTGTGTAACACCTTAAATTGTATCAGGCTTAGCCTGGCACACGAGGACGATGAGTTTACCCTACTTAGGGCATCAGCCCACAGCCCCTCCTCAATCTCCTCCCCCAGCTCTTCTTCCCATTTCCCTTTCAGCTCATCTACCATAATCTCCCCCTCGTCCCTCATTTCCCTATATATATCTGATACCTTACCGTCCCCCACCCATGTCTTTGAGATCACTCTGTCCTGCACCTCCTGCGTCGGGAGCTGCGGGAATTCCCTCACCTGTTGCCTCGCAAAAGCCCTCAGTTGCATATACCGGAATGCATTCCCTTGGGGCAACCCATATTTTTCGGTCAGCGCTCCCAGACTTGCAAACGTCCCATCTACAAACAGATCTCTCAATTGTGTTACTCCTGCTCTTTGCCATGTGCCAAATCCCCCATCCATTCTCCCCGGAGCAAACCTATGGTTATTTCTGATCGGGGACCACACCGAGGCTCCCGTCTTTCCCCTACGCCGTCTCCACTGCCCCCAAATTTTCAGAGTAGCCACCACCACCGGGCTTGTGGTGTATTTCTTCGGTGAGAACGGCAACGGCGCCGTCACCATAGCTTGTAGGCTAGTCCCCCTGCAGGACACCATCTCCAATCTCTTCCACGCCGCTCCCTCCTCTTCTCCCATCCACTTACATATCATTGAGATATTGGCGGCCCAGTAGTACTCACTTAGGCTCGGTAGTGCCAGCCCCCCCCTATCCCTACTACGCTGCAAAAATCCCTTCCTCACTCTCGGGGTCTTCCCGGCCCACACAAAACCCATGATACTCTTCTCAATCCTTTTGAAAAAAGCCTTCGTGATCACCACCGGGAGGCACTGAAACACAAAGAGGAATCTCGGGAGGACCACCATTTTAACCGCCTGCACCCTCCCTGCCAGTGACAGGGATACCATGTCCCATCTCTTGAAGTCCTCCTCCATCTGTTCCACCAACCGCGTTAAATTTAACCTATGCAATGTAGCCCAATTCTTGGCTATCTGGATCCCCAAGTAACGAAAGTCCCTTGTTACCTTCCTCAGCGGTAAGTCCTCTATTTCTCTGCTCTGCTCCCCTGGATGCACCACAAACAACTCACTTTTCCCCATGTTCAGTTTACATCCTGAAAATTCTCCAAACTCCCCAAGTATCCGCATTATCTCTGGCATCCCCTCCGCCGGGTCCGCCACATACAACAACAAATCGTCCGCATACAGAGATACCCGGTGTTCTTCTCCTCCCCTGAGTACTCCCCTCCACTTCCTGGAACCCCTCAATGCTATTGCCAGGGGCTCAATCGCCAGTGCAAACAATAATGGGGACAGAGGACATCCCTGCCTCGTCCCTCTATGGAGCCGAAAATACGCAGACCCCCGTCCATTCGTGACCACGCTCGCCATCGGGGCCCTATACAGCAGCTGTACCCATCTAATATACTCATCTCCAAAGCCAAATCTCCTCAACGCCTCCCACAAATAATCCCACTCCACTCTATCAAATGCTTTCTCGGCATCCATCGCCACCACTATCTCCGCTTCCCCCTCTGGTGGGGGCATCATCATTACCCCTAGCAGCCTCCATATATTCGTATTCAGCTGTCTCCCCTTCACAAACCCCGTTTGGTCCTCATGGACCACCCCCGGGACACAATCCTCTATCCTCATTGCCATTACCTTGGCCAGAATCTTAGCGTCTACGTTCAGGAGAGAAATAGGCCTATAGGACCCGCATTGCAGCGGGTCTTTTTCCTTCTTTAGGAGAAGCGATATCGTTGCCTCTGACATAGTCGGGGGCAGCTGTCCCCTTTCCCTCGCCTCATTAAAGGTTCTCATCAGTAGTGGGACGAGCAAGTCCACATATTTCCTGTAAAATTCAACTGGGAATCCATCCGGTCCCGGGGCCTTCCCCGCCTGCATGCTCCTAATTCCTTTCACTACTTCCTCCATTTCGATCTGTGCTCCCAGTCCCACCCTCTCCTGCTCCTCCACCTTAGGAAATTCCAGCTGGTCCAGAAAACACATCATTCTCTCCTTCCCATCCGGGGGCTGAGCTTCATATAATCTTTCATAGAATGCCTTGAACACTCCATTCACTCTCTCCGCTCCCCGCTCCATCTCTCCCTCCTCATCCCTCACTCCCACTATTTCCCTCGCTGCTCCCCTTTTCCTCAATTGGTGGGCCAGCAACCTGCTTGCCTTCTCCCCATATTCGTACTGTACACCCTGTGCCTTCCTCCACTGTGCCTCTGCAGTACCCGTTGTCAGCAAATCAAATTCTACGTGTAGCCTTTGCCTTTCCCTGTACAGTCCCTCCTCCGGTGCCTCCGCATATTGCCTGTCCACCCTCAGAAGTTCTTGCAGCAACCGCTCCCGTTCCCTACTCTCCTGCTTTCCTTTATGTGCCCTGATTGATATCAGCTCCCCTCTAACCACTGCCTTCAGCGCCTCCCAGACCACTCCCACCTGGACCTCCCCATTATCATTGAGTTCCAAGTACTTTTCAATACACCCCCTCACCCTTAGACACACCCCCTCATCCGCCATTAGTCCCATGTCCATTCTCCAGGGTGGACGCTGTTCTTTTTTCTCCCCTATCTCCAAGTCCACCCAGTGTGGAGCGTGATCCGAAATAGCTCTAGCCGTATACTCCGTCCCCCTCACCTTCGGGATCAACGCCCTTCCCAAAACAAAAAAGTCTATTCGCGAATAAACTTTGTGGACATAGGAGAAAAACGAAAACTCCTTACTCCTAGGTCTGCTAAATCTCCATGGGTCTACTCCTCCCATCTGCTCCATAAAGTCTTTAAGCACCTTGGCTGCTGCCGGTCTCCTTCCAGTCCTGGACCTCGATCTGTCCAGCCCTGGTTCCAGCACCGTGTTAAAATCTCCACCCATTATCAACTTCCCCACCTCTAGGTCCGGGATACGTCCTAACATGCGCCTCATAAAGTTGGCATCATCCCAGTTCGGGGCATATACGTTCACTAAGACCACTGCCTCCCCCTGTAATTTGCCACTCACCATCACGTATCTGCCCCCACTATCCGTCACTATAGTCTTTGCCTCAAACATTACCCGCTTCCCCACTAGTATAGCCACCCCCCTGTTTTTCGCATCTAGCCCAAAATGAAACATCTGCCCCACCCATCCTTTGCGTAGTCTAACCTGGTCTATCAGTTTCAAATGCGTCTCCTGTAACATAACCACATCTGCCTTAAGTTTCTTAAGGTGTGCGAGTACCCGTGCCCTCTTTATCGGCCCGTTCAGCCCTCTCACATTCCACGTGATCAGCTGGGTTGGGGGGCTCTTTACCCCCCCCCCTTGTCGATTAGCCATCCCCTTTTATCCAGCTCCTCACCCGGTTCCCACGCAGCTGTGTCCCCCCCAGGCAGTGCCCTCCCGCCCCGCCCACCCCACCCCATACCAGCTCCCCCTTCTCCCCAGCAGCAGCAACCCAGTAAATCCCCCCTCCCACCCCACCCCGCTAGATCCCCCACTAGCGTAGTTACACCCCCCATGTTGCTCCCAGAAGTCAGCAAACTCTGGCCGACCTCGGCTTCCCCCCGTGACCTCGGCTCGCACCGTGCGACACCCCCTCCTTCCTGCTTCCCTATTCCCGCCATAATTATCATAGCGTGGGAACAAAGCCCGCGCTTCCCTTTTGGCCCCGCCCCCAATGGCCAACGCCCCCAGCTCCTCCACCTCCCTTCCTCCCTCCCCCACAACCTGTGGAAGAGAGAAAAGTTACCGGGTCGCAGGATTAACAACATAAAAATCATCTCTCCCCCCTTTTTCCCCCCTCTTCGCCCCCCATATTCGCCCCACCACTTTGTCTCAAACGTTCTTTTTTAATAACCCGCTTATTCCAATTTCTCTTCAACAATAAATGTCCACGCCTCATCCGCCATTTCAAAGTAGTGGTGCTTCCCTTGATATGTGACCCACAGTCTTGCCGGCTGCAGCATTCCAAATTTAATCTTCTTTTTATGAAGCACCGCCTTGGCCCGATTAAAGCTCGCCCTCCTTCTCACCTCCGCACTCCAGTCTTGATAAACGCGGATCACCGCGTTCTCCCACCTACTGCTCACCAGCCTTTGCCTTCACGACCCGAAGCTCCCGCTCCTGGGTCTTTTGCTCATCTTTTAGCCCTTCAATCGCCTGTAATATCGGGGCCAACAGCTCCTTCTTCATCTCCTTTTTAAGCTCTTCCACGCAGCGTTTCAAAAACTCGTGTTGTTCAGGGCCCCATATTAAACTGCCACCTTCCGACGCCATCTTGGTTTTTGCTTGCCTTCCTTGCCGCTGCTCTAAAGGATCCACCGCAATCCGGCCACTTTCCTCTCCTTTTTCCATCCGTATCCAGGGGGGATTCCCTTCTGGTTTACCGCACAGTGCTTCTAGCCGTTAAAATTGCCGTTGGGGCTCTTATTAAGAGCCCAAAAGTCCGTTCCACCGGGAGCTGCCGAAATGTGCGACTTAGCTGGTCATCGCCGCACCCGGAAGTCCTTCTTGTGCATTCTATCTAACCAGTATTGTATCTAACATTTTTGAAAATAAATTTAGAGTACCCAATTCATTTTTTCCAATTAAGGGGTAATTTAGCATGGCCAATCCACCCAACCAGCACATCTTTGGGTTGTGGGGGCGAAACCCATGAAAATGTGCAAACTCCACACGGACAGTGACCCAGAGCCGGGATCGAACCTGGGACCTCGGTGCCGTGAGGCCGCAGTGCTAACCCACTGCACTACCGTGCCGCCCCTGTTGTATCTAACGTGACTGGTCCACCCTGATATTCAAAGATGGTCCAGTTCCCAGCACAAGTATTCCCTCATTTTGAAATCAATGAAGTAGCACTGTTGTTTTTCCATTTGACATTGCCGGTGTATTTATTTGCAAAGCATGTTGGCACCCTGTAGTGATTGAGGAAGGGTTTTGTGTTGTTTGAGGCTTTGTTCTGAGCCTAGCTCCTGGTTTTTTATATTTAAACCTAAACATCTGCTTGTTTGCTTCTTTGTTTTTAGGCCACATTTGTTGCTGACTGGAAGAACTCTAACCGTTACCCCGCTGTCATCTTGTTTTATGTAAATGCCTGTTTCTTCATTGGAAGCATCGGTTGGCTCGCGCAGTTCATGGATGGAGCACGGAAAGAGATTGTGTGCAAGGCCGACGGAACCATGCGACTTGGAGAGCCAACGTATGTTCATTTTACATTGTTTTTTTTCCTTGTGCGTGGGCTCTCTTGAAAGTGATTTTAGTCTTTCCGTGGGTTCCTCATCAGAGTTTTGCTTCCACATTCCCTTCGTAAAGGATGGATCCATCGTAGAACTGAGAGACTATAAGTGTCAAAGGATGGAGTTCTATTCTCTGAAAAAGAAGAGGCTGACGGGTGACCTATCAAGGTTTTAGAATTATGAAACTGTTTGATCGGGTAGACATAGAGAAGATATTTCCATATGTCAGAGAGTCTAAAACTAGGAGCCATGTGGAGAAAATAGTCACTAGTAAATCCAACTGGAAATTCAAGAGAAATGTCTTTCCTTAGTAAGTGCTTTGAAGATGGAACTCACTATCACAAGGATTAGTTGAAGTGAATAACATTGATGCATTTATCGGGAAACTCAATAAACACATGAGGGAGAAAGGAATGGAAGGTTATGCTGATAGGGTTAGATGAGGTTTGGTGAGGGCAGCATGGCGTCGAGGTCCCAGGTTCGATCCCGGCTCTGGGTCACTGTCCGTGTGGAGTTTGCACATTCTCCCGTGTTTGCCTCTACAACCCAAAAATGTGCAGGGTAGGTGGATTGGCCACGCTAAATGAAATGAAAAATGAAAATCGCTTATTGTCACAAGTAGGCTTCAATTAAGTTACTGTGAAAAGCCCCTAGTCGCCACATTCCGGCGCCTGTTCGGGGAGGCTGTTATGGGAATTGAACCGAAATTGCACTTTGGAAAAAAATAATTGGATACTCTAAAGTTATAATAAAAAAAAAAGATGAGGTTTGGTGGGAGGAGGCTCATGTGGAACATATATACAGGTAAATGGCCTGTCTTTATGCTGAAAATACTATGTGATTCTACTGCAAACCAATTAGTGGTTGGCCATACAGTCAGCTGCAAGGTTAGTATCTAAAGGGTTATATTCTAGAAGAGGCGACAGCTCCGTAAAAGTTGCAGGTGAAGATGAGAATAGAAAGATTGCTGCTCAGGGTTATGACATTACTTAGGACCCCTGGAAGAGACATGCACTGTTGAAAGTAAGCATTTTAGCAATTGATGGATGCAGACAAACACAAAATCTATAAACAGATAGCTCCAGCCATTCATTTCATCTGAAAGGAAATTTTATGTCGCTCAGACTGAAGCAATCTCATTGTTTGTGGCCTTTAGGTCTCATTGGGTGAGAGACAGTCACAATGGGAGTGATAAATATCTCAACAGACCTGATACACAATGAGTGTCCCAAACTCAAAAAAAGGTTATGGTTTGTATATAGGGTTGTCATCTCTGGTTGGATGTATTCCTGCAGATTTCATCACCGGATCTCCAAAGTACTTAAGTCCTGCATAACTAACTTCTTTACAATATTCCTATAATAAGATATGTCCAAAGAATATGAAAAAAGAAAATCAGGTTTTTTTTAGTGTGCTATGACTTGCCTCCTGCATTCCTCATAGCTGTGTCCAAGAAAATCATTTCTATTGAGCAATCCTGGAGGGTTGGCAATCCATTCCTATAACAAAAACAAAGCATTTGTGTTAGCTTTAGTATGGTAAAAATTCCTGATGTTCTGGCATAACAACAGTGACTATACTTCAAAAGTACTTTGGTACATTCTGATATTGTCAGTGACTGTAGAAGATAAATACAAGGGCACGATTCTCCAGAAAGATTTCTTTCTTTTAAAAATAAATTTAGAGTACCCAATTCATTTTTTCCAATTTAGGGCAATTTAGTGTGGGCAATCCAGCTACCCTGCACATCTTTGGATTGTGGGGACGAAACCCACACAAACACGGGGAGAATGTGCAAACTCCACACGGACAGTGACCCAGAGCCGGGATCGAACCTGGGACTTCGGCGCCGTGAGGCTGCAGTGCTAACCACTGCACACCGTGCTGCACATACCAGAAAGATTTTTAAGTGTGGTAGCGAACGGGTACTGCCGCAAGCTTCTCGTCGCTCGGCCCAGCGAGGCCGGCAACACTATTCAACATTAATTGACTTAATGAGGCCCCACAGGCTTCTTGTCGCAAAATAAGGTTCGCCCGCTTATTTGCTGGCACTGCGCTCGTCAGTCCCCGCTAACGAGGTCAAGCAGCACTTTGCTCAGCCAATGCCGAGCAGCTCACAACAATGGTGCCCAGGAGACCGGCCCCAAGATTCAGCGATGCAGATTTTGGGAGGCTGCTAGATGCAGTGGAGGCCGGGAGGGATATCCTGTTGGATATGGGATGCCTCACGTTATTGCGCGACGAGATCCCGATTTTGCTTTCAGGAGCGGTCCGGCTGCATCCCAAGCCTGGCGCGGATCTCGTTTTTGGCCTCTCCCACTCTTCACCGGCCTCGTTTTGCTTGAGCGAGAGTGCAACAAGGCCGATGAATTGCACCCCAATCTTTTTTTTCCTGTAACTCAGTCACAATACACAAGGGGTATTGTATTGGTAACTAGCTGCATTCAGAACCAATGTCTGGACTTAACGTCACACAGATATCATAAGTCACTTTGTATCATCATTCCTTTGGTTTGAGGATGGGAAACCCGAGCCATGTAATTCGCACACCAGCAGCTGAGCCACTTGTTCAGTCAAATGCACAATTGGCAGCTACCCTTCAATTTAATCAAATGTTATTCAAACTTTCAAAGTCATTTTTTCCCCTTAAATTCAGAGTATTCAATTTTTTTTTCCCAATTAAGGGGCAATATAGCATGGTCAATCCACCTACCCTACCCTTGGGTTGTGGGGGTGAGACCCACGCAGACACGGGGAGAATATGCAAACTCCACAAGGACAGTGACCCAGGGCCGGGATCGAACCTGGGACCTCGGCGGCGTGAGGCAGCAGTGCCTTACAAAAAAATTAAAGGCTGGGATCTTCCAGGGGGTGGGGAGGGGAGAGATTGATGGGAAGCTGGAGGGTTTGTGGAGGATGGAAGTGCAGTTCCACAGTTACCCAGGAAATAGACTAAGATTTAATCTGACTATTATTTCCTGGATAACTATTGAGGTAAGTACGACAGTACCTTGCAGTGGAATTGCCCATTGAAAGCTCAAACTATCCAGGCAGTTCCCATGGGATCAGCACGTCGAGATATCCGCAGAGCCCTGATGCGTATTCTTGGGTCATGCATCTGGTCATTGACAATCTGGGGACCGGAATATCTGGGCCTTGTAACTTTTTCAGGAATATTTATGTGGTGGACTGTTTCATTTGGGAGGGAGAAAAATTTGAAAGGAAACTGGTCAGGCCAGACAGTCCTACAATCGTTAAGAATATGAGAAAAGAACAACTGTTTATAAAAGAAAGAATTTAAACACAAGGGGTTATAGCTGCAAGTTTCCCTCCAAATCACTCACCATCCTGACTTGGAACAATGTCACCGTTTCTTCATTGTCGCTGGGTAAAAATCCTGGAACTCCCTCCCTAACAGCACTGTGGGTGTACCTACATCACATGGACTGCTGTGGTTAAAGGTGAGATGGTTGGCAATAAAAATACTGGCCTAACCAGCACATTCTGTGAAAATAACTCTCCAGCTGTTGTTCCTTATGTTCATTGATGTTGGGATAGCTCGGCACAGTCCGGGAATCAAAGCTGAACCATTTTGGTCTGTACAAGGATCAGCAAGACACCAGGCATCTGGAGAATGTCTCCCACCCTAGGTTTGAGAAACAGTGTCACCTCTGAGCCAGATGGATAAGTCTCACTCCAGACGCTTGTACACATATTATCGGCTGACGCACTCATTGCAATACTGAGAGAGTGCTGCCCTGTCTGAGGTACAATCTTTCTGTTGAGACATGTAATATGAGACCCCATCTACCCTCTTGGGTGAATATAAAAGATCCCAATTTCAAAGAGGAACAGAGAGTCTGTCCTGATGTCCTAGTCTACCTGATGCTCAAGCCATATTCTTCAACCAACATCTTTGTAAGTAAATTCATATTACTGTTTGTGGGAGCTTACACTTTTTGTAAAATTGGCTATTACATTTCCTATTTCATAACAGTGACTAAACATCAAATACATTTAATTGGCCGTTAAGTGTTTAGGGATGCCGGAGGTCTTGAAGAGAGCTATATAAATGCAATTTCTTTTTCTTTATACTTTGAAAAACATACACCATTGTTTGATGTGATTTTGTTTAAGTACTTTGCAGGTTCCCTGATCCAAGAGTCCAGACAGTGGCCGTGTACAGATAGAAAGATCACACTCAGAACTGCTGTTTCTCTCACAGGTCCAATGAAACGCTCTCCTGCGTTATAATATTCGTTATCGTCTACTACTCTCTCATGTCTGGGGTGATCTGGTTTGTGATGCTGACTTACGCCTGGCACATGTCATTCAAGGCTCTGGGCACCACCTATCAGCCTCTCTCTGGCAAGACGTCCTACTTCCACCTTGTCACCTGGTCGATCCCATTTATACTGACAGTCGCCATATTGGCTTTGGCTCAGGTAATCCATATTGTGCTGTCCGGAAACTGGGAGGTTTTCAATGGGATGGGCAGAAGGACAATGGTGACTGAAATCTGGGATGGAAAATGTGAACGAGCTGCTGTTGTTTTTAATTTTGGGAGGACAGGGAATGGTAATGAGGGTCAGGGAGGCGATGGGTATTGAAATAAGATTTGGAAGACACATCAGATTTAGAATGGTGGCCGAGTTTAAAATGGTAGCCGAGGGGAGAATTGTGTTAAATTCATGACTGGGGTCAGTAGATGATTGGTTTAAGGTGAAGATGCTACAGAGTTATTGATTAAAATTACGAGTGAGGAGCTAATCCTTGTATATGAAGTAAAAAAAAGCACCCTCTGGCTTAGTATTTTGCTTGTTTAACATGTATCATACTTATTCTGATCCTTAATGTGTACGTGATCCACATCTTCTGGTGAAACATTTCCATTGGATGATCATACACTATGATTATTTTGTTCCAAAGGTGGATGGAGACTCCGTGAGTGGGATCTGCTTTGTTGGATATAAGAATTATCACTTCCGGGCAGGGTTTGTCCTGGCTCCAATCGGACTGGTTCTGCTGGTTGGTGGCTATTTCCTTATAAGGGGTAGGTAGCATTGACTTCTTATTGTGTGAATGACAATGTCAGACTCTGCAGTACCAGTCTGTGATACTTTTGTGTGTTTTAGTCAGTGTGGTTTGGGCATCTGCAGTGTAGCAGTAATCGATGCAGTGTCTGTTCGCAGCCAGATTTCTCTCCCTTAAATTAGCTTCCAATTTTGGTTTGTGGTGACTGCCCCTCTGATTATCATCCAACTCCATCATGGGGTGGGGTCCAACACTGGCACAATTGGAATCAGCTATGACCATATGTGCAGTTGCCCTTATAAGCACCAGGTATATGGTCCCTCATGGCAAATTTGAGCTCTAGTGCACTGAATCCGAGAGTTGCAAGGCAAAGATTCACATTAGACAATTTTCCAATTTCCCAGCCTCTTCCCTCAGCATTACCTCTTGTGACTGCCCTTGCCACTCACATATTGTAAATAAAAGTAAATTCACCATAGCCTCAACCAGAGTTCCAGTTCCCCATATAGGCTGCTTTCCCCTTTTGAGGAGGAGAGCTGACTGGTGATGATTTGTTTTATTTATTTTTAAAATAGATTTAGAGTACCCAATTATTTTTTCCAATTAAGGGGCAATTTAGCGTGGCCAATCCACCTAGCCTGCACATCTTTGGGTTGTGGGGGTGAAACCCACGCAAACACGGGGAGAATGTGCAAACTCCACACGGACAGTGACCCGGGGCCGGGATCGAACCGGGGTCCTCGGCGGTCTGAGGCAGCAGTGCTAACCATTGCGCTACCATGCCACCCAGACTGGTGATGATTTAACCTGAGGATCACTACACCTCAGGCGAAGGACATGGTTGTGAATAACCTCAGGCGGTACGGTAATGAAAATGAACCCCTGCTGTTGGCCATGTTCTGCATCACAAACCATTGTCCAGTCAACTGAGTTAAACCAGCCCCCTCACATATTGTTACAGAACTGCAGAGATTCACCTGTCAATCTGACTCATTGAACCACGGTGGGACAGTGGTTAGCATTGCTGCCTCACGGCACCGAGGTCCCAGGTTGGATCCCGGCTCTGGGTCACCGTCCGTGTGGAGTTTGCACATTCTCCCCGTGTTTGCGTGGGTTCCGTCCCCACAACCCAAAGATGTGCAGGTTATATGGATTGGCCACGCTAAATTGCTCCTTAATTGGAAAAAATTAATTGGGTACACCAAATTTATATTTAAAAAAAGAAAAACAACAGGCCTGAGGATTCGAAGCAGTTTAGAATTCAGCAAAGAAGGGCCAAGGGCTGATTAAGAAGGGAAAAATAGAATACAAAAGTAAGCTTGCAGGGAACATAAAAAACTGACTGTAAAAGGTTCTCTAAGTAGGTGAAGAGAAAGAGATTTGTGAAGACAAATGTAGGTCCCTTAACAGTCAGAAGCAGTGGAATATATTATAGGAGACAAAGAAATGGTGCACAACTAAATACATACTTTGGTTCTGTCTTCACAAATGAGGATACAAATAAGACGCCAGAAATGTTGGGTAACGCAGGATATAATGAGAGGGAGGGACGGAAGGAGATCAATATTAGTAGAGAAATGGTGTTGGGATTGAAGGCAGATGAATCCCCAGGAGCTGAACATCTACATCCCAGTGAACTTAATGAAGTGGCTCTAAAATTAGTGGATGCATTGATTCCAGGATCCTATAGACTCTGGAACAGTTACTGCAGAATGGAGGGTAGCTAATGTATCTCCACTATTTAAAAAGGGAGATAAAGAGAAAACAAGGAATTATAGACCAGTAGCCTTGACGTCAGTAGTGGGAAAAGTTCTAGAATCCATTATCAAAGATTTTAAAGCAGAGTACTTACAAAACAATGGCAAGATTGGACAGAGCTTAGATTTATGAAGGGGAAATCATGCTCGACAAATCTAATGATTTGAGCGACACGGCAACACAGTGGTTAGCACTGTTGCTTCACAGCTCCATGGTCCCAGGTTCAATTCCCGGCTTGGGTCACTGTCTGTGCGGAGTCTGCACTTTCTCCCTGTGTCTGCGTGCGTTTCCTCCGGGTGCTCCGGTTTCCTCCCACAAGTCCTGAAAGACGTGCTGTTAGGTAATTTGGACATTCTGAATTCTCCCTCTGTGTCCCCGAACAGGCACCAGAGTGTGGCGACTAGGGGCTTTTCACAGTAACTTCATTGCAGTGTTAATGTATGCCTACTTGTGACAATAAAGATCATTATTATTATTATTACTGGAATCCTTCAAGGATGTAACTAGTAGAGTTGATGAGGGGGAGCCAGTGGATGAGCTTTATTTGGACTTTCAGAAGACTTTTGGCAAAATCTCACATAAAAGATTAGAATGTAAAATTAAATCTCATAGGATTAGAGGTATTGTGTTGAGATGGGTAGAAAACTGGTTGGCAGACAGGAAACAAGGAGTAGGAATTAACTGGTCTTTTTCAAATTGCCAGCCAATGACCAGTGGGGTACCGCAGGGATTGGTGCTAGGACCCCAGCTATTCACAATATATATTAATGATTTAGATGAAGGAACAAAATGTAATATCTCCAAATTTGCAGATGACACCAAATTGTGTGGGAGGATGAGCTGTGAGGAGGATGCAGAGATCAGTCAGTATGATTTGGACAAGTTGAGTGAATGGGCAAATTAAATGCAGACGCAGTTATGATTTGGAGAAATGCAAGGTTATCCAATTTGGTAGCAAAAACGAGAAGGCAGACTATTATCTGAATGGCCATAAATTAGGAGGGGAATGTGCAATGAGACCTGGGTGTCCTCGTACATCAGTCACTGAAGGGAAGCATGCAGGTGCAGCAGGCGGTAAAGAAGGCCTTCATTGCGAGAGGATTTGAGTACAGGAGCAGGGATGTTTTGCTGCAATTATACAGGACCTTGGTGAGGCCACACTTGGAATATTGTGTGCAGTTTTGCTCTCCTTATCTGAGGAAGGATGTTCTTGCTATAGAGGAAGTGCAACAAAGGTTTGCCAGACTGATTCCTGGGATGAACTTATGAGGAGAGATTGAGTCGGTTAGGATTGTATTCGCTGGAGTTCAGAAGAATGAGAGGGAATCTCATAGAAACCAATAAAATTCTAGCAGGACTAGACAGGGTAGATGCAAGAAGGATGTTCCCAATGGCAGGGGTATCCAGAACTAGGGGGTCATAGTCTGAGGATATGGAGTAGACCATTTTAGGACAGAGATGACGGAACAAAGTCTTCGCCCAGAGAGTGGTGAGCCTGTTTTTGATTTCCAGTTTCTAGTCATTGTAGTTTTCTTTTCTTTTTAACATTGCGGACTCATTTCAGCTGCTTGTTGTTTTTTTTACAGGTGTCATGACCCTGTTTTCAATTAAAAGTAACCACCCTGGGCTCCTGAGTGAGAAAGCAGCCAGTAAAATCAATGAAACAATGCTGCGTCTGGGTAAGGAACCTGGCAGGACAAGAACTCGCCTCTCTATGTTCAAAAACAGCTTCGATTCTCTGCTGTGTAACTCGAGATGGCAATTCAGGATGTGGCGATAAGTTTGTCAGCTCTCCAGGGATTGAAGATGAATCTGCAGCAGAATGCTGGGAACAGAACCGCGATGGAGCAAACATAAGGACATTAAAATATATTTTTAAAAAATCTTTTTTGAACATTTTAATTTATTAATTGTGGGAAATGGAAAGAAAAGGCTGCTTCACTGGCAAATCAATCACTGGTTGCTCAAATTAGTTCATGGAGAGTTTATTTGCTTTCCAGTCACCCATGGGAAAGCAATGGAGGATGGACCAATGGCAGCAATGTGGGGCTCAGGTCATGTGATGAAACCACTCGGAATATACCCAAACCAGAGTGGGAACCCTGTGCGATTACCAAGAAGCAACTGGTCCAGGATGTTACTTGATGAATGTTTGGTTGTGATTTTATTTGGAAAGGCATGAATGCATGTTTGTGGGATCCTTCCACAGAAGTTGGGTAGAAGCTATGCTCTGGAGTGTATTTGTGGCATAATCGTCCTCCCTTTTCGTTTGTCCTGTTTAGACTCAGAAATTAAAATGAATTTCTGTTTCTCCGACTACATAATTGCAGGTATGGAGGAGGAGTTTGGGATGACTAACTCTGTGGATGGAAGAATCTGTGCTTCATTGCCATGGAATTAGGATCAGCTGCTCATATCTTGTCAGTGTGCACGTGTGTCTGTGCACCCGTGTGCATGTGTGTGAGCGCGTGTTCGTATACAGCTGGTTTAGCTCAGTGGGCTAGACAGCTGGTTTATGATGCAGAACAAGGCCAGCAGCGCGGGTTCAATTCCCGTCCCAGCTTACCCGAACAGGCGCTGGAATGTGGCGACTAGGGGCTTTTCACAGTAACTTCATACTTGTGACAATAAAAGGGTATTATTATTATTGTGTGTCATTTTAATGGTTTGAGTTTTATTTTTCAGGCATTTTCGGGTTCCTAGCATTTGGTTTTGTCTTCATCACATTTGGCTGCCATTTTTATGACTTCTTTAACCAGGCTGACTGGGAGAGGAGTTTCCGTGACTATGTTCTGTAAGTGACCCTGGCTCTTTCAGTATGTCCAGGCTCTAAAGTAGAATACGTTAGATTTTGGGCTATCTATTCAGTGAAACCTACAGTAAAATTCTAGAAGTCTGGAATTTCCAAATCCTATTCAGTTTAACCAAGCTCCTGAGGTTATCTTTAGGTCGCCATATTGGACAAATTTTCCAGCATCCCTTGCAACCTCCCTCGCTCCATGAAAATCAGCAATTGGATATAAAATAGTGGACAGACTGACTGCAGACACAATATAAATGAGGAGTTTGTTAAGTATCATTCAATACTTAGATCTGGGTTTGAATCCAGTTTAGCGCAAAGGTTCATTCTTTGAACAAAGACTTGAATTTATGCAGCCCTTTTCATGACCGCAGGCCATCTCAAAGTGCTTTACAGCCTTAATTAAGTATTTTAGGAGCGTCGTCACTGTTGAAAAGTAGGAAACGCAGCAGTCCATTTTGCACACAGCAAAAACAACAATGTAATAATGACCAGATAATCAGTTTTTTACTGCAATGTTTTTAAAAATAAATTTAGAGTACACAAATTAATTTTTTCCAATTAAGGGGCAATTTAGCGTGGCTAAAAAATCCACCTACCCTGCACATCTTTGGGTTGTGGAGGCGAAACCCACGCAAACACGGGGAGAATGTGCAAACTCCACATGGACAGTGACCCAGAGCCAGGATCAAACCTGGGACCTCAGCGCCGTGAGACAGCACTGCTAACCACTGTGCCACCCCTTTTTACTGCAATGTTGATTGAGGGATAACTGACCGCCAGGAAACCAGGGTTAACTCCCCAGCCCATCTTTGAAATAGTGCCATGGAGTCAGTGCTGTGCTTGCTGGAGAGAAATATCAGATTGGCGAAGGAAGGCACAGAGTAACCCAGAAAATGATACTGGACCGCCTATTTTTGAACTTGTATATAATTTATACATCAGGTGTCAGACTTGGCTTAGTGATAAGCATTGTTTCCTCTGTGATAGAAGTGTGTGTGTTGAAGCTCACTCCAGAGTCTTGAGCACATAATCTAGGTTAACACTCCAGGGCAGTACTGAAGGAATTCCGCACTGTTGGAGCTGCCATCTTTTGGATGCAGTGTTAAATTGAGGCCCAAACTATCCTCCCAGGCAGGTGAAAAGATCCCACAGTACTAATTGATGGCGAGGAGATTTCTCTCCAACACCCTGAACAACATTGTATCCCTCAACCAACATCACAAAGAAACAGATTAACTAGTTATTTATCTTGTGACTGTTTGTGAGATCCTTCAGCTGTGCTTCACTCCATTGCAATAGTATTATGTTGACTGGAAAGCACCTTGAGACATAAGAGGTCATGAAAAGAGCTCAATAAATGCAAAATCTTACCTTATATTCAACATTAATTCTCAGCCTGACACAAGGGAGGCACCATGAAGAATGGGATAGGATGTGCCATGAGTCAGGAATAGGTCATAGTTTGCTTTATTACCAGGCATGGATGCATTGAGACATTGGTCACACCGGTACCTCATAATGTATTTGATTATTTGTTGTGCTGTGGGTGCCTGTGTGTAGATTTGTTCGCCTTTTTTGACCCAACTTGCACCTGTACACCTTTGTGTATAGTTAAACAGAGTCTTTGTGTTTTATCCCTCAGGTGTGAGGCCAATGTGTCCATTGCTGAACAAACCAACACTCCCATCCCCGAATGCAGCATCAAGAATCGGCCCAGCCTCCTGGTGGAAAAGATAAACATCTTTGCCATGTTTGGGACAGGCATTGCAATGAGTACCTGGGTCTGGACCAAAGCTACAATCTTGATCTGGAAAAGGACGTGGTTCAGGTATCGCAGGTCACCCTGGGATCAGGGATAATGGAAAAGTTAGAATTACCAAAATGTATCCTTGTCATTTTGTCTGTGATGTCTCAGGTACTTCACCACGCCCCAATCTCATCTTCAAGGTCACAAGTCACCTCTGATGCACAGGCTTGTCATAGTCTTGTGACCTCTGTCATTCTTGATGTATAAAGGCCTGTGAGCAGAAACTACTTCATCCTCCATACGGTACACTACTTTTCATTTTCATCCAATTCAGTGATATCACTGAGCTCTGGCCTCACTGGTTTAATAAGTAGCTAAACCGTACTCTGGGGTAATAACCAGAATACGAAGATTTCACAACTGGCGAAATAACTGGGGTTTGGCATAGTGAGTTGTTATAATCTGAAATCCACTGTTTCAAAGGATGGTGGAAACAGATTTGTTAAAAAAATTGAAAAAGGAATTGTATATTTCATGAATAATGTGTAGGGCTGGGGGGAAACTGGGAGAGTGGGGTGAATTGAATAGCTCTTTTACATAGCTTACACAGGCACAATGGACTGAATGGCCTCCTCCAACAAGTGAACAAGGATGCAAGCTACTTTCAGTGTTCCCTGTAATGCCCTCTGTCACTCAGAGGCCTTTGATAGTAGGTAGGCCCAACCTTTGTAAGCCTATGGGTGGGAATCTCCATTGTTAGACGTTTTAGTTGCTGTGATATGAAGAGTCTATAGTTCCGTTCCTTTTTCACAAACACACATTTATTTCATTCCAACAGCCTTTGCACAAAACTCTAACTATACATCACCTGACTGAGGCCACCTGAAGCCCCTTTACATATCAGTGTCAATTAATGGATACTTAACATAAATGAGACAACTAATTGCAATGTCTCTTAACCCATTACTTAACATCCATTCCTGGTCCGCCCGCTACCACTGCCAGCGAGGATGAAGAATTTGGCGCTCAGCCAAATCTCCATTCACTGCCAACGGGGTCAAAGAGTCTCGCTGGCATGAAGGAACGGAGAATCCAAGTCTATGTGTCAGCTGGGGCTCAGTTGGTAACACTCTTGCTTTTGAATCACAAGGTGCCAGGTTCAAGTCCCACTCCAGAGCACAAAATCAAGGCTGACACTCTAATGCAGTACTGAGGGAGTGCAGCACTATTAAAAAGTGCCATCTTTTACATGGGATGTTAAACTGAGCCCCCATCCGCTTGCACAGGTGGATGTAAAAGATCCCATGTGGTAATCTTTTGAAGAATAGCAGAGAAGTCAGTGTCCTGGCTCATACTTATTCTTCGATACGCATCAGAGAAACAGATGATCTGGTCGTTCCCCCATTGCTGATTTTGGGAGTTTGCTGTGTGGAAATTGACTGCTGCTTTTCCTCCATTACAACAGTGACTACAGTTCAAAAATATTTCATTGGCTGTAAAACACTTTCAAAACGTCTGTAAGTCATGAATAGTTCTCTGTAAATGCAAGTTTTTCTTTGATAGGTAAAGATACAGGACTAGGCCATTCAGTCCCTCTAGCCTATTCAGCCATTTGATCATGGTTAATTAGTATCCTAACTCCATCTAGCTGCCGTGACTCTGTAACAGTACATTTACCGGACAAAAATTAATCAATCTCTAAAAATTTCAATGGCCCCCCAGCCTCAGCAGGTTCCAAATGTTCTCTATCCTTTATGTGAAGAAGAGCTTCCGGTCATCAGCCCTAAGCAGCCTAGCTCTAATTTTAAGGTTTGCCCCTTTCTTCTGGACTCTCCCACCAGAGGGAATAGTTTAACTCTATCTATTCTATCAATTATTTTAATCATCTTAATTACCTCAATTAGATCTCCCCTTGATCTCCCATACTTTGTGGAGGGGGGGGGGAAGAGAGAGAGAGAGAGAGAAAATGGGAGGATAAGCCTGGTCAGTGCAACCTGTCCTTTTTAACCCTTTAAGCCTTTTGCAAAATGGAAAATTCCTCCAATTAACTGGTTAGCTCTCTGCAGCAGGCTGTCTTAGACCAGGACCTCAGAGATATGAAGGGTTGAATGTACACACCTACTGGCATAGCACATTGCATTACAGTTCCAAAGCCCCATGTCATTAATCAGCCAAGAGTCAATGATCTGAATAGAAGCATTGTGTTTAAGGCTATACAATCAGGGCACTCTGCTCTTAATATTTGATATCAATAGTAGAAATCATCATCGTCGTCATACAGACAATCAACAGCACCTAATCGCTATGTTTTAATTTACCTAGCCCATTTCCTTACAACTTTAATGACTATGGATTTGAACCTTTTTCCACAGGGCTTCACGACCTTCGGACATTTCAAAGTGCTTTATTTTCTAGTCACTTGTAATGGAGGAAGTGCAACAATCTGTTTCCACCCAGCAAACTCCCAAAAACTGCAATGTGATAACAACCAGATCATCTCTGTCTTAAACATTTAATAAATTTAGTGTACCCAATTCATTTTTTCCAATTAAGGGGCAATTTAGCATGGCCAATCTACCTAGCCTGCACATCTTTGGGTTGTGGGGGCGAAATCCACGCAAACACGGGGAGAATGTGCAAACTCCACACGGACAGTGACCCAGAGCCGCGATCGAACCTGAGACCTCGGCGCCGTGAGGCAGCAGTGCTAACCCACTGCGCCACCGTGCAGCCCTTAAACATTTCTAACACCTCCCAGCCAAAGATCGATGGGGCGTGGAGATTTTTCAAAATATTATTGAGACCATAAGATGTAGTAGCAGAAGTAGGCCATTTGGCTCATCGAGTCTGCTCTGCCATTCAATGAGATCATGATTGACCTGATATGATAATCCTCAACTCCACTTTGCCTGCCTTATCCCCACAATCCTTCATTAAAAATCTGTCTATCTCAGCCTTCAACATACTCAACGACCCAGCCTCTACAGCTCTTGAGAAACCCTATGATTCAAGGTCGAATCCATAATATATTATGTCATTAAGGTTGAAAGGAGATGCGCTAGGTAAATTAAAACATAACGATTTGGTGATGTTGAGCTTCAATTCGAAAGGTTATTTGGATCGTAGGAGATTGGGAAGTCTTAAGTAGGTAAGGAATCCCATAAAATTGCGATCCAGGGTTTACTAATTCAAATGAATCGCAATTGCCAGTTAATGAGAATGCTAGATCAGTGCAGAGAATAATAAATGTGATCCCAGTGAGAATATGGCATTAAATACAATGAGGAATTAGACGGTGTGCTTCTTCATTAAACACTAAAGTCATACCATAAGATGAAGGAGCAGAAGTAGGCCATACCTTGTATGCCTAGGCAACTACAGTTATTAGAGTAGATCCACGGAAGGAACACCTATTGCAGCGTTTGAGATGCTTTGTATCAGGTTGGTGAAACCACACATATGTTATCATGACTAAACGTTGCCAAAGAATGAATCAAATGGAATTAAAAGACAACGAGAAAGGTCTCCACCCATGAATCAATGAAGCAACAGCCTGGAAATGAGAATTCAATTTGTTCCTATTAACAAACGTATTGGAGCAGAGAGGCCCCAGTGAATCAGTAAGGTGCATGTGGAGAAACACATAGCCCTGATATGAATCTGATGTGCCCAGCAAGAATAGGGTCAGGGGCCTATATTACACATGGCCAGATTTACACACTATTGAGTTTGTTCCTTTCACATTCCCTGATGGGTTAGGTTAAAATTGAGGCTTTTGAGAGGCTTCGATAGCAATTCCAGTAAATTAGAAGTGTGGTGTAACAGGGTTAGTAACGCACTCGTATTGGAACTTTCCCCAGTACGGGTGCTCCCATTCATTGGAAATATTTCGAGTAGAGTTGGAGGTTGGGGCCCAGCAGAGCGAGTGGAGATTGGTTTGATTTGTGGCATGGCTTTGACCTGGACTTAAATGGGTGGATTGAAATACGATGACATGAACGAATAACAAGGATTGGTAAACGTTGGTAAAGAGCCAAAGCGAATTAAGAAGAGTAGAATAATCGGCAAAGCTTTTTCAAAGCGAAAGGAGTTGCTGAAAAACCCAGACAAAGAGCTATCATTCAGTATGCGGACTGTGTCTTATGAAGGGCCAGTGGGTGAGTTCTTATTGTCATGGGGTCGGTCTCATTCAGTGTGGGGATTGTATACATTTGTGTACTTGTTGAAATAAAAACAAAATATGCTGGAAGTACTCAGCAGGTCAGTGTAGCTTTCAGTAAATGATTAAAAGCCAGCAAAGTACTGGCTATTGGAGCACACGAAGCGTCTGGGCAGTCATCAGTCTTCAGAGTGCTCTTGCTGTTTCCACAGTGACATTACAGGTAGCTCAATCTGAATTTGGATCCAAGAGACAATTTAAAACAAGTTTATATCTCGGTCATGCTCATTGTTTGGAGAGCCAGGAATCCCACTCTCTCTCATCTCTACACTTCCCCCCCCCAAAACCGCACCCCCCTCCCCCCCCCCCGTTCAGTGGAAACTGAATGTCTTCTATATTTTCAGAATTATTGGTCGAAGCGATGATGAGCCAAAGCGAATTAAGAAGAGTAGAATGATCGCCAAAGCTTTTTCAAAGCGAAAGGAGTTGCTGAAAAACCCAGACAAAAAGCTATCATTCAGTATGCAGACTGTGTCTCACGAAGGGCCAGTGGGTGAGTTCCTATTGTCAAGGGGCCGGTCTCATTCAGTGTGGGATTGTATACGTTTGTGTACTTGTTGAAATAAAAACAGAAAATGCTGGAAGAGCTCAGCAGGTCTGGCAGCATCTGTGGAGGGAGAAAGAGTGGGTGTTTCAAGTCGATGACCCTTCATCATAACTGGGATAGGATAGAAATGTAACAGATTTTAAGTAAGTGAAGGGGTGAGAGGGAGGAGAGAACAAAAGAGAAAAAAGTTTGTGATTGATTGGAAAACAGGAGCGATTAAATGACAAATGAAATGATGGTAAGGCAGAAATAGTTGCAATGGGGCAAGTAAAAGGAATTTAAAATGAGGTCTAAAGGAGGTGTAATAAATGGGAATAGCAGAATCAGCAGCTGGTATCTGATAAAATGGGACCAGTTGTTATGATCTGAAATTGTTGACCTCAATGTTGAGTCTGGAAAGTTGTAAAGTGCCTAATCGAAAGAATAGATGCCAGTCCTCGAGCTTCCGTGCACTTCAATGGGTTGCCAAAGACAGAGAGGTTAGAATGGAAGTGACATGGAGAATTAGAAACGATAAGTGACCAAAAGCTCAGGTCTGAACAGAGATGTTCAACAAAGCAGTCTCACCAGTCTATAGGAGACAGTGTGGTAGGCAGTGAATACAGTATGCTAAATTGAAAGAAGTACAAGTAAATCGCTCTTTCATCTGGAAGGTGTGTTTAAGGTCCTGGAAGATGGAAGGGAGGAAGCAAAATGGCATTACTTGTTGAAACTTAGCTCTTGTTAAAAAAATTAATGTTTCCTGGTCCCAGTTGAAAAGTCAGTTATCGTGATCAGGGACGCCAAGGCTGATTCAGACGCCAGGAGTTTTTATTAAAGAGATTAGACTGTATACAATTTACTGATAAAATAAGTGATTGAGTCACAGAACTTACTCTACAGGCTGGAACAGGTTAACCTGGCTAAGTGCCTGTGCTTTGATTTAATGATTTTGAATTCTGTTGCCCAGATTTTTCTTTGATTACTGTTCCGTGAAACGCCAAGGGACGTTTCACTGTAACATCAATCGACCGACTTCTCCTCCAGCCATTGCCCTCCCCAAAAGCCGTCTTCCTAACCCTATTTATATTTGAACATACTCCCCCTGCAATTTGCTTTCCTGCCATCCTGTAATCTGCCTCCACCCCGCACCCCCCCCAACCAACCCTCAAAAGACAACTAATTCTGTACTTTAGTTTTATAATTACAGTAAGGCAGATGGTTTGGGTGGCAAGGTTCTACTTGAAACACGTCTTGGGGGAAGGGAAGGGAGGAAAGGACGAAGAGAGAAATCAACGTTTAAAAATCATCCTACATTTTCAGCTGGAATCAACTTTGACCTGAATGAACCATCCGCTGACCTCTCGTCTGCCTGGGCTCAACATGTAACAAAGATGGTGGCTAGAAGAGGAGCCATTTTACCTCAGGATATTTCTGTCACTCCAGTAGGGACACCAGGTGAGATAAACAATTGGTCTGCCAATAAATCAGTTGAACTTTCTTGTAACCCTCTGATTTTTGTTCGGGTTTCAATCTCAGCTTAGGCCCCAAAAGCCTTCTTACAGCAGCAGTTCAGATAACTGCTAGAAGTCTGCTGATGCCTTGAGTTGGTATTGTCATCTGTTTTGAGGCAGAAACGTATCTATATAAACTGTGTACCCACATCAGCAATAACACCCAGAGCAAACCATGCTGGAGTATTTTGGCCACCTCCTTATAGGGGATTTTCACAGCAAATTCATTGTAGTGTTAATGTAAACCTACTTGTGACAATAATAAAGATTTTTTTTTTAAAATGTTTATTCAAATTTTTCCAACAAAATTTTTGTAACAAACAAACCCCCCCAT
Organism: Scyliorhinus torazame; assembly: GCF_047496885.1. Lineage (NCBI taxonomy): Eukaryota > Metazoa > Chordata > Chondrichthyes > Carcharhiniformes > Scyliorhinidae > Scyliorhinus > Scyliorhinus torazame. Next base: position 21,354,397 of record NC_092719.1, on the reverse strand, counting down.
AACAAAAAGAAGAACACAAACACCACAATCAAAAATAATAAGCTTCTTATACATTGGGATTCTCCCGTATATATTAACCCCCCCATATGACATTCAAAAGTACCCTTGGGGGAAAAAAAAACCACCCGCCCAAATACCCCCCCGAAAGAGACACCCCCCCACCCCCTGGGTTGCTGCTGCTGCTGACCTCCTCCTAGCGCTCCGCGAGATAGTCTAGGAATGGAGAACCCCTGCACAGACCCTCTCAAGGCAAACTTTATCCTCTCCAGCTTAATGAACCCTGCCATGTCATTTATCCAGGCTTCCACACTGGGGGGCTTCGCATCCTTCCATAATAGCAAGATCCTCCGCTGGGCTACCAGGGATGCAAATGCCAGGATACCGGCCTCTTTCGCCTCCTGCACTCCTGGCTCATCCGTTACCCCAAATAGTGCCAACCCCCAAGTCGACTTGACCTGGACTTTCACCACCTTGGACATAGTCCTCGCGAAACCCCTCCAAAACCCATCCAGTGCCGGGCACGACCAGAACATGTGGACGTGATTCGCCGGGCTTCCCGAGCACCTCACACATCTGTCCTCCACCCCAAAGAACCTACTCAACCTCGCCCTGTGAGGCGCTCTGTGAGTAACCTGTCATATGCGCTCTGTGAGTAACCTTGAATTGTATTAGGCTGAGCCTGGCGCAAGAGGAAGAGGAGTTAACCCTACTCAGGGCATCAATCTCCTCCCCAAGCTCCTCCTCCCACTTGCCCTTTAGCTCCTCTACCGAAACCTCCTCTTCTTTCATCTCTTGATAGATCGCTGAAACCTTGCCTTCTCCGACCCATACACCCGCAATCACCCTGTCCTGAATCCTCTGTGCCGGGAGCAATGGGAATTCCCTCACCTGCCGCCTCACAAACGCCCTCACTTGCATGTACCTGAAAGAATTTCCCGGGGGTAACCCAAACTTCTCCTCCAGCACCCCTAGGCTCACAAACGTCCCATCTATAAACAGGTCCCCCATTCTTCTGATCCCTGCCCGATGCCAGCTCCGAAACCCCCCATCCATCATTCCCGGGACAAACCGATGGTTCTCCCGAATCGGGGACCAAACAGAGGCTCCCACCTCGCCCCTATGCCATCTCCACTGCCCCCAGATCTTCAACGTTGCCGCCACCACCGGACTTGTGGTGTACCTTGTCGGCGAGAGCGGGATCGGTGCCGTCACCAGCGCCATCAGGCTCGTGCCCCTGCAGGACGCCATCTCCAACCTCTTCCACGCCGCCCCCTCTCCCTCTATTACCCACTTACGGATCATCGCCACGTTGGCTGCCCAATAGTAGCCGCACAGATTCGGCAGCGCCAGCCCTCCATGTCCCTGCTACCCTCCAGAAACACCCTCTTTACCCTCGGGGTCTTATTTGCCCACACGAAACCCATGATGCTCCTACCTACCTGTTTAAAAAAGGCCTTGGTAATCATAAATAATAAAGATTATTAATAAGGTCATGATCCAGTGTGGTAGACAGTCGTAATTACTGTACAAGTCTTGGTCCTGCTGGCCTCAATGGAGGAGCCAATTAATTGCAGTATTCTATTTCAGTTCACTTGATGAATTAAAATTTCCACACAGCCTCTGCCATAATATGCAGACATCATGCTATTTCCAAAAGCTAGGGGCCATCTTATTTTAAGTGGGTTGAGTTGCTTGAAGTGCTTGAAACTGAGAGAGCGAGAGCTTTGGAATACCTGTCTGACTTTGTTTTGGCTCATTTCAGTGCCACCGGAGGAGAACAAGAGGAATCTCTGGATCATCGAAGCTGAGATTCCCCCTGAACTCCAGAAGAAAGCTGGGAAGAAGAAAAAGAAAAAGAGAAAGAAAGGCATCAGACCCCTGGGGCCCACTGAGGAGATACATGACATGGGCTACTGCACAGAGAGGGCATCCAGCACCATCCCACGCTTACCCAAGTTGCCTGGGCAAAAAAACTTGGTGGAATCGGCTGACATTCAGGATAATTTACCAGGCACTCTCCTGGAGTCCGGAATCGACCCTAGATCCAACAATGGGAGGTTTCTCAGAGGAGCACCCAATGGCTCCTCGGGGTACAGGTGGAATGCACCTCTGAATTTGATTGCAAACCCACTCTTAAATGATGATGTCCTGCAGGATGAGTTGGGATTTTCCCGAGGAGATCGATTCCGGCCCCCGCAGAGACCATGCAATTATCCATTCCCTCATTCCTCGGCCAACATGGAGCCTGGAAGACTCCCTGTAATTAATATCCCCCAAGTACCAAGATCCCAGGGCAGAAGGACTGCTATTGCACCTGTACATTCCAGAACAAATCTAGTGGATGCAGAGTTAATGGATGCCAGCTCTGATTTTTGAACCTTGAGCCAATATTGGTTTTGTTTAAGGCATCATCCACACGAGATGCAGCACATCCAACTGCAACTCGGGACTTTAGTTACTACAGTTCAAATGAGTTCATGGAAACCATGGGAGGTATTTCACCAAACTCTAATGAATGTAAATGGCTAGCAACTGCAAGCAACTTTATGTTCAAATGGATTCATGGAATCAGTAGGAAGTGCTTTACTACCCTCCTGAACGATTGCAGTGCCCCATTGCACTAGGAGCCATCTACCAAGAAGAGGCCTTCCACAATAATGCACGAGGCCATGTGGAACATCATAAACCATCATAAAGTACCAATTTGGTAAAGTTATTGAAGACTAGTTTGGATCCGAGGCTCAGTGAATTGGTCAGGAATGGGAATGCAAGTAACTTCCACGACTAGCCTTGCATTCTACTAGACCAGGATGATTCATTTATCTTTGACGGAAGATTAAATATATGTGGCCTTGCCTTCAGTTGGATTTTGTACAAACCCAACAAGTTATATCATTAAAGTTTACAGAAGGAGGCTATTTGGTTCATCGTGCCTCTGCTGACCCTTTCCCACAGCAATCAAATCTTGTCCCAGCTTCCAATAATTATCCAATTTCTCTTTAAAACATGCAACTCAACCACTCCGATGATAAAGCAACCCTCTTTCCAAACAAAATTTCTCATGATTGCTTTCCTCGGAGTAAAAAACTAAAATGAAGGATTCTTTGCAACTAACTCACCAACCAGTTGAATAACTGTTGAACTGCTGGTTTTAATAACTTCACCCTGTGCTGCCGAGTTCCACCTCCAAACTTTTAATCTTCGCCTAGCATCAGTCACAAGGGTTGGTGCGTTTTATTTTACAAAGATATAACTTCTTGTTCCCTGAATTTATATAAAAAGCAAAGGAGAAAAAAATGTAAGGCTAAGAATGGTCCATTTAAAAAAAAAAAATCAAATTGAGGAAATAACGTGTCAGGGTTTGACTCGGTCAACTCTATACTCTGAAGGGAAGGGAAATGTTAGTCATGAAAAACTGCAAGTGTCAATAGAATCAAGGTGTCCCCAAACCTGTCTTGAGAGCTGAGATCAGCACTGATGATGAAGTCCAAGATACTGGGACACAGGTTTATTACGTTGTGCCCAAGTTAAATGAAGGTCTGTTGTGGTTCTGCCTAGCTGTGTGTCTGACTGTGGGGGATATCAAAATTATTAGTGTTCACTGGATATAGTCATTTGCTGTTGACCATCCCTGCTAGAATGGTAAAGTGAATAAGATCAATCTTGCCTTTTTCCTGCTCAAGCTGGTCATTCAATAATGACCTCCTCTCCTTTGCAACTCTATCCATTACCATTTGCTCCCCCAATCTTTCCTTCGCTGTTTAAGAATCCCCCACCTCTAATGTTGGGTGCTTGTAGCCCAAATGTCTCCTGTTTAATCTATTTTTACTGTGATCTATTCAACTCTACTTTTTTTATTATTCTACTGTCCATTTTCTCATCCTCAACCTTTCATCAAAAGCCCTACAGCCCATATCCTATCTAACATCAAATTTTGCTCACCTAGTACTCACCTATATTGGCTCCTGGTCTCACAATATCTCATTTAAAATCCTCAACTTTGTCCTTAAATTCCTTGATGGCATCATCCCTCTATACCTCTGTAACCTCTCTCAACCCTGTAACCCTCTCCAAGTCTCTGAACACCTCCACCTCTCTCTTCTCCCCTAATCCTTATGACCCACCCCTTTGACCATGTTTGTGGTTACCCCTCCTGAATATCTTTTTTTGGCTCAATGTGTTTTCTGCCTGCTCATGCTCCTGTGAAGCACCTTGGGGCATTTTGCTCATTCGAGTTGGCAGCAAATTACTATGGAGTTGAATCAAGGATTACGTAAGAAGACCTTGGAGGGGGAAACATTTAGAATTGTTCTTCTGTATCATCAGACTCAGTTGCATACAGAGGCAGTACAAAGACTGGTGCAGACTTTGAACCAAAGTCAAGGCTCCAATTTAGCAACTCTGAAAGATGATCAGTATCACAGCAGCTTAGACATGCTACCTGTTGTCTTTGATCTCCTTACACCCAGGGTACTATACTCTTTGAAAAGGTTCTGACCTAGTTACAAATGTGGCCTGTTTGCAACTAATCATGTTGTCAGATCTGTCTCTTAACACGGTCTCTTTGACTCAACAAGCATCAACCCCACAACATGGCCTCGGGGCGTACCCATCCCATCCACCTTTGCAGACCAGAGACATGGCGGGCTAAATATAGCCTTTTGTACTTTGCTGTTGTAAATAATCAGTTGGATATGGCTGAAAAGGATAGAGGGATGATAAAACCCTGCAGACTTCAGGAGACGAGTAGCAGAATTATGTTCAAAAAAGGACAGAGAGAAAAGACAAAATGTAGTTCAAAGCTTGTTAAAAGGGCTTTCTGTGGCAAAAACAACTTGCGTAAATAATTTGTTTGATTAAGAACACTGCAGTGCAGTTTCTGTGGTTGTGCATTTGAATTTTTGATTGACCAGATTATGTATCAGAATTGCAGTTAATTCTGAAAGTGTATTGATGGAGAGCAATTATTTTTGTGTGAAGAAAAACACTTTGTAACATATACACTAAAACATAAGCAACATTTCTACAAGAACCAGAAGATGGCAGTGGAAGTGTCCAGGTTGGCAGTACAAGGTCCCATTGTGCAGGAAAAAAAGAGTAGGCAAGGTCTCGGAATTACACTCCCAGTACATAGTAATGCTACCTGGAGCACATTAGGAATTATAGTATTATAGCCCTGGGTCACTGTCTGTGTGGAGTTTGCACTTTCTCCCTGGGTATGCGTGGCTCTTACCCCGACAACCTAAAGATGTTCAGGGTAGGTGGATTGGCCATGCTAAATTGCCCCTTAATTGGAAAATGTTTTAAAGAAATTCCTCCATTTGCCATTTGAACAGAGGTATCAATCCATTGATTTCAAATGGATAAACCCCTAGGCAAAGCAATTGGATTATCACAATCATGCAGCTTAAAAAACAATTTTATTTCAATGTTTTGCTTTAATCAAGTGTCAGTGCTGAGGAAGGTGTGTATTTGCCCAGAGTCACCATTGACCATTCTCGAGTCAGGTGGGAGGTTGCAAATGTAGAGTACAACTCTATGACGTCCTGCACTAACCACTTCCTGAAATGCCAGGCATTTTCCTTCCCTGCTAATTGTGCCAAATTATAGCCAGGTCTATCTTCGCCTAGCAATGAGGCGATTTGATCCAAACACATAACTTGTTATTACATAGTGTGCTCCACATTTCTTTAGTTATCGCACTGTTTCACCCTCTCACTCTGACCTCTTATTATCGGTAAAGGCAGTGGAACAGCTTCATGGCACAAGACAGCACAGTGTGACCTTCTCCATTTAACATCCAGAGGGCAGCAGTCAGCATCTTGACCAAGGTAAAGATGGGCTTGATGTAAATTGGAAAGGAGGGCTACCCAAGATGCCCTTTGTACCCTCCCAGGTCATGTGAGAACTTGCTGATTTTGATGTTGGAACAATTTAAAGTGCTGTCTCCAAGCACAAACTACGTTGAACAGAAGGAATCCACAATTGTGCCTCTGGCTCATTATCTCTGTTTCAAATACAAAACCTCTGGTCATAAGGGTGCGGCAGGAAATTTCCCAAGCTTGCTGTACCAGTGAGTGGTCTTGTGATTTTCCAGTGGTTGAGGCTCCCTTTCACTGCTCCTCCAGGAAATCGGTGACGAGTGTGGGTCACACAGTGAAAGGCCAGTATAACTCCTGGTCTTGCTCCACTTGCTCTTAAATGCATTCTGCATTTTCAAATTCATTGCTTCTCTATCTTACCTTCATTACTCGGAAAAGGGAGGCATGGAAGGTTCAAACTTTTTTTTAGTTTGAAACGTGTAGTGCACTCTATAAGCACCATGTTCAATTTGAGCGATGGTGTAAAACGAGTGATAGTGATTTGGCAGCCCAGATTACATCTCTCCCCAGTTTTATTTCCCAGTTGCTAATTTGTTATGCTAACTCACAAAGTCAAAATAACCCACGAGAGATTAACGTGTGTCTGTATATGAACCTCACAAACAGCCAGCATATGAAGACCCTGTAAATCTTCATCACTTCCTCCAACAAGTGTCTGGTTCGGTAAAATATTGAAGACTTGATATTTTTTTATAGAAATATAATGGTTATTTTTGTACAATATATAGCCATTTTAAATTTAATGTAATCAGTGTACATAGAAATCTGTAGAGTGGTTACATATTTTGTGCAGACAGGCGGGGAAAGAAGGTCATTTTAATACTTCCTTAATTCCTTAGTATGACATCCACTTGACAAAATGTTTTACACCTGATAGTTTTACAATAAACATGTTTTTTTTAAACCAGCAGTTTATCAAATTGTTTTCTTTATAAATTATTCTGCTAATTTTCTCTCTGTCTACTGAAGAAACTAATTTCTGCTGGGCTATCGGTTCCACGGACAACTCTGCTCCCCACATCTTGCCCCGTCCTTTGGCCTTGACCATCCATTGCAGGCACACAAGTCCTTATGGTGAGTCTGTGTGTTCTACCAGAGAGACATCATGGTCAAACTTCACCTTATACTTCAACCGACATCCTTACTTTTGTGTTCCAGCAGGATGAATGATCAGTGCCAGGAACTGATTTCTTGCTCCACCATTTTGCCCAGAACAAAGGATTTGAGATGTTCCTGGTCTGCCACCCTCTTATCTCCAATTGACCATCGAAACTTGAAGTTTCTCACTACCTAATGAATCCCTGGGAATCACTACTCCTGTCCCTGTGAAGATGCAGGGTGCTCATTAAGCCCACAAGTTCATCAGCCTCTCAGTTTGTGGCTTTGTAGAATTTCTCACAGTGCTCTTGTGGCATTGGTAGGTATATTCTCCTGCTTTACAATGTCAGAATCTTACCTCAGTGATTGTGTGGATTGTTCAATTTATAGAATCCATAGAATTTACAGTGCAGAAGGCGGCTATTCGGCCCATCGAGTCTGCACCGGCCCTTCTATGTTCTATGTTCTAAGCCCACTCCTCCACCTTATCCCCGTAACCAGCTGGAAATTGGAAGCAAAATTAATACATTTTTTAAGGTCCCGAGGGGAACATGAAGTGGCACTGAAAACAGTTGTCAATGTACCAATAAAAGAGTTGTGGGATGAAGCTGGAGTAGGACCAGAACAGAAATGTTCCACAGACCCTATAAAGAGACAGGCAAAACTGGGACCCATGCGGGTACCCATAGCCACACTATCTCTTCGATCATTGTCTGCCTATTTAATTGAAATCACCTGCAGTAGTTACGAACGGAGGCATTTTATTCAGCAAAACACCAAAAACCCCATTAAGTTACATCAACAATGAACCCACAAGGTTATGGAATGAAAACCAAAAATGCTGGAAAAACTTTGCAGGTCTGGCAGCATCTGTGGAGAGAGAAACAGAGTTAATGTTTCCAGTCTGTATAACTCTTCTTCACAATGTTGTCAGGATATACAAGATAACCCAGCACACCTCACCAAAATGTAACAGCAAAATTCATCAAAATAGCAGCAAACTTCATTGAAAATACACCAATCTCATCTACATACCAGCAAACTTCACCAGTAATACATCAGAAAATGCCACCAGCGGGCAGCATGGTGGTGCAGTGGGTTAGCCCTGTTGCTTCACGGCGCCGAGGTCCCAGGTTCGATCCCGGCCCTGGGTCACTGTGGAGTTTGCACATTCTCCCCGTGTTTGCGTGGGTTTCACCCCCACAACCCAAAGATGTGCAGGCTAGGTGGATTGGCCACGCTAAATTGCCCCTTAATTGGAAAAAATGAATTGGGTATTCTAAATTTATTTTAAAAGAAAATGCCACCAGCAAAATTCACCAAAATAGCAACAACCTCACTAAAAAGCAGTAAACCTTCAAAGATACGCCAGTGAGATTCAAATACAAACTAGAAAACCTAATCAAAACAAAGGCAAACCTAGCCAAATGATAGCCAGCAAAATTCACCAAAATAAGAGCAATCCTGATTAAGATTCACCAGCAAACTCACCAGAATTATATCAGTAGCCTTTGCAAAAATGTGTTTGTTCAGTTGCTTATTTTATAGAAATACTGTGAGGAAGATATTTAGTTATTTCTCCCAGGTGACTGCCTGAACTATTAACAGCAAAACTAAACATTCCAGAAAAATTCCAGTGACAATCCTGAAACACATTCAGCAAGGGACCAGGAGATGGTGCTGTTGTAGAATATAAACGTAAGTAAAGAGGCTTCAGTTGCTAACCGCACACCATGGGATTCATGCATTACGAACAATGAACTAGTCCATTATGCTATAATTCGTAAGAATCCTAAAGCACAATTCTTGTGATTAAAGAGCATATGTTACCTACCTTAGCAAACCAGGGTTCAAACCTGCTAAAAGGAAAATAGACATGCATTTATACAAAACCCTTCACAACCTCAGGATTTTCTAAGTGATTTCTAAAGGATGTTCTAAAATACTTTTGAAGTGTAGTTACTATAAGAAATTTGGCAACCAAATTGCACACAGCAAGCGCCCACAAACAGCAATGTGATGATAACAGCCTCTTCCACCTGACTGAACTTGTTCTTACATTGAACAAATCCTCCTTCAACTCCATTCACCCCCTAAAAAAGGTGTTGCTGTGGGAATTTATATGGGTCCTATTTACCCACACGCTTTGGTAGGATACATGGAACATTCTTTATTCCAGTCTTACACAGGTCCTCTCCCTCATCTCTTTTATTTAAAATTCATTCTCAGGATGGGGCATCTCTGGCAAGACCAGCAATTATTGCCCATCCCCAACTGCCCTCAAGAGGTGGTGCACTCCTGCCTTACGGCGCCGAGATCCCAGGTTCGATCCCGGTTCTGGGTCACTATCCGTGTGGAGTTTGAACATTTTCCCCATGTTTGCATGGGTTTCGCCCCCAAAGATGTGCAGGTAGGTTGATTGGATATGCTAAATTGTTCCTCGGTGGGGTTACAGGGATAGGATGGGGCAGTTGGGCCTAGATGGAGTGCTCTTTCAGAGGGTTGGTGCAGATTCGATGGGCTGAATGGCTTTCTACACTTTAGGCATTCTATGGTATTGGCTATATGGTCACCATTACTAATATTAGTTTCCAATTTATTTAATTAACTTAATTTAAATTCTCCAGGTATCATGGTGGGTTTTAAATTCATGTCTTTGGATTTGTTGGTCCAGATCTCTGGATTACTAGCCCAGTTACTTAACCACTATGCCACTATTCCTTTATCTGGCACATTGATGATTGCGTCTTGAAAATGTCATCAACTTTACTTCACATAGGGCGGCACGATGGTGCAGTGGTTAGCACTGCTGCCTAACAGCACCAAGGACCCGTGTTTGATCCCCGCCCCAGGTCACTGTCCATGTGGAGTTTGCACGTTCTCCCCGTGTCTGCGTGGGTCTCAGCCCCACAACTCAAAAGATGTGCAAGGTAGGTGGATTGGCAATGCTAAATTGCCCCATAATTGGAAAAAGAAATAATTGGGTACTCTAAATTTACAAAAAACTTTACTTCACATTTACACCCATCTCTCACTGTTACATGGTTCATTTCTGACTCTTCCCTTTCCTTCCTCAATTTCTCTGTATCATTTTTGGGGTATAGGTTGTACACCAATATCTCCTGTAAGCTCACTGACTTCCATAGCTTTCTAATTCTTGATTATAGAAAGCCATGTGTGAAGAAATGCAAGGACACTATTCCATCTCCGTTACAGCAGTTTCTGAAAATGCCACCTTCCATACTAGTGCTTCCTTTTTTAGTATTTCCTTTTCTTTAAGTGAGTACTACCACCCCCACCGTGATTTTGGCCATATCTATTTCCCACACTTCTGCGCTAACCCCTTTGCCTCCCTTCCAGGATCACAATAAAGTTCCCCTTGTCCTCACCTTCGACTCCACCAGCCTCAATATTCAATGGATCATCCTCCGCCATTTTTGTCCACTCAAACATGATGCCATCAAACATATCTTCTCCACTTCTTGTCTTTCAACATTCCAAATAGAAAGTTCCCTGCACAACACTGATCCATTAATAAGAACATATGAAATAGTGGTAGACCATTTGGCCTTGTGCCTGCTCCACCATTTAATGTGATCGTGGCTGATCTTCAGCCTCAACTCCACTTTCCCACCCTCTCCCCATTTACCTTGATTGTTGGAGACCAAAACTCTGTTTCATGTCTCAGCCTAAATTTACTCAATGATAGAGCATCTGCAAACTGCTGGGGTTGACAATTCCAAGGGTTCTCAGCTCGAGTGACGACATTACTCTTCCATAAAATTTACAGTGCAGAAGGAGGTCATTCAGCCCATCGAGTCTGCACCGGCTCTTGGAAAGAGCACCCTACCCAAGCCCACACCTCTATCCTATCCCCATAGCCCAGTAACCCCACCCAACACTCAGGGCAATTTTGGACACGAAGGGCAATTTAGCATGGCAAATCCACCTAACCTGCACATCTTTGAACTGTGGGAGGAAACTGGAGCACCCGGAGGAAACCCACGCACACACGGAGTGAACGTGCAGACTCCGCACAGACAGTGACCCAAGCCGGGAATCGAACATGGGACCCTGGAACTGTGAAGCAATTGTGCTAACCACTATGCTACCATGCTGCCCTTCATCTCAGTCCTAAATGATCAAACCCCTTATCTCGAAACTGTGCCCCATGTTCTATATGCCCCATCCTCTCAATACCTACCTCATCAAGCCCCTTTTAATCTTACATGTTTCAATTACATCACCTCTTCTAAATTCCAGAGGATATGGGCCCAATTTGCTCAGTCGCTCATCGTAGGACAACCCTCTCATTTCTGGGACCAATCTAGTGAACCTTCACTGTACACCTCTATTTCTTCCAAATATTCTTCCAACACCAACAACTCCCCTTCCCATGCAAATAGAGAAGATGCAACACTTGCCCTTTCACCTCCTCGCTTCCCACCATCCAGGGCCCCAAATATTCCTTCCAAGCGAAACAGTGATTTCCATATACTCCTTTCAATTGACTATATTATAGATTGGGTGATTGCATTTTTGAATACCTTTGCTCAGACCACTTGTATGACCCTGATCATTCTCTTGTAAGTAATTCCCCGTCCCATTCCCACTCTGACCTTGGCCTCCTCTACTGTTCAATGGAAGCTTGAGGAACAGCATTTAATCTTTCGATGAGGCATTTTACAGCCCTCCACACTCAACATTGACTTCAACAATTTCTTCTTTTTTTTTTTTAAATATGTTGATTCAAAGTTTTTCCAACAAAAATTTTTAACCAATTAACATCCCCCCCCCCCCCCCCGTAACAGAAAAGAAAAAGAGAAAAGAACAGAACAGAACATAAACATATCAATCAAACATAATACAGAACTTATACAATGGGTTTCTCCCGCACATATTAAGACTTCAAAAATTTCTGGTACATTGGCGATCACCACTGCTCTACTTTGTACTTTGGAGAGCAGTTGCTGGCTATAGTTGAGCTGTTGTAATTTATATGTCCTTTAGCCCCATACTTTGTTTCTTCACTTTCTCATTAACACCCTACATGTGTAATTTAATCACACGTGCCTTCCGCACACCTTCCCATAAGACATAGGAGCAGAAGTAGGTCTTTCACTGCTTTTGTGCTTGTTTGAGAGCTTTGCATCTCTAATATTTACCAAATTTGATTGAATATCATTCAACTGAAATGTTTGCTGTTACCTTTCCACAGATAGTGCCTCCCCTGCTGAGCCCCTTAACTTATACTTTAACTTTTCCAACCGCAGGAAGTCGTACTGGTCACCCAACTATGCTGCTACCCCCGGTGGCGATGCCGACCGCCATTCCAGCAAAATTCGCCTCCGTGCAATCAGAGAGGCGAAGGCCACAACATCGAACTTCCTCCTCTCCATGAGCTCCGGCTTCTCTGAAATCCCAAATATCGCCAGCAAAGGGTCCATGTCCACCTCCTCCTCCGCTAACTCCCACCCAGAATCTTCCCAATTTTTCACAACCCTAAAACATGTGTGCGTGATTCGCTGGCCCCCGCCCACACTCATCAGCTACCCCTTGGAAGAACCAACTCATTCTCACCCGAGTCATATGCACCCTGTGTACCACCTTAAACTGTATCAGGCTAATCCTTGCACAAGAGGAGGTCCTGTTTACCTTTGCTGTCCCTCACTCCATACTCCCCAATTGACCACCCCTTCCAACTCCGCTTCCCATTTCTCCTTGATCTTCACCACCCGCTCACCTCCCTGCTCTCCCAGCCATGTGCATATATCCCCAATTCTTCCCTCCCCTTCCACATTCGGAAGCGGCAGTCGCTCCAGCAAGGTGTATCCCGACAACCTAGGGATCCCTCTCCAACCTTTTGCATAAAGTGCCTCACCTGAAGATACCTGGACTCACTACTCCTCGGCAGCTCTACCCTCTCCCTTAGCTCCTCCAGACTGGCGAATCCTTCCTTCAAATACAAATCCCTCACTTTGACCAGCCCCACTTCCCTCCACCTCCTGTATACACTATCCATCCCCCCCGGCTCAAACCCATGATTCTCGCACAGCGCCGTTAGCACCGACATCCCTTCCATCCTAAAATGCCTCTTCAGCTGATTCCATATCTTCACCGTGGACTGTACAACTGGGCTCCCTGAATACCTACTTGGAGCCATTGGCAATGCTGCCGTCACCATAGCCCTCAAACTAGACCCCTTACAAAATTCCTCCTCCATCCTAACCCACTCTACCCATTCTCCTTCCCACCATCACCGCACCTTGTCCACATTCGCCGCCCAATAATAATGAAGCAAGTTCGGTAATGCCAACCCCCCCTGCTGCCTCGGCACTTTCCCCGCCCATACAAAGTCCAAGATGATCGTGTCCACTTTCCGAAAAAAGGCCTTTGGTATAAAGATCGGGAGAGCCTGAAAGATAAACAAGAACCTCGGCAGAATATTCATTTTCACCACTTGGACCCGCCCGCCAACGTTAAGTGCAGTGTATCCCACCTCCTAAGATCCTCCCTGGCCTCCTCCACCAGCTTCATTAAGTTCCACTTATGGAACCCCGTCCATTCCCTCGCTACCTGAATCTCCAAATACCTAAATCTATCCCTCGCTACCGTAAATGGTATCCCCCCTAAATTAGCCTGCTGTCCCAGCTCATTCACTGGGAATACCTCACTTTTCCCTACATTCAGTTTGTACCCCGAGAACCCTCCAAACCTCCCCAGCAAGCCCATAATCATTCCCATACTCTCCAACGGATCCGAAACATACAGCAAGAGGCCATCGGCATAGAGCGACACCCGATGCGCCCTCTGTCCCCTCGTAATCCCCCGATTCCCTGAAAGCCATCGCCAATGGCTCTATGGCCAGTGCAAACAGCAATGGCGACAGTGGGCACCGCTGCCTTGTACCCCTGTGTAAGCTCATATCATTCATCCTCACCCTCGCCCTTGGTGCCACATAGAGCAACTGCACCCATGCCACAAATCTCGGCGCAAACCCAAACCTTCCGACAAATACCGCCACTCCACCCGATCAAGTGCCTTCTCCGCGTCCATGGACACCACTACCTCCAGTACCAGAGCCCCCAACTGATTCATCGCCACATTCAACAGGTGTCTTATATTACTCGTGAGCTGCCTGCCCTTCACGAAGCCTGTTTGATCTTCTGCAACCACCCCCCGCACACAGTCCTCCATCCTCCCTGCCAACAACTTAGCCAATACTTTCACATCCGTGTTCAATAGTGATTTGGGCCTATACGACCCACATTCCACCTGGTTCTTCCTTTTTATGGGATGCGTGTGATTACTGCCTGCGTCATCGTCTCTGGCAACTCCCTCTTCTCCAGAGCTTCATTAAACACCCCCAACAGATGTGGTGCCAGGTCTGCCGCAAATTTCTTATAAACTTCCGCCAGGTACGCTTCCGGCCCAAGAGCCTTCCCCGACTTCATACCCGATACTATCCAGCACTTCCCTCAGCCCTAGGGGCTCCTCCAAAGCCTGCCTCGTTGCTTTCTCCACCTGGGGAAATTCCAGCTCGTCCAGAAACCGCCCCATGTCTCCCTCCTCTCCCCCCAGGATCTGCCTGGTAAAGTCCCTGGTAGTACTCCCTAAATGCCTAATTTGTCTTCCCTGGTTCTGACACCACATCTCCAGCCCCAGTCCGTATCTTCAATATTTCCCTGGATGCAGCCTGCTTCCGCAGCTGGTGGTGACAATGGGATAATGACCAGATCACCTGTAATTTAATGTCAGTTGAGGGCTAAGTATTGGTTGGGACACTGGAGAAAATCACTTGTTTCTATTTGAAATAGTGCTATGGGCCTGGGAGGGCAGAGGGGGTCTTAGCTTAACGTCTCAGCCGAACAACAGTGCAGCACTCCCTCAGTATTCCAAAGGAGTGTTGGCCTGGATTATATGCACAAATGCTCTGGAGTTAGACTTGAACCCATGACCTTCAGACTCAGAGGCAAGAATGCTAATTATTTAGCCCCAGGCTGACCACAGATTAAAGTGACGTGACACACAGCAACCTTTTTCGAAAGAGCAAACATTAGTTTGTTTTCCTGACCAAGAGTACAGGGACCTAATTTAATTAGTTGATTTCATTTCCAGTTCATTAGTGGTAGGGTGGTTGCTAGGGGAACGTGTGATGTGGGATTTTGTGAAGTGCGTACATGAAGGGAACACCACGGGCGAGATTCTCCACTGCCGCGCCGATTGGGAGAATCGCCTGGGCCGCCAAAATTTCCAGGGACGCTGGTCTGACGCCCTCCCGCGATTCCCCCAAGCGGCGGGAATGGCCCGGTCGGGTTCTGCGGGCCGCAGGCCGGAGAATCGCCGGAGACACCCAAAATGACGATTCTCCGGCACCCCCACTATTCTCAGGCCAGGCCAGAACGGCGGGTTCCCCCTGGCGCCGTCCACACCTGGTCGCTGCCGTCGTGAACAGTGCATGATCGCTGGGGGGGGGATCCTGCACCGGGGGGTACCTCAAATGTGGGGTGGCCCGCGATCGGTGCCCACCGATCGTCGGGCCGTCCTCTCTGAAGGAGGACCTCCTTCCTTCCGCGGCCCCGCAAGATCCGTCCGCCATCTTCTTGCGGGGCCGACTTAGAGAGGACGGCAACCACGCATGCGCGGGTTGGCGCCGGCCAACCCGCGCATGCGCGGATGATGCGTTATGCGGCGCCGGCCGCGTCATCTATGCGGCGCCGCCTTTACGCGGGCGACAAGGCCTGGCGTGTGTAGATGACGCGGCCCCGATCCTAGCCCATTGTCAGGGCCTGAATCGGTCGGGAAAGGGGCCGTTTCGCGCCATCGTGAACCTCGATGGCATTCACGACGCCGCGGCCACTTCGGCGCGGGAGTGGAGAATCCCGCCCAGCATGTCTTCTGTTTGACTTATTATACTGCAAAAGTCTTACCTCACAGGTGCTCTATGACAGTGTTCTTCAAACTTTTTTTCCGGGGACCCATTTTTACCAACCGGCCAACCTTCAGGACCCAACCCAGCCGACCTTCTCGACCCACGCCGGCCGACCTGCGCGACCCACCATTTTCTCTTACCTTGTTTGCTGCTGATAAAAATGGAGGAAATGGTTTTGGGTCCCTTTGGCCCTCGTACATGCACCTCCAATGGAACCTGTTGGATGAAGGTGAAGCCTTCCGGTGTTGGAAAGTATGGAGTCTCCATCTCTCCAAAGTTCTGCATTTCTTTCCTGTAAAATTTTATCAAATAAAATCCCCCCGAACTTGTAAAAAAAATGACTAAAATAAATGAATAAACCCCCCCCCCCCGAACTTGTAAAGCAAAAAGCTGCGACTGTTAAAAAAAAAGCGGCTGCACTGCGCATGCGTGCCCGATCATAGGCACGCATGCGCATAGATTTTTACATGTTCACGGCCATTTTGAAGGCCACTTGCAGCCGACGTTATTAACAACTGGCTGCTGCGCGCAGATTTGCGCGATCGGGAGCACCGTGACAGAAGGCTCCGCGATCCTCCCGACACTCGCTCGCTACCCACCCGCGGGTCGCACCCCCGAGTTTGACAATGCCTACTCCATGATATAAAATAATTCACAGGCAACCACTTAGATTTATAACATTCCTTGGGGCCACATTTTATAGCTGGATAATCTTTAGGTCATTTAAAATGCAGATACTGTACATAAATATCTAGCCAGAAACGGATTTAAGCATATCACAAACATTAATAGCTCTTGACCTGATGTGACCTTTGAAGAGTCAATGCGTGAAAGACAACAGGACAAGTAAGAGGAGGCTGGAAGATTGGGGAAATATTCTGGAGTTAAATTTTATTACTGGGGCAGAACATGACTGACTGGAACTTAATAGGAGTCAATGAGACAGATGGGTAGCGGAGGCACAAGTGGGTGATTGACCATGTGGATGGCTCCTGTGAGATGTCAAAGGGGAACTGACATGTGATCTCCCAATTTGGGTATGCCAGTAATGTGTGGGAGTTACTCGATGTTCGGGTTTGCTGGGAAACTAGATTAATATCTGACTAGAAATAACTAAAGCCTGAGATATTCACAAACTCTAAAGATACACAGCTCCTTCTGTCATCTGGGATTGGCTGTTATCTGGACAACAATGGGCTGCAAGACTGGGGTTGTCTTGGAGATGTGGGGATGGCTATTCTTGGATTTTGTTTGGGAATCTGAGAGTTTTAGATTGAATGTTCTCTTGAGTGTTAGAACAGGTGAGGAAATGTGGATAGATTAGAATCTACATTGTTCAGGAGCAGACCGGATGTGAAGAATGGTTTCTTTACCAGATGAATGCATGATGGTTACACAGCATATTATTTAATCCAGTTGAGAAAAGCCCGTTTGACAGCACATACATCAATGAACAGGTGTGCCTCTGTTAATCAAACAGTTTTTGGCAGCTCCAAATCCTATGAATCAAGTAACGCTCGACCCCAGGTAAAGAGAGGGCCAAATTTGTTCAGTAAAAGGGAATCTGATTCTGGACAATATGAAGGAAGAGAATTCTTTGTTGTTAAAATAATGCTGTTAGCTGTAAGATCATAAGATATAGGAGCAGAATTAGGCCATTTGGCCCATTAAGTCTACTCCTCCATTCGATCATTACTGTTAAGTTCCTTATCCCCATTCTTCTGGGCGGCACGGTAGCAGTGGTTAGCACTGATGCGTCACAGCTCCAGGGTCCCAGGTTCGATTCCTGGCTTGGGTCACTGTCTGTACGGAGTCTGCACGTTCTCCCCGTGTGTGCGTGGGTTTCCTCCGGTTTCCTCCCACAGTCCAAAGATGTGCAGGTTAGGTGGATTGGCCATGCTAAATTGCCCTTGGGGTCCAAAAAGATTAGGTGGGGTTAATGGGTTTCAGGGATAGGATGGAGGTGTGGGCTTATGTAGGGTGCTCTTTCCAAGGGCCAGTGCAGACTCGATGGGCCGAATGGCCTCCTTCTGCACTGTAAATTCTATGATCCTGCCTTCTTCCCATAACCCCTGATCCCCTTATTAATCAAGAACACCAAATTTGTGCTTGAGGTGCTGTTACCTACAGGGCTACAGACCAAGAGCTGGAAGGTGGAATTAGACAGAATAATCATTTCTTAGAATGTAACATCTAGGAGCTGGAGTAGGCAGTTTAGCCCCTTGAGCCTGCTCCACCGTTCAATACCATCATGGCTGATCTCATCATGGCCTCAACTCCACCGTCCTGCCCGTTCTCCATAACCTTTCAACCCATTACCAATTAAAAATCTATCTAACTCCTCCTTAAATTTACTCACTGTCCCAGAATGCACCACACTCTAAGGTAAGTATCTTTTTTTTAAATTTAGAGTACCCAATTAATTTTTTCCAATTAAGGGGCAATTTAGCGTGGCCAATCCACCTACCTACACATCTTTTGGGTTGTGGGGGTGAAACCCATGCAAACATGGGGAGAATGTGCAAACTCCACATGGACAGTGACCCAGAGTCAGGATCGAACCTGGGGCCTCAGCGACGTGAGGCAGCAATGCTAAACACTGCACCACTGTGCTGCGTGGTAAGTGTCTTTAAGGTACAGGTAGACAGATTCTGTTTACAATGCCCTCTGCACCAACATATTCACGAAAATGCCCACCAGTTGCTTCAGATTTTCAAATCTTCTTGTGTCTACTTCGCCACCACACCGATGGCTGTCGGTAAATGCACCATCAACTGTTTTATTGAGGCATGCAAACCAAGTAAGGCCCAGCTTTGATCTCCGATCTGTGCTTACCATAATTACCTTCAGTGACCTTTACCTAAGAAGGACGGGGAGGGAAATCACCCGGGTTATTTTTCAGCTTGCGCCCCTGGATAGCAATATGTGCATGCATGAATACAGATGTGCATGTTTATGTGCTTGTGTGCAAGTATGTGTGTGTCTATGCGTGGGTGTATGGGCATGGGCCTGAACATAAATATGTGAGTGCATGTGCTCATGGTATGTGTGTACCTGTGTGCATGTATGCACATGTACGCATGTTTGTGTGCACGTACATGCATTTGTGTGTATGCATGTGTACTTGCGCGCATGGGCTTGCGTTTGCATCATGTGTGTACACATGCGTGTATTTGCACACTTGTGTGCACATGAACATGAGGGCACCTGCAGAGAGTGGGAGAGCAATGTTTGCCCATCTCTAACCCATACGCTGGAAACACAGAATCACTCCTACTGTTTAGAGTTACCAGAAGGCTGTAATTATCTGAAGAATTGAATCATTCATCGGGGAAAGAGATGAGACAATGAGATTTTTTTAAAACTCGTTTGAAATAAAATGTATCAACCAGTTACATAAGAAAAACGGGCCCCTCCCTCAGAAGCACAGCATGTTTATCCACTTCAGAACTTAACCACACAGATCAAAAGGCCCTGTGTGGCAAATTTGCAGATCCCATGTGATGGTAGACATGATATCATCGAATCATAGAATAATCCAGCAGGACATTGTTCAAAGAACAAAGAAAAGTACAGCACAGGAACAGGCCCTTCGGCCCTCCAAGCCTGTGCCGACCATGCTGCCCATCTAAACTAAAATCTTCTACACTTCCTGGGTCCGTATCCCTCTATTCCCATCCTATTCATGTATTTGTCAAGATGTCCCTTAAATGTTACTATCGTCCCTGCTTCCACCACCTCCTCCGGCAGCGAGTTCCAGGCACCCACTATCCTCTGTGTAAAAAACTTCCCTCGTACATCTCCTCTAAACCTTGCTCCTCGCACCTTAAACCTATGCCCTCTAATAATTGACCCCTCTACCCTGGGAAACAGCCTCGGACTATCCACTCTGTCTATGCCCCTCATAATTTTGTAGACCTCAGTCAGGTCGCCCCTCAACCTCCATCGTTCCAGTGAGAACAAACCTGTAAGTCTGTACCTGCACTTATGAAGAGCTATCCAATTAGACTCACTCCACCACTCTTTCCACATATTTGTGCAATTTCTTTCTCCTTCAAGTATTTATCCAATTCCCATTCGAAGGCTACAATTAAATCTGAAACCATCACCCTCTCAGATAATGCATTCCACATCCTAATCGTTCTTTGATGGTATAATGACAATATTTTGCATTTATATATAGAATTGTACCGCTAGTGCTACGAATATGAAGTATATCAGATTGTTTTGTCCTGATAGGAAAATGAAGTAGTGAAGGGTGTCATGTGACCTGCTCTGAATTCTGCCTGCCAACAAGTCTGGATGCCTTGGTTGCTATGGACCCAGGTTGACTTATTGGGAAGAAGATTCAAGATAATCACACATACAGACAATGGCAAGAGCAGCTGTTCTGACTATGGGTAAAATATTAGTCTCCATATCTCATAGGGAGGTGTTGGGAATATTTATATTTTAAAGTCAGTTTAATTCCAAGATAAATTGGAGTTGGGGGGGCTAGCAGATTACTAATCAACATCTCTTACTTGATACAAGGTCCATGATATTCATGTTGTCATGTAGATAAGCTTTAGAAAAGGAAAGGCCCACTGAAAGCTATTGTAGTATCAGTCTGCAGTTTTAAAAATATATCCCTGAAATTCTCAGACACATGCCAGTCTGCAAGAACCTAAAAGACAGAGAGACTAAGGCAGCCAGGCCTGTGCTAAAGAAGGGAAAATGCCAACTATTGGTCACCACGCAAAGCATAAGTGCGAGATTAGAGAGACCGAGTTTGTAAGGAATTAAAGGAGGTTGGAAGATTTGCCTAGCTTCAGTTAAATGGAGGAATTGTCAGTGTAACCTTCACAGTGAAAATCAGTTCTGGGATTAGAAGCTACCTGACTGGGAAAGGAAAAAGAAAGTAGGCCATCAGGAGCTGAGCGTAATTTTGGACAGATTCTTCGGAGAATTAAGTTTCAATTTAAGGGACATTGTGAAGTATTGGTCGTGCTAAAATCTAAATGTGGAATTTGTCTGTAGTTGAAAGTATAAGTTGTCTACTGTTTACGCAATGTTGCTTTTGGTTTGTTTGTTTTCTTAAAAGTCTTAAAACACTGCAATGTGATCTTTTCAGTCAGTCACTGGACATTTAAATATATATTTAAAGTTATTAGACACCATGGGGATTATAACAACATAGGAAGGCCCCCTTTCCCGATAGCCCTGCAAATTCTAATTTAATGAAATACTGTTTTGAGGCATTTTGATAGGAAGGGCGCTTTATGAATGCAACCTATACTTAGATGGTGCAAACTGGCTGCAGCCTAACGAATGCGACTGCCTAACTCACAAAGATGATGTCCCACAATCAGATGAATGACCAGCTTTTGATGTTGCTGGCCAAGGGAAGAATGTTGGCCAGGCCACACAAGGAACTCCAAATGCTTCCTTGCACAGGGTCAGGAATCTATCACAGCCACCAGAACTGATAGATAGGGCTGCAGACCAACAACACACCTAACTGGTGGTGCTTACAATCAATGCTCCTATTTTGCTGCACGGTGCACAGTCATGTAGCAGCCTGGAATGTACTGTGCTGGTCATGCCCTGTGATAAATACCGTGCATGCGCAGCTGCCAGGCGGGCAGTACATTCAAAAGGTGGCCAGGCACAATAACAACATTTTTTTTTTTTTTAAATAATATTTTATTGAAAATTTTTGGTCAACCAACACAGTACATTGTGCATCCTTTACACAACATTGTAACAATACAGATAATAATGACCTATAACAACATTTTAAAGGGAACATTGCCTACAGTACTGTGGGACTTCTGGAGTGTTAATCTAGATTATGTACTCATACCCTGGAATAAGGTTTGAACACCGATTTCTGACTCTGAGGCAGGGGCACTACTGACTGAGCCACGCCATATAATTAGCCTCATTGTTAACTGTGCCTCAGCAGTAGCATTCGCACCCAAGTCAGATACCGAGTTCAATATTTATCCCTCTATCAGCATCACTAAAAAGATTATCTGGACATTATTGCATTGCTGTTGTGAGATCTTGCTGTGTGTATATTGGCTGCTGTTTTTCTTACTTTGCAAAAGTGACTACATTTCAAAAAGTACTTAATTGTCTATAAAGCACTTTGGCAGATTGTGAAAGGCACTATATAAAGGCACGTCTTTCAGTGGAGGAGAAAATCAGCAAGGTTTGATATTCATTTGTTTGTGTCAATCGACAAGATTTGTGTTGAATACTTTGCCAACAACACTCATTGTCTGGGCTGACACATAATGAATGATCAGATTTTCTACAAAGTTAGACTTCAGTAAGAGGTCATTGCCTTAAAGAGGGAAGGAACAAAACAGAGAGAAAAAAACATAAGCTTTTAAAATAAAATATGTTCCACCTTTAAATAAATAAAACGTAGTAGGTGCTGACTGAAATATCGAGGACTGTAAGAGTCACAACAAACGTACTGAAAGGTCATTCGTGACACTGGGAATTTTAAATGCTGCCAATATTCACACAATGGTTTGTAGAAAGGAACAGTCTGATCCAGTGATACAATACCAGACACATCAAAACCCTCTTACAAAGTCCACTAAGGAGACCGTGTGCTGTTATTGCTTCAGAGGTGACTTGCTAAGGCCGATAAAAATCTGGCTCACAAAAGGACTGTAAGGCATAGTATTAAAGTTGACATCAGCTCCGTTTTGCTCTCTGCCAAAGCTGCATGACCTCCTGAGTGCTGGCAACATTTTCTGTTATTATTTTTTATTTCCAACATCCACACTATCCCCAGGGGCTTTGCAACCACTGGACAAGCTAAGCGGTCGCCTAGGGGAACATAGGAGCAGGCAGCGATCATTCATCCCCTTGAGCCTGCTCAACCATTCAACTAGATCATGGCAGATCATCAACCTCAACACTATTTTCCCAAGCTATTTCCATCCCTTGATGTCATTAGTATCTAGATATTTATCGATCTCTGTCTTGAACACACTAAATGACTAAGCTTTCACAGCCCTCTGAGGTAGAGAATTCCAAAGATTCGCTACTCTGAGTGAAGAAATTCCTCCTCATCTCAGTCCTAAAAAGGCTTTCCCCATATTCTGAAACAATGTCCCTTAGTTCTGGACCCTAATCCAGGGAAAATATATTTTCTGCATTACTAGCCTTTTAAGAATTTTTAAAGTTTCAATGAGATCAATGTTCATTCTTGTACATGCTAGAGAATAGAGGCCCAGTCTCCTCAGTCTCTCCTCATAGGATATCCTGCCATTTCAGTAATTAGTCTGGCTAACCTCCGCTGCACTCCCTCAATGACAAGTATATCCTTCCTTGGGTAAGGGGACCAAAACTGTACAGTTTACTCCAGGTGCGGTCTAACCAAGGTTTTATACAATTAAAACAAGGCATCTTGGTTCCTCTACTCACATCGTCTTGTGATAAAGGTCAACATTCCATTTGACTTCCTACTTGCTTGCTGTACCTGCATGCTTTCAGTGACTTATGAACAAGGAGATCAAAACTTCCCAATCTCTCGACATTTAAGAAATACTCTGTACCTCTGTTCCTTCTCCCAAATTGGATAACCTCACATGTATCCATATTATATTCCATCTGTCATGTTCTTGTACATTCACTAAGCCTGCCCAGATCCCCTTGAAGCCTCTTTGTATCCTCCTCACACCACTCATTCCCACCTAGTCTGTGTCATCCACAAACTCAAAAATGTTACATTTGGCCCCCATATCCAAATCATAGATTTTGATTGTGAATAGCTGGGCTCAACTATTTATTGATCTTGCAGTACCCTTGCCCTGCTACTCATAGCCTGCCAACCTGAGAATGATCCATTTATTCCTATTCTCTGTTTTCTGTCCATTAATCAATCCTTAATCCATGCCGACATATTAGCCCCTATAACATAGAGTGCAGAAGGAGGCCATTCGGCCCATCGAGTCTGCACCGACGCACTTAAGCCCTCACTTCCACCCTATCCCCGGAACCCAATAACCCCTCCTAACTTTTTGGTCACTAAGGGCAATTTATCATGGTCAATCCACCTAACCTGCACGTCTTTGGACTGTGGGAGGAAACCGGAGCACCCGGAGGAAACCCACGCAGACATGGGAAGAACTTGCAGACTCTGCACAGACAGTGACCCAGCAGGGAATCAAACATGGGACCCTGGCGCTGCGAAGCCACAGTGCTATTCACTTGTGCTACCGTGCTGCCCATGTCCTCTAATTTTGCTCACAAACCTCCAGCCTGGGGCCTTATCGAAAGCGTTCACAAAATCCAGATA
Source organism: Scyliorhinus torazame (assembly GCF_047496885.1). Classification (NCBI taxonomy): domain Eukaryota; kingdom Metazoa; phylum Chordata; class Chondrichthyes; order Carcharhiniformes; family Scyliorhinidae; genus Scyliorhinus; species Scyliorhinus torazame. The sequence continues at coordinate 21,330,183 of NC_092719.1, read as the reverse complement.
CACCACATTCACTGGTTCCCCTTATCTATTCCACCAATAATATCCTCAAAAACTCCAACAAGTTTATCAAACATGCTTTCCCTTTCAAAATCCCATTTTAACTCGGTCCAGTCAGATAGCCATTTTCTAAATGTCCAGTTATCACATTCTTTATAATAGATTCCAACATTTTCTCCACCACATACATCAAACCATCATGTCTGTAGTTGCTGTTTTTTCTTTCCCTCCATTCTTAAATAGTGAGGGTACATTTGTAACTTTTCAACCTTCAGGCACCATTCCAGAATCTATTGAATTTTGAAAGATGACCAACAATGTATCCACACTCTGGAATGTAGATCATTGGGTCCCGAGAATTTATCAACTTTCAGTCCCATTAATTTCTCCAGCACCGCTTTTTCACTAATACCAATTTATTTCAGTTCCTCATTCCTGCTTGTTCATTGGTTTTCTGTTATTTCGCATCTTCCTCTATGAAGACAGGTGGAAAGTAACTATTTAGCTTTTCTGCTATGTGTCTATTCCCCATTATAAACTCTCCTGTCTCTGCCTGTAATTGACACATATTTGTCTTTTTCATTATACATACCTAAAGGGCAGCACGGTGGCCCAATGATTAGCATTGTTGCCTCACGGTGCTGAGGTCCCAGGTTCGATCCCATCCCTGGGTCACTGTCTGTGTGGAGTTTACACATTCTCCCCGTGTTTGTGTGAGTTTCACCCCTACAACCCAAAGATGTGCAGGTTAGGTGGATTGGCCATGCTAAGTTGCCCCTTAATTAGAAAAAAATAATTGGGTACTCTAAATTTATAAAAGAAAATACATACCTAAAGAAGCTTTTAGAGTCTGTTTTATGTTTCTTGTTAGTTTACATTCATATTCTATTCACCCTTTATCAGTTTCTTTGCCTTCCTTTGCTGAATTCTAAAATGCTCCCAATCCTCAGGCTTACTAATTTCTTGGCATATTTATAAACCTCTTCCTTTGATCTAATATAAACTTTAACTTCCTTTGTTAACCATGGTTGACTCACTTTTCCTGTTGGGCTATATTGTGCCTTAAAAAGGCACAAATATATACACTTGGACACCATGTACAATTCTTTAAATACGGTCTACCATCATGCCTTTAATGTGTTTTCCCAATTCACCACAGTCAAAATGGCTCTCATATCTTCCTTGTTTCCTTTGTTTAGATTTAAGACCCTGGGCGGAATTCTCCGCCCCCCGCCCCCCCCCCCCCACGCCGGGTGGGAGAATCGGTGGGGCGCCACGCGAGTCCCGCCACGGCGCCCCGGCACCCGCACGCGATTATCCCACACACCCCAAACTGGCGCGGTGAGAATCACGGCTGGCCGCTGGGAGAATCAGTGCTCGCCGTTTGTAACGGGCAAGCGCGATTCTCCGGCCCGGATGGGCCGAGCGGCCTGCCCAACACGACAGCTTCCCGCCGGTGTCGTCCACACCTGGTCGCTGCCGGCGGGAACAGCGCAGGAACGCTGGGGGGCCTGTGGGGAGGGGGAGGATTCCTGCACCGGGGACGGCCTCAAAAGGGGTCTGGCCCGTGTTCGGTGCCCACCAATCGGTGGGCCGGCCTCTCTAAAGGAGGACCTCCTTTCCTCCACCACCCCGCAAGATCCATCCGACATCTTCTTGAGGAGTGGCCTCAGGGAGGACGGCAACCCCGCAGGCGCGGGTTAGCCCCGGCCAACCCGCGCATGCGTGGTTGACGTCATTTACGCGGCACTGGCCGCGTCATTTACACGGCGCCGCTTTTATGCGGCGCCAAGGCCCGGCGTGCGTAAATGACGCGACGCTGCCTCTAGCCCCCCGTGGGCGGGAGAATAGGGAGCTGGGAGCGGCCTCCGACGCCGGAGTGAAACACTCCGGTTTTCACTCTGGCGTCGGGACTTAGTCTCCCGATGGGAGAATTGCGCCCCCTAGTTTCAGAATGAGCTATAAAAAAAAACTTTAAAACTTCCCCCAAACTTCCCTTTGAGTTCCTCCAGGCTGGCAAACTGCCCCTCTCGGAATATATCACAATCTCTCCAGCGCCTTCTCCTTTCACGCCCAAATGTGGCATCCAGTCTCGCCGGTTCAAATAGGTGGTTAGCACAAATAGGAGCTAGCCTTGAAACTGATCCCGGCGCTGTTCCCGCCGGCAGCGACCAGGTGTGGACGACGCCGGCGGGAAGACGTCGTGTTGGGCAGGCCGCTCGGCCCATCTGGGCCGGAGAATCGCGCTCGCCCGTTACAAACAGCGAGCGCCGATTCTCCCAGCGGCAGCACGATAGCATTGTGGATAGCACAATTGCTTCACAGCTCCAGGGTCCCAGGTTCGATTCCGATTGGGTCGCTGTCTGTGCGGAGTCTGCACATCCTCCCCGTGTGTGCGTGGGTTTCCTCCGGGTGCTCCGGTTTCCTCCCACAGTCCAAAGATGTGCAGGTTAGGTGGATTGGCCATTCTAAATTGCCCATAGTGTCCAAAATTGCCTGGGTTATGGGGATAGGGTGGAGGTGTGGACCTTGGGTAGGGTGCTCTTTCCAAGAGTCGGTGCAGACACGATGGGCCGAATGGCCTCCTTCTGCACTGTAAATTCTATGATCTATGATCCGTTTAAAATGCTGACGGAGTTGCCTCCATATTTTAAAGTGGAGACAACCACTGAGTCCAACAAGGGCTTTGTTGGTGCGAACTGAAGAGAAGCTGTCACTAGTGCACCCAAGCTAGACCCTTTGCACGATCCAGACTCCATCTACACCCAGGTAGACCCTGGGTCCCCAAACCATCCCAACGCCTGCTCTGATTAGCCGCTCAGAAATAAAATATCAAATTCAGCAACGTGAGATCCTCTATCTCTCCCTCCGTAAGACAGTCCTCCGAATCCTCGGAGTTTGGCCCGCCCACATAAAGGCTGATATTAACCATTCCATCCTCTCAAAGAATGATTTGGGAAGAAAGACCGGAAGACACTGAAATGGAAACAGAAATCTTGGCAAAATGTTCATCTTAATTTACTGGACTCTATCCGCCAGGGACAAAGGAAGATTGTCCCACCTTTGTCAGTCAGATTTGATGTCCCTCACCAGGCTGGTATAATTCAACACGGAGTCGGGCCCAATCCCGAGCCACCTGGACCCCCAGATACCGGAAATTTGACCTGGCCAAGCAAAAAGGAAGCACCCCAAGACTGGCACCAGTCCTCGAGGCGTCAACCGGAAAATACTCCCTCTTCTCCAGATTTAATTTGTATCTGGAAGATAAACCAAAGCTCTTCAGTATCCTCATCATGTCCCCACAGTGGGCACCGGGTCCTTTATATATAACAAAAGATCATTGGCGTACAGGGACTCCGTAAGTTCGACTCTGCCCCTACCTAGCCCTTTCCACTTGTCTGAGTTCCTCAGGGCAATGGCCAATTGCTAATGCAAACAGGAGGGGAGTCAGAGGGCACCCCTGTCTCGTACCCATTTGCAATTGAAAAAAACCCAAACTCATGGTATTTGTATGAATGCTGGCTAAAAGAGTCTTGTAGATCAAACGCACACACAAACCCAGGACCCAACCCAAACTTCTCCAACACCACAAAGAGGTACCTTCACTTCACCCTATCAAACGCCTTTTCCGCATCTATCGCCATAATGATCGCCGACTCCAACCCAGCCACTGGGGTAAGAACCACACTCAACAGTCGGCGTACATTTGTTGGCCCTTTATAAATTCCATCAGTCCTCCCTCACTACCTCCAGGACACAAGGGGTGAAATTCTCCGGTATCGGCGCGATGTCCGCCGACCGGCGCCAAAAACGGCGCAAATCAGTCGGGCATCGCGCCGCCCCAAAGGTGCAGAATCCTCTGTATCTTGGGGGGCCCCGCCCTAACCTTGAGGGGCTAGGCCCGCGCCGGACTGATTTCCGGCCCGCCAGCTGGCGGAAAAGGCCTTTGGTGCCCCGCCAGCTGGCGCGGAAATGACATTGCCGGGCGGCGCATGTGCGGGAGCGTCAGTGGCCGCTCACGGCATCCCCGCGCATGCGCTGTGGAGGGAGTCTCTTCCGCCTCCGCCATGGTGGAGACCGTGGCGAAGGCGGAAGGAAAAGAATGCCCCCACAGCACAGTGGGCCCCGATCGCGGGCCAGATCGCCCCGCGCCCCCCCCCCCAGGACCCCAGAGCCCGCCCGCACCGCCTTGTCCCGCCGGTAAGAGAGGTGGTTTAATCCACGCCGGCGGGACAGGCATCAGCAGTGGGACTTCGGCCCATCCGGGCTGGAGAATCGCGGGGGGGGGGGGGCTGCCAACTGGCACGGCGCGATTCCCGCCCCCGCCGAATTTCCGGTGCCGGAGAATTCGGCAACTGGCGGGGGCGGGATTCATGCCAGCCCCTGGTGATTCTCCGACCCGGCGGGGGGGTCGGAGAATCTCGCCCAAGGTTCCAGCCTCAATGCTAGAACCTCAGCTAATAGCTTAGCATCTACGTTAAGCAGTGAAATATAAAATAGAAGCAGGGGGAGGTCATTCGCACCTGCTCGGTCATTCATTATGATCATGGCTGATCAAAGAGTTCTCTATCCTGATCCTGGCTTCCCCCCATAGCCCTTGATCCCTTTAGCCCCAAGAATTACATCTAACTCCTTTATGAAATGACACAATTTTTCGGCCTCAATTACTTTTGTGGTAGTTAATTCCACAGATTTACCGCTCTCTGGGTGAAGACATTTCTCCTCACTTCAGTCCTAAAAGGTTTACCTCTTATCCTCACACCATGACCCCTCGTTCTAGATTCCCCCACCATTGAGAACATTCTTTATGAATCTACCCGGTCTAATCCTGTTAAATTTTTAAAACGTTTCTATGAGATCCCCTCTCTCTTCTAAACTCCAATGAATATAATCCTAACTGACTTTTGTCTTTCTTCATATGACAGTCCCGCCATCCCAGGAATCAGCCTGGTAAACCTTCGCTGCACTCCCTCCCTCAGATAAGGACACCAAAACTGCACACAGTACTCCAATCGTGGCCTCATCAATGCACTATACAATTGTCGTAAAACATCCGTATTCCTATACTCAAATCCTCTCGCTGTGAAGGCCAACATACCATTTGCCTTCTTTCCTACCTGCCATACTTGTGTGCTTACTTTAAGCGACTGATGCACGAAGACACCAAGGTCTCGCTGAGTATCCACCTCTCTCAATTTACACCCATTCCAATAATAATCTGCCTTCCAGGGTGAACAACCCCCAGAACAAGCAGGGAGGGCATCATAGGAGGTGGGGGTTCGGAAGAGGGGGGGTCGGGGTAAGGAGGATTGCACGCCGAGTCAGACAGTGACAAACTGTAAATAAAGAAACTTAAGAAAAAACTTTTGTACTATACAATAAACGAAAACAAACGGCAATGTATATAATATTGAAAATGCCAATATAAAGATTAATTTAAAAATAATCTGCCTTCCTATTTTTGCTACCGAAGCGGAGTTTCAGCGAGTGGGCTCCTCAGTGCAAGACTAAGTGTAACCTCGGCTGCGCATTCCCCATTGAGGTCCCATATCTAACCCAAGTGACGTTCGATACCATTATGTTTCTGTGTTGCAAACATCAGGCGACACACGTGTAAACGCGCTTGCTATGGGACTCCATTCCTATTTGGTCAAATCGTGCCCTTCATCTTGTTCTTCCGATCCAAGATCTTCTCTCACTAATGTTGATCTGATCCCTTATTATCAGTGTGATACTACCTCCTTTTCCGTCTTTCCTAATGTTGAATATCCTTGAATATTCAATTCCCAGCCTTGGTGACCGTGCAGCCACATCTTCATAATGATAATTAGATCATTTACTTCTATTTTTGCCATCAATTTGTCTCCCATGTTGCAATGCTGTGTGCATTCAGATAGAGTGCCTTTATTTTACCTTTTTAACAGTATTCTGTATTTCGACTCAATTTAATGCTGGAGTTTGTTTCTGCCATCTTCTATGTTCACATATTACTTTTTCACTTCCCATTACTAGCACTGTTTATCTCCTATCTGAAGAATGGCAAAATTTGTGGATGCAAAAACTGCATCAACTATTCATGAAACTACTTACGTTAATAAGCAGGCTTTAGCTGTGAGAATGGAGAATGAAAGGTCTAGATCTACTGATACATATCCACATTTATACTGCCGTATCCACATATAATGACATACATATAGATTTACATGTGTTTACATTGCAATCTTTCCCAAAATTTCATATTATATTCTTCACTGTTTATGAAACAATTTTATAAATTTGTATAATCAATAATCTTTATTAGTGTCACAAATAGGCTTACGTTAAGACTGCAATGGGGCAGCACGGTGGCGCAGCGGGTTGGCCCTGCTGCCTCACTGCGCCGAGGTCCCAGGTTCAATCCCGGCTCGGGTCACTGTCTGTGTGGATTTTGCACATTCTCCCAGTGTTTGCGTGGGTTTCGCCCCCACAACTCAAAAGATGTGCAGGGTACTTGGATTGGCCACGCTAATTTCCCCCTTAAAATTGGAGAAAATGATTTGGGTACTCTAAATTTAAAAAACAAAAAGACTGCAATGAAGTTACTGTGAAAATCCCCTAATTGCCACACTCCAGCACCTGTTCGGGTACACAGAGAGATTTCAGAATGCCCAAATCACTTAATCATGTACATCATTGTTCTAAAATTGTGAACATGTAAATAATAAGGAACATAACTTAATCTAGCCCACTCTATCACAATTATTTTTGATTGTGTAATGTGTGCATAGTCATCTAATAACATGGGCGGCACAGTGGTTAGCACTGCTGCCTCACAGCGTCAGGGACCAGGGCTTGGGTAACTATCAGTCTGGAGTTTGCATATCCTCCCAGTGTCTGCATGGGTTTCCTCCGGGTGCTCTGGTTTCCTCCCACAGACCAAAGACGTATAGGTTAGGCGGATTGGCTATGTTAACTTGCTCCTTAGTGTCCAAAGATGTGTGGGTTGGCCATGCTGGATTGTCCCCAAATATCCAAAGACATACAGATTGAGTGGATTGGCCTCTATTGGTCCTGATTATTCAGGTAGTGACTTGGATGTTGTGGTAAACGATGACGAAAGGGTGCTCACTGCTGCCTCAAAGAAATTTGCCCAGAACAATCTAGAAATCTCTCAAAGTCCGTTTAAATCTAGCGTCAGGTTGAGTGATGTCTTGATGTATAGCAGTAATGATGTCAGCAAGCAAGGAATAAATCACATTAAAGTATTAACACCCAGCACTCCAAGGAATTAAAATCACAAACTCCATCACTTTCAATTGAAATTTTCAGAAAGCAAAATAAAAGATTATTGGATTAAGATAGAAGCTAAAAATAAAAATTAACAAACCTTTAAAAGAAGTTTTTAAAAATGTGGATTTTTTAATATTATGGAGAAATTTGACATTCCAAATTTCAGATTCGTTTTTCGCGAGTAGTCCATTTAGCAGCAATTATAAAATTAGAACACTATTAAAAGGTTACACCTCATTCAACAAGGCGTAAATCATTTTTTCAACACTTTTATGGCAAGACTAACAGTTAGAATCATAGAATTACTACAGTACAGAAGGAAGCCCATCAAGTCTGGACCAACCCTTTGAATGATCACTCTACCTAAGTTCACTCTCCCATCCACCCCGTAGCCCGTGTAACCTAACCTGTACACCTCTGGACACAGTAGAAGTGAAGGTTTTTGTCAAAACATGATTGCAAAAGAAATTGCAGAGAGCCTCTGCAGTACACCTCATGATGGGAGCATAGACTCACAGACAGCAATTTCTTAATTCCTGCATTATCCTGCACATGCGCAGGTTCAGTTTCAGTGGAGTAATGATGGAGAGCATCAACAGGTTCACCATCTTCACTGCAGCAAAATCAGGGGCGGCATGGTGGCACTGCTGCCTCACGGCGCCGAGGAACCAGGTTCGATAGTGGGCCTGGGTCACTGTCCATGTGGAGTTTGCACATTCTCCCTGTGCCTGCATGGGTCTCACCCCCATTACCGAAAGATGTGCAGGTTAGGTGGATTAGCCATGCTAAATTGCAATTTAATTGGAAAAACCTTTTTTTTTTTAAATCACTGCAGCAAAATCCAGGTCAATACCAGCTGGTGATAGGCCATGTACGGATGACTCCCCAGTTCTGTCAGAAACGTGCCAGCAAGGAATTTCTGGTCGGTTGCTATAACTTTTATCACTGCTGCTCAATGATCTGGCCGACGATTAAATCTCACATGTAACTCCCGTTGGAAGTGTGCATGTGTGTGAGATGCTGGGTCTGTGATGTTCCTCGTGCCATTTACCATGCTCACAGAGAAAGAAAGGAAACTTTACTGAGGTACCCAGAAGGCTGCTGGTGCCTACGGAACATCTCCTGGCAACATTGTCTTCAGGGAAGGAGAAATAGAAGACAATGCAATTTTCCCAGTCTTGAAGGGTTCTCCCTGAGTTGTTTTTTTAAATGTATTGCATTATGACCGAATCTGGAATCTACTAGATTGGTAGAGCTCAATAGCTCATTACAGGCTGCAATTGCCTATTATTCTATAAATTGAAATTTTAGTCTGTACAAAAAAACTTGATGCCTGAACTTCAATGGAAAAACTTAATCTGTAAAAGTGAACAAGTAAAAAGTTCTCTATGACAACTGTAAAGATGTCTGGTATCAGCTATGAGTAAGGTGGCCGCCAGATTTCCTATATTACAACAGTGGCTCCACTTCAAAACTACTTCCTTGGGCGTGAAGCGCTTTGGAAAATCCTGAGGTTGTGAAAGACTCTATTTAATTATAGGTTATATCTTTCTGGTAAAACAAACTTAGGCAGCTATCCACTTCTTTTTTTGCTTGTGGTTGCAAATTTGAAAAAAACTGTCCAACCCAATGAGGGTTTTAAATTACCAACAATTATGCAGTAAAAACAGAAAATGCTGAAAGTACACAACATTGACAGTCAACAGGAAAATGGACAGATTGTGACATTTCGGGTGTGTGATGTTTCATCAGAACTGAAAACTGACACAGGACAGACATTTGATAAAGTTGAAAACACTAGGAGAAACTAGGGAGAGACAATGGAGAGAGGGCGTGTAATGAAAAATCAAAACCCTTTTTAATAGAAAGCTGCATGAAGGTCTAAGGAATAATCAATGAAGTAATGGGCTGAGGCATTAAAAGGAAAAAAATAATGTACTAATAATATAAACAGACCCGCATCAGGGAGATCAGGCTTCAACAGCACTGTGATCTGGTAAAGATTCTTCACCACAAACGTCAATACTCCTCCCCTCTGAATGGGGATCCTGTGTCAATGTAATTTTTCCATAAGGCCAAGCGGAGGAGAAGGTCATCTGTGGGGTAGAGAAAATTGTAACAAAAGAAAAACACTGCAGACTGGGAAGTTGTTTGAAGGCTGTAATATTTCCTTAGGTTTCAGATGATCTTTCAAAACCACCTGTGTTTTGTTCTCTCAGGCTGTCTTACCGTCATCAGAATTCCTAGTTGAGGTAAGATCTGCTGTATCAGCCTTGGCTCAATGGGTAGATAGTTCTCTTGACTCTGAGTCAGAGAGGTGTGGATTACTCCAGACACTGAAGCAAATAATCCTAAATAATCCTGGTTCTCACTCCAGTGCGGTACTGAGGGAGTTCTGCACAGTTGTGAGGTTTCATCTTTTATACACAATAATAAACTTTCAAGTGGACGTAAAGATCCCAATAAAGAGCAGGGAGTTATGCTGTCTAATATTTAGCTGTCAACATCAAAGAACAGATTATCTAATCACTGGCATTAAAATTAAAACAAAATCTTGCTCAGTTATGTGGTAGCCATGATGTGGAGATGCCGGCGTTGGACTGGGGTGAGCACAGTAAGAAGTTTTACAACACCAGGTTAAAGTCCAACAGGTTTGTTTCGATGTCACTAGCTTTCGGAGCGCTGCTCCTTCCTCAGGTGAATGAAGAGGTATGTTCCAGGATCTGTAAAGATTTAATCACCTGCTAATGCTCGTATTCCAAGCATTGTCTGGCATCTTTGAATCTGTCTATATATATGTTTCTGGAACATACCTCTTCATTCACCTGAGGAAAGAGCAGCGCTCCGAAAGCTAGTGACATCGAAACAAACCTGTTGGACTTTAACCCGGTGTTGGACTTCCGGGTGCGGCGATGACCAACTAAGTCGCACGTTTCGGCAGCTCCCGGTGGAACGGACTTTTGGGCTCTTAATAAGAGCCCCAACGGCAATTTTAACGGCTAAAAGTACTGTGCGGTAAACCAGAAGGGAATCCCCCCTGGATACGGATGGAAAAAGGAGAGGAAAGTGGCCGGATTGCGGTGGATCCTTTAGAGCAGCGGCAAGGAAGGCAAGCAAAAACCAAGATGGCGTCGGAAGGTGGCAGTTTAATATGGGGCCCTGAACAACACAAGTTTTTGAAACGCTGCGTGGAAGAGCTTAAAAAGGAGATGAAGAAGGAGCTGTTGGCCCCGATATTACAGGCGATTGAAGGGCTAAAAGATGAGCAAAAGACCCAGGAGCGGGAGCTTCGGGTCGTGAAGGCAAAGGCTGCCGAGAACGAGGACAATATACAGGGCCTGGTGGTGAAGACGGAGATGCACGAGGCACACCATAAACGATGTGTGGAAAGGCTGGAGGTGCTGGAGAATAATGTGAGGAGGAAGAATTTAAGGATTCTTGGTCTTCCTGAAGGTGCAGAAGGGGCGGACGTCAGGGCATATGTGAGCACGATGCTGCACTCGTTAATGGGAGCGGAGGCCCCGACGGGTCCGTTGGAGGTGGAGGGAGCATACCGAGTGATGGCGCGAGGACCGAGAGCAGGAGAAATTCCCAGAGCCATAGTGGTGAGATTCCTCCGTTTTAAGGACAGAGAGATGGTCCTCAGATGGGCAAAGAAAACTCGGAGCAGTAGGTGGGAGAACGCGGTGATCCGCGTATATCAAGACTGGAGTGCGGAGGTGGCGAGAAGGAGGGCGAGCTTTAATCGGGCCAAGGCGGTGCTTCATAAAAAGAAGATTAAATTTGGAATGCTGCAGCCGGCAAGACTGTGGGTCACATATCAAGGGAAGCACCACTACTTTGAAATGGCGGATGAGGCGTGGACATTTATTGTTGAAGAGAAATTGGAATAAGCGGGTTATTAAAAAAGAACGTTTGAGACAAAGTGGTGGGGCGAATATGGGGGGCGAAGAGGGGGGAAAAAGGGGGGAGAGATGATTTTTATGTTGTTAATCCTGCGACCCGGTAACTTTTCTCTCTTCCACAGGTTGTGGGGGAGGGAGGAAGGGAGGTGGAGGAGCTGGGGGCGTTGGCCATTGGGGGCAGGGCCAAAAGGGAAGCGTGTGCTTTGTTCCCGCGCTATGATAATTATGGCGGGAATAGGGAAGCAGGAAGGAGGGGGCGTCGCACGGTGCGAGCCGAGGTCACGGGGGGAAGCCAAGGTCGGCCAGAGTTTGCTGACATCTGGGAGCAACATGGGGGGTGTAACTACGCTAGTGGGGGATCTAGCGGTGGGGGTGGGAGGGGGGATTTACTGGGTTGCTGCTGCTGGGGAGAAGGGGGAGCTGGTATGGGGTGGGGTGGGCGGGGCGGGAGGGCACTGCCTGGGGGGGGACACAGCTGCGTGGGAACCGGGTGAGGAGCTGGATAAAAGGGGATGGCTAATCGACAAGGGGGTGGGGGTAGAGAGCCCCCCAACCCGGCTGATCACGTGGAATGTGAGAGGGCTGAACAGGCCGATAAAGAGGGCACGGGTACTCGCACACCTTAAGAAACTTAAGGCAGATGTGGTCATGTTACAGGAGATGCATTTGAAACTGATAGACCAGGTTAGACGAAGCAAAGGATGGGTGGGGCAGGTGTTTCATTCGGGGCTAGATGCGAAAAACAGGGGAGTGGCTATACTAGTGGGGAAGCGGGTAATGTTTGAGGCAAAGACCATAGTGGCGGATAGTGGGGGCAGATACGTGATGGTGAGTGGCAAATTACAGGGGGAGGCGGTGGTCTTGGTGAACGTATATGCCCCGAACTGGGATGATGCCAACTTTATGAGGCGCATGTTAGGACGTATCCCGGACCTAGAGGTGGGGAAGTTGGTAATGGGTGGAGATTTTAACACGGTGCTGGAACCAGGGCTGGACAGATCGAGGAGCAGCCAAGGTGCTTAAAGACTTTATGGAGCAGATGGGAGGAGTAGACCCATGGAGATTTAGCAGACCTAGGAGCAAGGAGTTTTCGTTTTTCTCCTATGTCCACAAAGTTTATTCGCGAATAGACTTTTTTGTTTTGGGAAGGGCGTTGATCCCGAAGGTGAGGGGGACGGAATATACGGCTATAGCTATTTCGGATCACGCTCCACACTGGGTGGACTTGGAGATAGGGGAGGAAAAAGAACGGCGTCCACCCTGGAGAATGGACATGGGACTAATGGCGGATGAGGGGGTATGTCTAAGGGTGAGGGGGTGTATTGAAAAGTACTTGGAACTCAATGATAATGGGGAGGTCCAGGTAGGAGTGGTCTGGGAGGCGCTGAAGGCAGTGGTTAGAGGGGAGCTGATATCAATCAGGGCACATAAAGGAAAGCATGAGAGTAGGTAACGGGAGCGGTTGCTGCAAGAACTTCTGAGGGTGGACAGGCAATATGTGGAGGCACCGGAGGAGGGACTGTACAGGGAAAGGCAAAGGCGACACATAGAATTTGATTTGCTGACAACGGGTACTGCAGAGGCACAGTGGAGGAAGGCACAGGGTGTACAGTATGAATATGGGGAGAAGGCGAGCAGGTTGCTGGCCCACCAATTGAGGAAAAGGGGAGCAGCGAGGGAAATAGGGGGAGTGAGGGATGAGGAGGGAGAGATGGAGCGGGGAGTGGAGAGAGTGAATGGAGTGTTCAAGGCATTCTATGAAAGATTATATGAAGCTCAGCCGGATGGGAAGGAGAGAATGATGTGTTTTCTGGACCAGCTGGAATTTCCTAAGGTGGAGGAGCAGGAGAGGGTGGGACTGGGAGCACAGATCGAAATGGAGGAAGTAGTGAAAGGAATTAGGAGCATGCAGGCGGGGAAGGCCCCGGGACCGGATGGATTCCCAGTTGAATTTTACAGGAAATATGTGGACTTGCTCGCCCCGCTACTGATGAGAACCTTTAATGAGGCGAGGGAAAGGGGACAGCTGCCCCCGACTATGTCAGAGGCAACGATATCGCTTCTCCTAAAGAAGGAAAAAGACCCGCTGCAATGCGGGTCCTATAGGCCTATTTCCCTCCTGAACGTAGACGCTAAGATTCTGGCCAAGGTAATGGCAATGAGGATAGAGGATTGTGTCCCGGGGGTGGTCCATGAGGACCAAACTGGGTTTGCGAAGGGGAGACAGCTGAATACGAATATACGGAGGCTGCTAGGGGTAATGATGATGCCCCCACCAGAGGGGGAAGCGGAGATAGTGGTGGCGATGGATGCCGAGAAAGCATTTGATAGAGTGGAGTGGGATTATTTGTGGGAGGTGTTGAGGAGATTTGGCTTTGGAGATGAGTATATTAGATGGGTACAGCTGCTGTATAGGGCCCTGATGGCGAGCGTGGTCACGAATGGACGGGGGTCTGCGTATTTCCGGCTCCATAGAGGGACGAGGCAGGGATGTCCTCTGTCCCCATTATTGTTTGCACTGGCGATTGAGCCCCTGGCAATAGCATTGAGGGGTTCCAGGAAGTGGAGGGGAGTACTCAGGGGAGGAGAAGAACACCGGGTATCGCTGTATGCGGACGATTTGTTGCTGTATGTGGCGGACCCGGCGGAGGGGATGCCAGAGATAATGCAGATATTTGGGGAGTTTGGAGAATTTTCAGGATATAAACTGAACATGGGAAAAGTGAGTTGTTTGTGGTGCATCCAGGGGAGCAGAGCAGAGAAATAGAGGACTTACCGCTGAGGAAGGTAACAAGGGACTTTCGCTACTTGGGGATCCAGATAGCCAAGAATTGGGGTACATTGCATAGGTTAAATTTAATGCGGTTGGTGGAACAGATGGAGGAGGACTTCAAGAGATGGGACATGGTATCCCTGTCACTGGCAGGGAGGGTGCAGGCGGTTAAAATGGTGGTCCTCCCGAGATTCCTCTTTGTGTTTCAGTGTCTCCCGGTGGTGATCACGAAGGCTTTTTTCAAAAGGATTGAGAAGAGTATCATGAGTTTTGTGTGGGCCGGGAAGACCCCGAGAGTGAGGAAGGGATTTTTGCAGCGTAGTAGGGATAGGGGGGGGGGCTGGCACTACCGAGTCTAAGTGAGTACTACTGGGCCGCCAATATCTCAATGGTATGTAAATGGATGGGAGAAGAGGAGGGAGCGGCGTGGAAGAGATTGGAGAGGGCATCCTGCAGGGGGACTAGCCTACAAGTTATGGTGACGGCGCCGTTGCCGTTCTCACCGAAGAAATACACCACAAGCCCGGTGGTGGTGGCTACTCTGAAAATTTGGGGGCAGTGGAGACGGCATAGGGGAAAGACGGGAGCCTCGGTGTGGTCACCGATAAGAAATAACCATAGGTTTGCTCCGGGGAGAATGGATGGGGGATTTGGAACATGGCAAAGAGCAGGAGTAACACAATTGAGAGATCTGTTTGTAGATGGGACGTTTGCAAGTCTGGGAGCGCTGACCGAAAAATATGGGTTGCCCCAAGGGAATGCATTCCGGTATATGCAACTGAGGGCTTTTGCGAGGCAACAGGTGAGGGAATTCCCGCAGCTCCCGACGCAGGAGGTGCAGGACAGAGTGATCTCAAAGACATGGGTGGGGGACGGTAAGGTATCAGACATATATCGGGAAATGAGGGACGAGGGGGAGATTATGGTAGATGAGCTGAAAGGGAAATGGGAAGAAGAGCTTGGGGAGGAGATTGAGGAGGGGCTGTGGGCTGATGCCCTAAGTAGGGTAAACTCATCGTCCTCGTGTGCCAGGCTAAGCCTGATACAATTTAAGGTGTTACACAGGGCGCATATGACTGGAGCACGGCTCAGTAAATTTTTTGGAGTAGAGGATAGGTGTGCGAGATGCTCGAGAAGCCCAGCGAATCACACCCACATGTTCTGGTCATGTCCGGCACTACAGGGGTTTTGGGTGGGGGTGACAAAGGTGCTTTCGAAGGTGGTGGGGGTCCAGGTCGAACCAAGCTGGGGGTTGGCTATATTCGGGGTTGCAGAAGAGCCGGGAGTGCAGGAGGCGAAAGAGGCTGATGTTTTGGCCTTTGCGTCCCTAGTAGCCCGGCGCAGGATGCTGTTGATGTGGAAGGAAGCCAAGCCCCCGGGTGTGGAGACCTGGATAAATGACATGGCAGGGTTTATAAAGCTGGAACGGATTAAGTTCGTCCTAAGGGGATCGGCTCAAGGTTCACCAGGCGGTGGCAACCGCTCGTCGAATACCTCACAGAAAGATAGAGGGAATGGAAAAGAAGAAGACAGCAGCAGCAACCCGGGGGGGGGGGGGGGGGGGGGGGGGGGGGGGGGGGGGGGGGGGGGGCGGGGGGGGGGGGGAAGGAACCAGAAGGACTCTCAGGGATGTTAGTGTATAAGTATAATATGTATCGGTTGTTGTTTTCGGTAATTGTATACTGGACTGCTGAATTGTATTTTTGGAGAGTATTTATTTGGGACAAGGCAGTTGCCATTTAGTTTTGTTTTTTAATTTTGATGTTGTTTATATATTATTTATTTCTTGTTTAAAAAAACTGGCCATTGTTATTTATATTGTTATATTACTGTGTAAAAGATACACAATGTACTGTTATGGTTGGCCAAAAATTTTTGAATAAAATATATTATTTAAAAAAAACCCGGTGTTGTAAGACTTCTTACAGTTATGTGGTAGGCAAACGTCTACTGTGGGTGGTGGACTTCAATATCCTAGAGTAGCACCACCACAGACAGAGCTCTAAAGGACATAGCTGCTAGCCTGGGACTGCGGAAGGTGATGAGGGAACCAACAAGAGGGAAAAACATACTTGACCTTATCCTCACATTCCTGCCGCAGATACATTTGGAAGTGACCACCACACAGTTCTCATGGAGACAAAGTTCTCTCTCCACATTGAGGATGTCCTCCTTCATGCTCTGTGGTACTACCATCGTGCAAAATGGGATAGACTTCAAAAAGATCGAACAACTCAAGACTGGACATCCATGAGGCACTATGGATCATCAGTAGCAGCAGAATTGCACTCAACCACAATCTGTAACTCATTGCCGGCATATCTCCCACTCTATCATTACCACTAAGCCTGGGATCAATCCTAGTTCAATGAAGAGTGCAGGGGGGCACCTAGGAGCAGCATCAGACATACCTGAAAATGAGTTGTCATTCATGGTGAAGCTATAATACAGGACTAGCTTCATGCCAAACAGCATAACCAGCAAGTAATACACAGAGTTAAGCAATTCCAGAACAAATGATAGTGCCGAGGATTGTCAGAGGATACAACAGCATAGGTTCAGAGAGCTAAAATTAAAACACCTCACTGTCTGAAATGGGGTCCTGGGGCTATGCTTATCACTGCCATGCCAAGTTTTTGAGAGAGACACTACCAGACAAACTAGATACTTATCCCAAGTGAAGTCTGGGATAAGCGTCTCGCTTTTCGAACAGTGAAGTGTCTTAATTTCAGCTCTCAGAACCCATCATCTGCATTGTTGACGAGATCAGGGAGAAATGTGGTAAGCGTGTCATCCATTACTTATCCTGCAGTGTCACATGGTCAGACTTGCCATGATTGGTGTTCTGTCTGTGTGTATAGTGTTACCTGAATCTTGCTAACCAGAAAAAGACAAACTTAAGTCTACTTTACTTCCTGTTAGCTTTCCAATCTTCTATCCATGCCAATCTGTTACCCCTGGAACCATGAGCTTTTATTTGCCACAATAATCTTTGATGCAGTACCTTTATCAAATGACTTCTGGAAATCTAAGTACAGTGCATCCAACGGTTCCCCTTCATCCACAGCACGTGACTCCTTCACACGAGGCGGCATGGTGGCACGATGGTTAGCATTGTTGCATCAAAGCGCCAGGGACCTGGGTTTAATTTCAGCCTTCAGTGATTGTGTGGAATTTGTACGTTCTCTCCGTGTGGGTTTCCTCCGGGTGCTACAGTTTCCTCCCAAATTCTAGTTTCCTCCCAAATTCCAAAGATGTGCATGTTAGGTGGATTGGCCATGATATATTGCCCCTTAGTGCCCAGGGATGTACAGATTGGAGTGAATCGGTACAAACTCGATGGGCCGAATGGCCTCCTTCTGCACTGTAGAGATTCCGTGATCTGCTTGATGAATCTTGTTCCTCTGAGATAGATTGGAGACTTGGGCACAGAAATAGCAGATGGAGTTTAATCCGGACAATGTGAGGTGGTGCATTTTGGAGGATCAAATCTAGGTATGAATTACACTGTCAATGGCAGAACCCTTAGGAACATTAAACATACAGAGGGATCTGGGCGTGCAGGTCCACAGTTCCCCAAAAGTGGCAACACAGGTGGCCAAGTTGATCAAGAAGGCATATGGCATACTTGCATTCATCAGCCGAGTCATTGAGTACAGGAGTTGGGAAATCATGTTGCAGCTATAAAAAGCATTAGTTAGGCCGCATTTGGAGTATTGCGTGCTGTTCTGGTCACCGCATTATCAGAAGGACGTGGGAGCTTTGGAGAGAGTGCAAAGAAGGTTCTTCAGGGTGTTGCCTTTCTCAAGGGTGTTGGCTATGAGGATAGGTTGAATAAACTAGGATTGTTTTCACTGGAAAGACGGAGGCTGAGGGGAGATCTAATAGAGGTCGACAAAATTATTAGAGGCATAGGCAGGGTGGATAGTCAGAGGCTGTTTCCCAAGGGTGGAAGTGTCAATTACAAGGAGGCACATGTTCAAGGTGAGCGGGGGAACGTTTAAGGGAGATGTGCGGGTTAAGAGAGTGGTGGGTGCCTGGAATGCGTTGCCAGAGTATACGGTGGCAACAAGGCACATTAGCAACATTTAAGAAGCATCTGGATGGGTACATGAATAGGGAGGAAATAGAGGGATACTGACTAAGGGCAGAAGTTTTCTTTTTAGTTAGGGCATCATGATCGGCGCAGGCTTAGAGGGCCGAAGGGTCTGTTCCTGTGCCGTACCTTTCTTTGTTCTAAATGGATCAGATCTGCAGTCCTGCCACATCTAGTCATAAATGCTGGTGGACAATTAAACAACTCACTGGAGGGGCAACTCCACATCTCCAGACCATCAGTGCAAATGATGAGGCTGAAACGTTTGTTACGATCTTCAACCATAACTGCCGAGTGGATGATCCATCTTGGCCTACTCCGGAGGTCCCCAGCATCACAGATGTTAGTCTTCAGCGAATTCGATTCACTCCATGTGATATAGAACATAGAACATAGAACAATACAGTGCAGTACAGGCCCTTCGGCCCACGATGTTGCACCAAAACAAAAGCCATCTAACCTACACTATGCCCTTATCATCCATATGCTTATCCAATAAACTTTTAAATGCCCTCAATGTTGGCGAGTTCACTACTGTTGCAGGTAGGGCATTCCACGGCCTCACCACTCTGCGTAAAGAACCTACCTCTGACCTCTGTCCTATATCTATTACCCCTCAGTTTAAAGCTATGTCCCCTCTTGCCAGCCATTTCCATCCGCGGGAGAAGGCTCTCACTGTCCACCCTATCTAACCCCCTGATCATTTTGTATGCTTCTATTAAGTCTCCTCTTAACCTTCTTCTCTCCAACGAAAACAACCTCAAGTCCATCAGCCTTTCCTCATAAGATTTTCCCTCCATACCAGGCAACATCCTGGTAAATCTCCTCTGCACCCGCTCCAAAGCCTCCACGTCCTTCCTATAATGCGGTGACCAGAACTGTACGCAATACTCCAAATGCGGCCGTACCAGAGTTTTGTACAGCTGCAACATGACTTCCTGACTCAGGAACTCAATCCCTCTACCAATAAAGGCCAACACTCCATAGGCCTTCTTCACAACCCAATCAACCTGGGTGGCAACTTTCAGGGATCTATGTACATGGACACCTAGATCCCTCTGCTCATCCACACTTTCAAGAACTTTACCATTAGCCAAATATTCCGCATTCCTGTTATTCCTTCCAAAGTGAATCACCTCACACTTCTCTACATTAAACTCCATTTGCCACCTCTCAGCCCAGCTCTGCAGCTTATCTATGTCCCTCTGTAACCTGTTACATCCTTCCACACTGTCGACAACACCACCGACTTTAGTGTCGTCTGCAAATTTACTCACCCACCCTTCTGCGCCTTCCTCTAGGTCATTGATAAAAATGACAAACAGCAACGGCCCCAGAACAGATCCTTGTGGTACGCCACTTGTGACTGTACTCCATTCTGAACATTTCCCATCAACCACCACCCTCTGTCTTCTTTCAGCTAGCCAATTTCTGATCCACATCTCTAAATCACCCTCAATCCCCAGCCTCTGTATTTTCTGCAATAGCCTACCGTGGGGAACCTTATCAAACGCTTTACTGAAATCCATATACACCACATCAACTGCTCTACCCTCGTCTACCTGTTCAGTCGCCTTCTCAAAGAACTCGATAATGTTTGTGAGGCATGACCTATCCTTCACAAAGCCATGCTGACTATCCCTGATCATATTATTCCTATCTAGATTATTATAAATCTTGTCTCTTATAATCCCCTCCAAGACTTTACCCACTACAGACGTGAGGCTCACCGGTCTATAGTTGCCGGGGTTGTCTCTGCTCCCCTTTTTGAACAAAGGGACCACATTTGCTATCCTCCAGTCCTCTGGCACTATTCCTGTAGCCAATGATGACATAAAAATCAAAGCCAAAGGTCCAGCAATCTCTTCCCTGGCCTCCCAGAGAATCCTAGGATAAATCCCATCAGGCCCCGGGGACTTATCTATTTTCAGCCTGTCCAGAATTGCCAACACCTCTTCCCTACGTACCTCAATGCCATCTATTCTAATAGCCTGGGTCTCAGCATTCTCCTCCACAACATTATCTTTTTCCTGAGTGAATACTGACGAAAAGTATTCATTTAGTATCTCGCCTATCTCTTCAGACTCCACACACAACTTCCCATCCCTGTCCTTGATTGGTCCTACTCTTACCCTAGTCATTCGCTTATTCCTGACATACCTATAGAAAGCTTTTGGGTTTTCCTTGATCCTACCTGCCAAATACTTCTCATGTCCCCTCCTTGCTCGTCTTAGCTCTCTCTTTAGATCCTTCCTCGCTACCTTGTAACTATCCATCGCCCCAACTGAAACTTCACACCTCATCTTCACATAGGCCTCCTTCTTCCTCTTAACAAGAGATTCCACTTCTTTGGTAAACCACGGTTCCCTCGCTCTATGCCTTCCTCCCTGCCTGACCGGTACATACTTATCAAGAACACACAGTAGCTGATCCTTGAACAAGCTCCACTTATCCAGTGTGCCCAACACTTGCAGCCTACTTCTCCAACCTATCCCCCCCCAAGTCACGTCTAATGGCATCATAATTGCCCTTCCCCCAGCTATAAATCTTGCCCTACGGTGTATACTTATCCCTTTCCATCATTAACGTAAACGTCACCGAATTGTGGTCACTGTCCCCAAAGTGCTCTCCTACCTCCAAATCCAACACCTGGCCTGGTTCATTGCCCAAAACCAAATCCAACGTGGCCTCGCCTCTTGTTGGCCTGTCAACATATTGTGTCAGGAAACCCTCCTGCACACACTGTACAAAAAAACGACCCATCTAATGTACTCAAACTATATATTTTCCAGTCAATATTTGGAAAGTTAAAGTCTCCCATAATAACTACCCTGTTACTTTCGCTCTTATCCAGGATCATCCTCGCCATCCTTTCCTCTACATCCCTAGAACTATTTGGAGGCCGAGAGAAAACTCCCAACAGGGTGACCTCTCCTTTCCTGTTTCTAACCTCAGCCCATACTACCTCGGAAGATGAGTCCCCATCTAGCATCCTCTCTGCCACCGTAATACTGCTCTTGACTAGCAGCGCCACACCTCCCCCTCTTTTGCCTCCTTCTCTGAGCTTACTAAAACACCTAAACCCCGGAACCTGCAACATCCATTCCTGTCCCTGCTCTATCCATGTCTCCGAAATGGCCACAACATCGAAGTCCCAGGTACCAACCCATGCTGCCAGTTCCCCTACCTTATTTCGTATACTCCTGGCATTGAAGTACACTTCAAACCACCTACCTGAACACTGGCCCCCTCCTGCGACGTCAAATCTGTGCTCCTGACCTCTCTACTCTCA
This sequence comes from Scyliorhinus torazame, assembly GCF_047496885.1. NCBI lineage: Eukaryota > Metazoa > Chordata > Chondrichthyes > Carcharhiniformes > Scyliorhinidae > Scyliorhinus > Scyliorhinus torazame. The sequence goes on along the minus strand of NC_092719.1, from coordinate 21,308,851 downwards.
TTCTCCCATACCCTAAAACTACAATCCAGGTTCCCATGCCCCTGCTGCATTAGTTTAAACCCCCCCAAAGAGCACTAACAAATCTCCTCCCCAGGATATTTGTGCCCCTCAGGTTCAGATGTAGACCATCCTGTCTGTAGAGGTCCCACCTTCCCCAGAAAGAGCCCCAGTTATCCAGAAATCTGAATCCCTCCCGCCTGCACCATCCCTGTAGCCACGTGTTTAATTGCTCTCTCTCCCTATTCCTCATCTCACTATCACGTGGCACGGGCAACAACCCAGAGACAACAACTCGGTTTGTTCTAGTTCTGAGCTTCCATCCTAGCTCCCTGAAAGCCTGCCTGACATCCTTGTCCCCTTTCCTACCTATGTCGTTAGTGCCAATGTGGACCATGACTTGGGGCTGCTCCCCCTCCCCCTTAAGGACCCGGAAAACACGATCCGAGACATCACGTACCCTTGCACTTGGGAGGCAACATACCAAACGTGAGTCTCTCACGCTCCTACAAAATCTCCGATCTGTGCCCCTGACTATCGAGTCCCCAATTACTAATGCTCTGCTCCTCCCCCCCCCTTCCCTTCTGAGCAACAGGGACAGACTCCGTGCCAGAGGCCCGTACCCCATGGCTTACCCCTGTTAAGTCCCCCCCCCCCACAAGTATCCAAAGCGGTATACTTGTTTCTCAGGGGAACGACCGCAGGGGATCCTTGCACTGACTGCTTCTTCCCAGTCCCTCTTACAGTTACCCATCTATCTCCAATCTTTGGTGTAGCTAATTCCCTAAAGCTGCTATCTATGACCCCCTCTGCCTCCCGAATGATCCGAAGTTCTTCCAACTCCAGCTCCAGTTCCCTGACTCGGTCTTGGAGGAGCTGGATATGGCATCAAGAAATGGGCGGAGGCATTGCAAACACTATGGGTCCTGATAATATTCCGGGAATAGTATTGAAGACTTGTGCTCCAAAACTTGTTGGGCTCCTAACCAAGCTGTTCCAGTCCAATCACAACACTGGCATCTACCTGGCAATTGGAAAATGGCCTAGGTGTGTCCTGTACACAAAAAGCAGAACAAATCCAACCCAGCCAATTACTGTCTACTCTTTGTTCTTCAGTAAAGCGTTGAAATGGGTCATCAATATGCTATCAAACGTCACTTGCCCAGCAATAACTTGCTCACTAACACTCAGTTTGGGTTCTGCCAGGGTCACTCAGTTCTTGACTTTATTTCAGCCTTGGTCCAAACATGGACAAAAGAGATGAATTCCAGAGGCGAGGTGAGATTGACGATCCTTGACATCAAAGCAGCACTTGACGGAGTGTGATATCAAGGAGCCCTGGAAAAGTTGGAGTCAATGGGAATCAGGGGGGAAAACTCTCCGCTGATTGGGGTCATACCTGGCACAAAGCAACATGGTTGGGGTGGTTGGAAGTCAATCATCTTAATTCTAGGACATCACCACGGGAGATCCTCAGGGTAGTGTCCTAGGCCCAATGATCTTCAGCTGCGTCAATGACCTTCCTTCCATCATAAGGTTAGAAGTGGGAATGTTCGCTGATGACTGCATAATATCCAGCACCATTCACAATTGCTCAGAAACTGAAGCAGTCCATGTCAGATGCTGCATGACATGGAAAATATCCAGGTTTGGGCTGACAAGTGGCAAGTAACATTCGCTCCACACAATTGTCAAGTAATTCTCTCCAACGAGAGAATCTAACCATTGCCCTTTGGGATTCAATGGCATTACTATCATTGAAACCCCAATATCAAGGCGGCATGGTGGCGCAGTGGTTAGCAATGCTGCCTCATAATGCTGAGGACCCGGGTTTGATCCTGGCCTCGGGTCACTGTCCGTGTGGAGTTTGCACATTCTCCCCATGTCTATGTGGGTCTCACTCCCACAACCCAAAAAGATGTGCAGGTTAGGTGAATTGGCCATGCTAAACTGTCCCTTAATTGGAAAAAAATATCAGGAATCCCTGACATGGTGTTAAAGGAGACCCAAAAAGCAACAAGCTTAGAACACGTTCAGAACATATGGGTATAATTCACCGGTCCCCGAGAACATTGTTCATACCTATTTTCCACCCCCGAGAAAAAACCCACATCCTAGTCCTGGTCAGATGTGCCCTGTGCACCACGTTGAACTGGATCAAGCTGAGCCTTACACAGGAGGATGTTGATTTGACCCTATGTAAAGCCTCACTCCAAATCTCTGCCTATGAATCCTCGGGGTCTTGCCTGCCCAAATGAAAGAAGTTATCAACTTATTGACTCTAGCAAAGAATGATTGGGGGAGAAAATGGGGAACCACTGAAAAATAAATAAAAACCTCGGAAAGACATTCATTTTAACCGTCTGAATCTTGTCTGCCAAGAACAGGTGGAGGTTATCTTACCTCTGCAAATCAGTTCTAACGCCACCCACCAGACTAGCATAATTTAGTTTATTGAGTGAGGCCCAATCATGGCCTACCCGGATTCCCAGATAACAAAAGTTGATCCAGCAAGGCAAAAAGACAACAGCCCCAGGTCGGCAATTCACCAGAAAATATTCACTCTTCTCTAGATTAATCTTATACCCCGAAAAAGAGCCAGAAATCCTCAACAGCTTCATTATCTCATCCATCTTGGAGACTGGAGGCGCGGTCTGATGGAAATGCTTCCAAGTGATACTTGTGGCGGATTTTTCTGGGAGTTTTCTGCTGGCTCTGTTGCCGAGTTCCCCACCGCTATCTAACCACACTTAAGAAGTCTTACAACACCAGGTTAAAGTCCAACAGGTTTGTTTCGATGTCACTAGCTTTTGGAGCGCTGCTCCTTCCTCAGGTGAATTCACCTGAGGAAGGAGCAGCGCTCCGAAAACTAGTGACATCGAAACAAACCTGTTGGACTTTAACCTGGTGTTGTAAGACTTCTTACTGTGCTCACCCCAGTCCAACGCCGGCATCTCCACATCATGGCTAACCACACTTAGTCATATTATTGGATCCGAGGGAGTTCCTCACCTGTTTACCCCACACTTAGAATTATTTTCATCACTAGGGAGCTGAACGCATTGTCCAGGTGGGCTCCTCAGAGATCAGATCGCCATTTTTAAAGGGTGCCCCAATCACTAAATGAGCTTGCGGGTCTCCCACACTCCCCCAACCATGGGCAATGTCACCTCTCCACACATGTGGGCATTGCCCCACACCCTCCCAAGTGATGACACCCCTGCTAAGGTCGCTGAGGGCCCCCCCCTTTTCAGGTCTTCGCATCCCCCGCCCCCCCCCTCCCAACCTTCCATAGGCCCCTTCATACCTACCCTGCACCTCCCCAACCTTCAAACCACCCTCCTTTCATGGGCATGGCCCCCCTCAACTCTGACCCATGGCAGTGTTCCCTGGCACTGCCATCCTGGCAGTGAAAGGCGCCTGGCTGGGGACTCCCTGGGAAGGCCATTAGATGCCAGGAGGCTGGTAAATCCTGGGTGAGTACACCTTAGTAGGTTTCAAACCGACTTGGGTGCGCGGGACTTGGTCATGGCCATTGAGGGCAGGGTCCTGATCACACCGCCTTGCGAGGTCTGGATAGATCTCGCGAGGTGCACTGGCTGCCAAGAAGCCTGTGGGAGGCTTCTCCAGGTATTTACCGGCTCGTCACGCTCCCAGTCGGACACAAAGCAGCCAGTAGACTGCTCCCTAGGTCCGCGATATAAAGAAGCATAACACCTGCATATAGGAACACTCTATGCTTTCTCCCTCCCCACTTTATCCCCTCCACTCCACAGAAGACTTCAACACAATAGCCAGTGGTTCAATTGCCAAAGCAAACAGAAGCGGAGACAGTGGGCAACCCTGCCTTGTACCCTACACAACTGAAAGTAGCCGGAGCTCAAGTCATTTATATGGACAACAGCGGTGGGAGCCTTATGCAACAAACAGATCCAGGATGAACTTTGGTCTGAAACTGAACTGCCCAACAATCTCAAATAGAGGGTGGCACGGTGGTTAGCACTGCTGCCTCACGGCACCGAGGACAGGGTTCAATCCCTGCCAGGGGTCACTGTCCGTATAGAATTTCCTGAGGAAGGAGCAGAGCTCCGAAAGCCAGTGTTTGAAACAAACCTGTTGGACTTTAACCTGGTGTTGTAAGACCTCTTACTGTGCTCACCCCAGTCCAACGCCGGCATCTCCACATCATGTATAGAATTTGCATTCTCCCAGTGTCTGCGTGGGTCTCACCCCCACATCCCCAAGATGTGCAGGGTAGGTGGATTGGCCACGTTAAATTGTCCCTTAACTGGAATTTTTTTTTTTTTTAAAGTCTCAAATAGGTACTGCCACTCGACCCTTTCAAACCCTTTCTCGGCATCCGCTGAAACATTCACTGCTAGAGCGGGGGATAGGATAATATTTAGTAATCAGCATATGTTGGTCAACAGCTGCTGACCCTTAACAAAACCCGTCTGTTCCTCCAAAATCACCTCTGGAAGGTAGGGTTCCAACCACATTACCAACACTTTAACAACAAAATTAATCAATAAAACCCGCACTCTGTAGGGTTGTTATCCTGATTCAGAATCAGGGAAATGGAAACCTGTGTGAATGTCGCTGGTAATGCCTCCCCAGGCCAAGGAATCGTTAAAACATATCCATTATCAGTGGGAGCAACTACCCCAAAAATTTCTATAAAATTCAATGGGAAATCCAACCGGGCCCAGAGCTTTACTCAACTGCATTGAATCCATACACTTCATAACGCCTCCTTTCGCTCTTCCCCACCTTCGGGAAGCACAATCCTTCCAAAAACTGCATCATGGACAACCTCTCCTTGAGTGGTTCCGATCTTCTGATCAAACTCTTCAAATGCTGCATTAACCGTTGCCAGGGCGGAGACCAACCTGTTGTCCGCTAGTCCCTTTCTCCTGAGAGGCCACCTTCCGCCTCAGCTGGTGCTCTAAAAGGCAACTGGCCTTCTCCCCGTGTTGATAAAAGGTCCCCCTCAAGTATTGCAGCTGGCCTACTGCCTTACCCATTGAGTAGGTCAAATTCCATCTGCAACTTCTTCCTACTCGCTAACAACTCCGGTGCAGGCAATGAAGTATTGGCGGGTGAGAGAATTGTGTCAAGCCAGGACAGTTGGTAGGATTTCGCAGGCCAGATGGTGGGGGATGACTGTAATGCGACATGAATCCCAGGTCCCGGTTGAGGCCGCACTCATGTGTGCGGAACTTGGCTATAAGCTTCTGCTCGGCGATTCTGCGTTGTCGCGCGTCCTGAAGGCCGCCTTGGAGAACGCTTACCCGGAGATCAGAGGCTGAATGCCCTTGACTGCTGAAGTGTTCCCCGACTGGAAGGGAACATTCCTGCCTGGTGATTGTCACACGATGTCCGTTCATTCAACACAATTGACACCTCTTTAACCTGGGGTTACCCCATCTCTGGATCTGTAAAGATTTAATCACCTGCTAATGCTCGCGTTCCAAGCATTGTCTGGCATCTTTGAATCTGCCTATATATATGTTTCTGGAACATACCTCTTGATTCACTTGAGGAAGGAGCAGCGCTCCGAAAGCTAGTGACATCGAAACAAACCTGTTGGACTTTAACCTGGTGTTGTAAAACTTCTAACTATAGATGTACAGACACAGGTTGCGGGTAGCTCGTACCACCTGGGCGATCCTAAAGCACAGACTAAGAAACCAAGTAAAGTAGGGGTAGCATGATGCCACAGTGTTTAGCATTGCTGCTTCACGGTGCCGAGGTCACAGGTTCGATCTCAGTTCTGGGTCACTGTCTGTGTGGCATTTGCACGCCACCCCCCCCGTTTGCTTGGGTTGCACCCCCACAATCCAAACATGAACAGGGTAGGTGGATTAGCCACGCCAAATTGCCCTTTAATTGAAAAAAATGAATTGGATACTCCAAATTTATTTTAAAAAAGTAAAGTCGCCACAGTCCCAGATGACCATAGTCTGCCTTCCCCTCTGCAAGAGGGCGGGGAGCCATCAGATTACAATTCCCATCCTGGAACAAGGGGCACTACGCGCGTGCGCACATAGACCACCAAAGGGAATGCTGGGATGTGTAGTTTCCCTCCCTCTTGTTTTTGTCAGATTCTGATGGAAAAGAACTACAGCATCCGAGAGTCTTTGAGACGCGGGCGTGCTATCAGTGAAGTGCATTGTAGAACATGTAGTGCCCCCTGCCCCCACTTCACCCGCGGAGCCAGCGGCACTGGAGGCGGAGAGGAACTACAAGGCCGTCAAGGACCGGGGCAAGTGTGGAGGGCGGGGCATGCGCAGTATCAGGTTTGCTGGTGCGGCGTGTGTGGAGACATTGGCAAAGCTGGAGTTTGAAAGCAGTGGTTGAGTTGGCAAGGGCGAGAAGGCGCGTGGGGAAGCAAAATAAATAAATGTCGCTTCAGGTAGTCACAGCAAAGATGGCCGAGGTGGAACTGAGGGAGGCCGTTGTGGCCTTGGATAAGGTGAACGCTGAGGGCAACAGCGTTCAGACAAAAGACGGGGAGCCCACGGCGATGAGCTCAGCGGAGGAAAGCAAACGGCATCAGCTGCCGCCGCTCAACGCCAACCCGAAGGACTCCAAGTCGGCGATGAAAAGCATCGAGGCCGCGCAGAACGGGGACACTTTCAACGCGGACGGCACCGTCATGGAAGCACCGCGGACCGTGAAGAAGGTGAGAGGAACTGAGCCTGTTTGGCAAACCCTACCTCATTCACTCACTCAGTGATTTTCCAGCTTTGCGCTTCGATATTTACAGTAATTGGAAAGGGAGGGGGGTGGCGGCGAATATGTTTTGACGGGGGCTGAGTGATGTCGGTAAGGCTCTTGCCTCCGTGGCGGAAGGTTAACCGCCGACTCTGGTTGAATTGGACAAGTGCTAGGGCCCCTCGCGCCAAAGAGGGCGTGGTTTGGGGGGGGCAACGCGTAGCGGTGACGGCACACTTATCCATCCGCCTCCTCCCTCCCCAATGCAGGAGGAAGCAGCCATTCTGCCCATCATACCTACTAGCCCCTTCCTGTGCAAAAAGAAAATACGCATCCTCTTGAGTTCATTGTTGAATAGAATCATACTGTTTTTACAGCACAAAGAGGCCCTTCGGCCCATCGTGTCTGTGCAGGCCTATCCGAATCTCATTTTCCAGCACTGTCCATAGCCTTTGTATGCCATGGCATGTCAAATCCTTGGCTTATAAACTGAGGCCCCTAACATTTCTAGCCTCCCCACACGTGAGGACAGGATTCCCTTTAGTTATTCGACCCACTTGTTTGGAAATGTACCTTTGTGCAATGTGGCCACAGGCTTGCCATAGTCCGGTGACTTCTGTCATCCTTGGTGTGTAAAAGCTTGAGAGCAGAAACAGTTTCATCCTCCACATGGAACACTACTCTTCATTTTCATCCAGTTCAGTGACACCACTGAACTCTGGCTCCACTGGCTTGTTAAGCAGCTAAGCCATATCTGGACAGAAGGATAATCGGAGTACATAGATTTTATAATTGACAAAGACCAGGGGTTTGGGTAGTGAGACTTTTCACAGTGTGTTGCTCCAAAATCTGAATTCCACCATTTGGAAGGATGATGGAAACAGATTTGACTAAGTTTTCAAAAGGGCATTGGATGTATATTTGATGAGGATAATGTGCAGGGCTAGGGGTCAGTTGAGGGAGTGCAGTAAATTGGATAGTTCTTTCAAATGGACTGAATGGTCTCCTACAAAAATGCAGCAGACGTCAAATTTGTTTTATTTGATTATTTTAGCCCTCACTTGGGCAGCACGGTGGCACCATGGTTAGCATTGCTGCCTCACGGCGCAAAGGTCCCAGGTTTGATCCCGGCCCTGGGTCACTGTCCATGTGGAGTTTGCACATTCTCGCCGTGTTTGTGTGGGTTTTGTCCCCACAACCCTGAGATGTGCAGGGTAGGGGGATTGGCCACACTAAATTGCCCCTTAATTGGAAAAAATTAATTGGGTACTCTAAATTTATAAGAACAAATGTTAGCCCTCACCTACAAATCCAACTGTCTGTGCAAGGATAGTATTACAGGCATTTTTATATAAATGTTTTTTGTTGGGTTTTTGAATAAAGTATATTTACCGTTATGTGCACTAAATAGAATACATATACATAGAAGAGAAGGGAACACCGCACAAAAAACAAAACAAACAACAACAAAAAAATTTAGAACAAAATAACTGGTAGGGTATTTAGAACAAAATAACTGGTCGGGTATTTAGAACAAAATAACTGGTCGGGTATTTAGAACAAAATAACTGGTAGGGTATTTAGAACAAAATAACTGGGAGGGTATTATGTGCTAGATCAACAACAGCCGCTCTGTACAATTGGCAGTATTTTTAGCATGTAAGTAGGCATCTGTTTGTGGGGGGGGGTGGGAAACGGGGGGGGTACATATACATTTGGGCGTCGGGAAAACATACAGAACAATTACAGAGGGCAATATGCGAATACATCTGGTGTTGGTGTTCTCGCTTAATTCTCCCGGCCGGTTTTCGCTGCCGTTGTCGTCCGTTCGTCCCGTCTTTTGCCAGATTTTCCTTGTTCTCTGCTCCTGTAGATGCCAAATTTGTTATTGTTTCCCGTGCCCTCCGTCCGACTGTCATTCCCTTGCCACCCCCCCCCCCTTTCACTGGTTCCCCTCTATTGTTCCCTGTCTCCTCCCTCTTCCACCCCCTCTCTCTTTCCCCCCCCCCCCTTCTGTGGTTCGCCCTTTTCTCTTAGGTTTAGCTGTTCTTTCTCTCTCTCTCCCTTCTTCTCCTCTCTCTCTCTCTCCCCCCCCCTCCCTCCCCAAATCTATCCCTCCCTCCCCCGCCTCGGCTACTTTCCCCTGATTCTTGGCTACCTGGCTATTCTCTATTCTTCTGCTTGTTTGTTGGCCACAAACAGGTCCTGGAACAATTGGGTGAATGGCTCCCACGTTCTGTGGAAGCTGTTGTCTGACCCTCAGATGGCGAATTTGATTTTCTCCATTTGGAGAGATTCTGAGAGGTCGGACAGCCAGCCTGCAGCTTTGGATGGTGCTGCTGACGGCCAGCCGAACAGGATTCTACGGCGGGCGATCAGGGAGGCAAAGGCAAGGGCATCCGTCCGCCCTCCCCAGAATAGATCTGGCTGGTGTGATGTCCCAAAGACCGCCACTTTCGGGCATGGCTCCTCCCTCCTCCCCACCACTTTGGACATTGCCTCGAAGAATGCTGTCCAGTACCCCGCAAGTCTGGGGCAAGACCAGAACATGTGGGCGTGGTTGGCCAGGCCTCCTTGGGTATTGCAAGCATTTTTGTTCATACACTCTTAATTGGTCACTCCGCATCCCAAGCTAATCACAATTTGTTCTTGGAAGTGATTGGGCTGAATGAGCTGGCACTGCACTTGATTTCATAGCTTGCTCGTTGTCAGATTGCTTTTATTTAAGGAGCAGAAGCCTGCCCTCAATAGCTCGTTTGAGTGCTCTGTAATCCAATTGATCCTGTTTTGTTCTGAATTCAAAAATGTTTTATTCCTTAGTGCTATGAAAGTCCTGGCGTGGGAATGAGCTAATGGTAGCAGCTGGTCAAAGATGTGGGATGGGAAAGTAACGCTACTAAATGGAAATTCAGTTTACCTTTGTGTTCAGTGTGCTGTTGTGAATTATGAGAGTTTTGCGATGGAGCATCGAGTACAAGCTGCGTGACTGTGTGAAGCGATATAAAATATGTGCTTCAAAACTCCTTTGGATAACAGTATTTGTTGGATACATAACAATCAGTTACAAACCTTTCTTGTCATAGGGTTTTCTTCCATTGAAAGTAATCTGGATGAAAAAATTTATTTCACGGAGTAATATGTAATTCTATTGCTTCACTGCATTGGCATGAAGTTTTGGAATAAGAGAAATTATGAAAGCTAAATCTGCAATCATAACATTGTTCCTCAAGTTAACTTCTAGTATAACTTCATCGTGCCCCGGTTTATTATTCTCTCTGCTGAATCACAGATTTTCTGTGTGAATAGCCAGATTTTCTGTGTGCAAAGGCAATGTTGGGTGTGATGTGAAAAATGCCTCGTGGTAATAACTGGAATAAGCACTTTGTCTGAATTAAACTGAAACTCAAAGAACATATGTTCTTTCTGAACAGCAATGGCAGCTTTAAATCCTTTTCCAAATTATATTTTCAGTCACTAAGCTGATCATTAATTTAAGTAAAATCAACTGGTATTATTATCTTTTGAGTTTTTGAGATGGGATTGAGTTACATGTTTGCAATATTTAAGCTTTTGTAGGCACAAATTTATTTTCACATGTCGCATCAATACATTAACCAATGTTTGAGCTTCTTGCTGTGTGCGAGCCCAAAGGCATGCAAGATATCAGGGCATGAACAGGAGGGTTGTGTCTGACTGTCTTGGAGACATGCTAGAGAAAGGGTGCAGCTGCCTGGTGGTCATTTCAGGAGAATACCAAGACTACAATTGGAGTTGAACCTGTTTAAAAAGGTCACATGGGTCAACCAATGAAAGAATGTCTGATCTGAAATTTTAAGCAAACTTTTTTGCTGACATAGGTTTTAACATATATATGAAAAGCTTTCTTTGTGGGCAAGATAGCACTTGCTGATGCGATTTGTACCTGGATCAGGATTCCTGGGGCTGAGTTGTTCTACTTCAATCAATAGCTCATTCAGAATATATAGTCT